>NC_135505.1:57984148-58314148 GCF_052857255.1 Amblyomma americanum | reverse complement strand
TGCTCGAAAGTCTCAAACATTACATCTGTAGGGAACGTTGCTATCTCCGTGACTTCCCACCGATCTCATAACTCAGTCCGAGCCGTAATCAATAAAATTGACTTCATCAATCTAACAGAAAATGAAACGCTTCAAGGGCTCGAACACCAAAATGTAATTAACGTTCAAATGATCAAAATGCGCAGAAAAACAAATAAATAGACACTAAACACATGCTAGTTGCGTTTAACGCCAGCACCTTGCCTGATATCATCGAAGTTGGGTACCTTAAAGCTTATGTCATGCACTACAACCCTAGCCCCCAAGATGCTTCATTGCCAATGGTTTGGCCACGGATCATAGGTGTGCTGCGCCCAGGCCATCGCCAAAGCAAAGTAGAGAGCACTGGTCCATGGGTCGGCATCCCGCAGGACTTCCCTTCGTCCGGTGAGGCCTGAAACCCGCATAACTGCCGTTTCTCCGCAGCCCTTCAGCACCTCTATCGAGGTGACGGATGCAACTGCCACTCCGCCCGCTATGGAGTGGCGGAACAGCTCTTTTGGTTGAAAAATAGACAGAGCCCAGACAGAGCCCTGATAACGGGTTCGAACCCGACCGCGGCGGCTGCTTTTTTATGGAGGAAAAACGCTAAGGCGCCCGTGTACTGTACGATGTCAGTGCATGTTAAAGATACCCAGGTGGTCGAAATTATTCCGGAGCCCTCCATTGCGGCACCTCTTCTTCCTTTCGTCTTTCACTCCCTCCTTTATCTCTTCCCTTAAGGCGCGGTTCAGGTGTCCAACGATATATGAGACAGATACTGCGCCATTTCCTTTCCCCAAAAACCAATTAATATTATTATTATTATTATTATTATTATTATTATTATTATTATTATTATTATTATTATTATTAATGGGCCCAGAACACAAGTAGATCACCTTTTATGCCCACCCATCTGAAAATCTGGCTTCCATCCTGCCTACCACGACGTGAAGAAGCTTTGCTGCGTCGACTGTGGCAAGCTGTATACTAGCTTCCACCAACCATTACTCCTTCTTATTGAGTACGGCTGGTAGCCCTGAATATGCCATCTGCGGTGAAGGCCTCCAACGCACTGCTCCGCTTCTTGAGAACCTCTGGCCTGCTTGATAGGCAGGATATTTTACCGAACTCTTGCTGACTTTGCATACTGACTTCATTTTCCTGGTACTCTATTTTCTCTGCATCTTTTTATCCTCTCACCGCTCTCCTCCCGTGCCGGGCACAAACTCGGTTATTATTCCATAATCCTCCCTGCCTTTCTTCATTCTCCTCCTCCTCCACTTAGAAACATAAACATAGTTTTTTTTTAGTTCAGTGAAACGGTAGAAAACTGCTGAGTAATTGCAGTGATAAAATATAACTTAGGATCAATGTTACCCGTAGCTTAATGTCCTGAGGAAACCAATCTTCATCTGCAACACGTGAACAACCTGGAACATTAGAAAACATCCACACGATTGCGAGCAGGCACATAGACTATCGGGAGGCGTCGCAATTGTTGTTGAAAGCGGAGTCCCTGCTCAAGAAATCAAACTGAAAACAAAACTTCATTCGGTTGCCGTGTGGATCGTCCGCTACAAAACACTAAGAATCTGTTCCTTACATCTTCATATACATTTAACATTAACAGTTCGTGATCTACAAGTACTGATCGATTAACTTCCAGGGCCCTTTCTGGTAGTTGGGGAATTTAACGAACATTTCTTTTTTTTTGGGAAGCGAACGTTGCGACTCAAAGGCCAAACAATTGAAGATTTTGTTCTAACAAATAACCTATGTCTTCTAAATATAGAACAAGCTGAATACTGCACCCCTACCTCGTGGAAAATGTGCTTTTAGATTTGTGTTTTAGTTCACCATCCATTTTTAGCAGCTTTAAATGGGACGTCATTGACAGCATGTAACGTGAGCGGTGAATAATCAGTTTAACATCTGCACCGGAAATCATCCCAATATAAACGCGACGTTGGAAGCTTCATTTCGCTGTCTGGAAACTTTTAACAGCCAAAACCGCATTAGAAAAAAATGGTTTAAGAAAAACTGAGCTTTGATCAGATAACTGAAAAGTAGACGAAATTTATCTTAACTGCCTCACACTTGGCTTTTACTCAGTCTTCATGAGTGGTGCGATAACACCACAAAGTTTGGTGGACACAAAACTGCAGCGAAGCAAAACAAATTCACAAAAAAGCTTGGGGTAAATTTCGTAGGCACCCAACACAACAGAACCTCGTAAGTTTTAAAAAGGTAGGAGCTAAAGCTCGGTACATCCTTCGAAGTGTGAAGAAAGCCTCATGGCACAGTTATGTTTTGTCTATAAACCGTCAAATCACATCTCTAAAATGCTGGATAACGTTGTAAAATTAAATGGCAACTTCCCGCCGTTTACAATTACTCTTTCAACAATACCTGGCACACAAACAAGCATAAATGAATAGGCAGAATTTTAGGGGTAATACTTCGCCACAGTTTCACTTTCATCACACTATACGCAGTCATTTGTAAAACAAATATATAGTCGAAAAAACAAGAACTTGCAACAAGTGGAGGTGGAAATGAACAGCACAACAATTTGATCACTCTCCATTTAATTGAACTACCTTAAGGAAGAACGACTGTTCCAGGAACAGACCAGACACACAATAAAGTGCTTGCCCACCATTCCCAGCCTGCCGTAGAGACAGTCTTGACCTTCGTTTAAAGGAATATTCGTGTAAAGAAAAATACCTGTGGAGTGGAAAACCCGTGATAGTGGCTTTCCTGAAGCCTGGAAAATCACATATTTCCCTAGTAGTTACAGGCCAATATCACTTATAGGTGGTCTCGACAAATCCCAGGAAAGTGTCCTGAATATAGGAGTACAGTTAGCTCTTGAATCCTGCGAACTTCCTGACATCCATAAGTTCTGTTTCAAAAAGGCATCATAAACTACTGACCATGTAGTTAGCCTCGAAAACACAGAGGGTTTTATACAAAAATAGCAGTGTCTTGCAGTCTTCTTTGATAAAGAGAAACCATATTGCCAGACTACCAACCCCTAAGGTGGCGCCGTATCGCGGCTGAACTGTATTACCGGCAGTTGGGAAGCCTTGACCCATCTCGGGGCTAGGTGTTTTCTCGTCTTCATCTCTCGAACTTCCTGCTGCCTTGTGCTTCCCAACAGCATCTTGCGCGTATAGGTAAACCAGCCCTGCGTACGTCAACGATTTCTTGGTGACATATTTGGCGGAAGTGCGGGGTAACGGCCCATGTACGCGGACCTCGAGGACACTCTTGGAGTCAGTTCTCAACGCGTGGCTACAACACCAGTCCACAAGGCGAGCCGCCACCTGCGAGGCCTGCAACCAGAGTTCGGCCAACTCTCACCTTCGATAAGGACCATGATATTTGCTACGGCTAGCCAGACAAGTCAGCAGTCCGGGAATGCCCAGCCGTTCATCCTTCACACAACTCGGCCGCCCCAATCATTCCACGGTTATCGGTTTGAGGACGTCGAAGACTGGTTGGCTAGGTTTGACCGTGTGGCGGGGTTCAACGAGTGGACGGCGAGCGCAAATTACGGAACGTCTACTTCGCACTACAGGACTCGGCCAAGACTTGGTACGAGAACCACAAAGCTTACTTCACTAACTGGTAGATCTCTCGCCGAGAGTTTTTAGCCACGTTCAACACCAGCGAACGAAGGGAGAAGGCCGAAATCGCCTTGCAATCGAGGTCGCAGCAGCTGAACGATAGCGTCGCCGTGTTCATCGAGGACATGACGCGACTCTTCAGTCGCGCCAACCCTGCTATGGCCGAGGCCAGAAGGTACGTCACTTAATGCGCGGCGTAAAATAGCAATATTTTGCCACACTAGTACGTGACCCGCCAAGAACGGTGGGCGTCTTTGCCAAGGAGGCAACAAGAATGGAGCGTTCTTTGCAAGAACGGGCGCGCACTACGGCCGTCAGGCTAGTGTAGCAGCCGCTCACCAATCTACGCCCACGTCGCTACCCACTGAGGCGCTTCGAGAGCTTCTGAGGAGCCTGATGCGCAAAGAACTCGAGAAGCTTCGCTTTGAAGCTCCACAGGCCAGCTTCGCTGCCATACCGGCCGCGGTCCGATATGAAGTCCGGCGAGCAGATCAGTCGCCACCAGCTCCGCGGCCGGCGCCCTATGTGATGACATACAGTCAAGAACTACAAAGCCGTCCTGGGCCAGAGAGGCAAGCCTTTTCCCCCGTCACTCCTGTGCCTTCCCTGCGGCACCCAATTGCATCTGTACCCGCCGTACCGCAGGAGTTCCGGTCCACCATGAGCAAAGCGCACGTTCGGTGTACACCAAACAATAGGCCGCTCTACTTCCACTGCAGGGAACCCGGCCACATCCTTCACCACTGCCCCTACCGCAGAATGGGCTTAAGAGGGTTTTCACCTGACACCCCTCGTCCACCCTACGGAGAACGGCCTCGGGACATCAAGAAGCACCTGTCCGATAGCGTGCAGCCAATGACCTCGCAGCGACGCCAGTCCTGGTGGCCATCCCCAAGACGGTTTTCTTCGCAAAGCCGCCCGTCTTCTTCTGGCCAGTTCAGAGGCACGTCCCCACTTTGGGAAAACTGAAGACGGCGTCCTCCGGGGGTAGGGCCGCCGCTATTGGATCAAGTCAAGAGACTCCACCCGACTATCCACCGCTGCGATCCAACCGACGAATACTCGACCTCTCGACCGACTAGGTTCTGCCGAAATCGACGATTCACTGCGGTGACCCGACCGACGATGAGCTCACCCGACGACCTCAACAACAACGATGTGTTGTAACCGAATGTTGTCTGCCAAAATCTCAGTTATACATGATAATCGCTATGTGAGCGCACTTGTGGATACCGGCGCTGATTTTTCTGTAATGAGCAGTCGGTTAGCGACGGCCCTCAGAACGGTTCTGACACCTTGGTCTGTACCGCAGATCCGCACTGCCGGCGGCCATGTATGTGGTCACGCCTATTGGCGTCTGCACATCACGAATACAGATCCTCGGTGATACGTTCCCTGGTTGCTTTGCTGTGCAGCCCGAGTGCTCCAAAGACATGATACTCGGTTTGTTTTTCCTTCTGGAGTACGGTGCTGTCATCAACATTCAGGAGCTGGTCATGCCATTTTCCTCTCAACCACCTGTTGAAGGTGGTCCCGAGCCACGTGGGACTAAGTTACGCGTCTTTGACGACCACGTATTGATCCCGTCAAGAGCTAGCATGTTTGTTACTGTTGATAGCGATAACACACCGTAACTCGTGGCATCGCTGAAACCTACATGAAGCTGCTCTGTTTTCGGCAAGTCTGTGTTGCTCGCGGAATTGTTGAACTATACAATGGCCGAACCGAACTTTTGGTGACCAATTTTGGCTGTGAACCTTAGTGTTTGCCTGGCAGAACAGTTATTGCGTACATCGAAGAACTCAGCGAATTCGCGGGACATCACGTTTTGTCCGAAGCTTCGGCATCAGTGGAGGCACCGACCATTCCCATAAAAACTCACGTGAACCCGAACCTGCCGTCTAATCAGAAACGCAGCATCGAAAGCGTTATCCAGTCTTTCTGCGACTTCTTTGCCTCGACCTCTAAGGTTAGCCATTCACTGCTCACAAAGCACCGAATTATAGTCGACGCCAACCAGCGACCGTTATGTCAGCCGCCTTACCGCCTCTATTCGAAGCAGCTTGATGCCATTCGCCGCCAAGTTCAAAAAATGCTCCAGGACGACGTGAGACAGCCGTCGACGAGCCCGTGGGCGTCGCCTTTTGTTCTTAATAGCAAAGAAAGATGGATTCCTATGGTTATGCGTTGATTACCGACGTTTAAAGAAAGTCACAAAAAAAGGGGATTTATCCTCGGCCGAGCATTGATGACTTCCTGTACCGGCTGCGCCGCGCCAACTACTTTTCTTCGCTAGATTTACGCAGCGGCTATTGGCAAATCGAGGTTGACGAACGCGACCGGGGAAAAGACTGTCTTTATCACGCCAGAAGGTCTGTACGAATTCCGGATGCTCCCTTTTGGCCTGTGCTCGGATCCTGTAACCTTCCAGCGGATCATGGACACCGTTCTTGCCGATCTGAAATGGCAGTCCTGTCTCGTGCTCTTGGATGACGTTGTCATCTTCTCTGATACGTTCGAACAGTATCTGAGACGCCTGTGCGCTGGTTTCGAAGCCATTCGGCCGGCCGGTCTTTCCCTCAAGCCCGAATTGTGTCACTTCGCTTTCGAAGAGTTGAAATTTCTGGGCCACATTGAGTGCTAAAGGGGTTAGACCCGACCCCGATAAGACTGCCGCCGTGCGCTCTTTTCCTGTGCCCTATGATAAGCGAAGTGTGGCTGCTTTCTAGGTCTCTGCGCCTATTATCGGCGCTTTGTGCCCAACTTCTCCCAGATCACTGAGCCCCTCACCCGCCTCATGAAAGGTTTCGAAACGTTCTTCTGGTGCTTGGAAGAACAGAACGCCTTTGAAGACCTCCGAACTCGTCTCCAAAGTACGTCCATCCTAGGACATTTCGACGAGTCGGCCGCCACGGAATCGCACACAGACGCAGGCTAAATCGGCCTCAGTGCAGTCCTTGTGAAGTGGCGGGATGGTCTCGAACGCGTAAGTGCATACGCGAGCCGCACCTTGTCACGATCTGAGGCAAACTATTCCACCACAGAAAAATAATGCCTGGCCATTGTGTGGGCAGTGACTAAATTTCGCCCGTACGTATATGGCCGCCCTTTTAGGGTCGTCACTGACCACCACTCGCTGTGTTGGCTGGCGAACCTCAAAGATCTGTCGGAACTGCTTGCTCGCTGGAGACTTCGACATCAGGAATTGAATGTCTCCATCGCCTATAGCTCTGTCAGGAAGCACAGTGATGCCGACTGTTTGTCTCGTGCTCCTATTGAGGAGCCCCAAGCTGACCCCGACGACGATTAGGTTTTTCTTGGCGCCATCTCCACGTCCATTCTCATTCCACACCAAAGAGACGACAGTGAACTACGGCCCCTCATTGAGTATCTGAAAGGAAGCGCTCAGTCTCCCCCGCGAATCTTCTCACCCGAACTGTCGTCGTTCTCTTTACGCGACGGCATCCAGTATAAGAAAAACTACAGCCCGACGGAAGCTGTAGATAAACGAGTAGATAAACTCGCCGTGCTTACGGCTGTTTGCGACGAAGTCTTGCAAACGTGCCATGAGGACCCATCTTCTGGTCACCTGGATTTTTGTCGAATTTTGGCACGAATACGGCAAAGGTAGTACTGGCCCAGGGATACTGCAGTTGTGAGGCATTACGTAAGAACTTGCTGCGAGTGCCAGCGTCGCAAGACGCCGCCGACTAATCCAGCCGGCCTACTGCAGCCTATTGATCCGCCTCAGGTCCCCTTCTATCAAGTCGTTCCATGAAGTTGTTGCATTTTGTTTTATGGCACATAAGCAAATAAAGTAATAATGCACCAAGCATGGAAGAGAGCAGCCTTGACAGCCTTGAGATTCGGTATCCTCCCCGACCTAGGCGACCTGGGTATCCGCGGTACGTTTTTCAGCTGCCTAAATCACCTCCTTTCCAATCATTTTTTTCCTGTACGCCTACGCTCAGCACTGTCAAAGAAGTTCATTCAGGAGAAAGGAGCACCTCAGGGCTGCATATTAAGGACGACACTATTTATCATAATTATGAATTCCATAACTAAAATAACCCCGAAGTCAATCCTGTATTCAGTCCATGTTGATGATCATCAACCAGCCTGCACGTCCTGAAACGTAGCAACTAGCGAGAGACAAACACAACTGACAGTAAACAAACTAACGACATGGGCAGATAAAAACGGCTTTAAGTTTTCCACCCAAAATTCAGTAGCAGCCAGAGGAAAAGAAGAGCGGAGTATTTGAGTGCTTTGTGCGATGTGCGCGACGTGTGCTCAGAGCTCTTACGTGGCCGTGTCTTCAGCGTGCTCGTTTCCGACGGGACGTTAAAAACACCGACGTGCGTCAAGTATAGATTATTGCATTACATTGAACGAAACACGAGGCTACTATGAAACGCGGAGTAAGTACCGTGTCTGAAACTGCCTATCTAACTGAGTGGCCATGTTTATACATTGAGCATTCACTGGCGGTGTTACGGCAACATACAGGGATGCTCAGAGCATAAGAGACGGGGCAAATATGCGTGTTCTTGGGGGCAGATGGAAGCCTGTTTCTATGCTGCGAGCCGCTCTCCGTCCCTCGGGGTTTGCATACGCCACTACGGTTTCCCTCTGTATCCGTATGGGGAAGGCTGGTCCTGTTGCTTTCTGCTCGGGCCAATCTCGAACGCTTGCGGTGGTTGCTCTCCTGTGCCCACCATTGTAACCCCAATACCGGCTTGCACCAATGATTCTGCTCAACTGCAGATTAAAGGCAAGTTCAGCCCTAAGCTGCAGCGTTCGTCTCCTGTCTTTACACGTCAGCGGCATCGATCTTTTTGTTCGTGCTGAAATATCTCGGTTGCTTCCAGTTTGGCCCGTAGAAGCCCGTAGAAGAAATTTGGTCGAGTGTGGCAATCTTTAATCAGCCCAGAATTTTGTGTTGTCAAATCTAAGCTATCTTCTCAATCACCTCTTGCAAAAAGTGCCAGCTTCGGACGCTTTGAGATAGCGGCTTGAGAAAACTAATCATACCTGGCATCTGTACAGGTACACCAATGGTAAAACTGGGAGAAGCTGGATGCCAGCGTTCTCTATCAGCAGATGCGCAGCAGAGAACGAAGGGCCGTCGGCACTTCCGGCTGAGCCATCTCGACGATCTGATGCTCACCTCATCGCCGGCACCAGCGAATGGCACCGCTGCCATTAAACCTAGAAGCGCTTTCAATGCTTAATGCAAGGGTGCATTGTTTTTCTGCATCGTGCGGAAAAGGTGTCCTTCCGTGGTGTGCGCTTTCTGCTTCATCAGGAACTCATTACATTTTCAGTATCATGACCGCCGTGCTTCGCGGTTCGCTTCGCAGCGAGTTTGATGCGCAACGAAGCATTAACGCGATTGCGTTGGTTTGGCAAGTGCTGCCAAAGTTTTGCTTGGCTCAAGAGCCCTTACAAGATATTTTCGACCCTGCATACAATGTCCAGAGACTTTGATGTATGAAGTCTGTAGAATTTCTGCAGACAAATCCTGTAGACTAGTGTGTAGACAATCAATAGATTTATGGTCATACACTTTTAGTTCAGTTTTGTGTATAGACAGGCTATACACAGTCTATAGGTGATTTTTAGGCTTATGGCCATGCACTTCCTGCAGATTTTTGTATATAGGCAGTCTATAGGCAAAAGTCTACTGGTCCAGTAGGCATAGGCCTATTATATGTCAGCAGACATATAGTAGGTATGTGGCTTGGCATTGCTACAGACCTTTGTCTACAGACCTCTGTTCACTAAAGCTTTAATATACGATTGTGTATACACTGTATATCGACAGAGAGCCTACAACCGTTCATAAAGGTCACCACACGGTTTTCGGAAATTACTGGACGATCAATATATAGATAAATTTAATTTATTTCCAAGTTGTCCAGGCTGAGAAAAAGCAATACATGCACCATAAGAATGCAACATAATAAAATAAATGTTTAAAGCAATGGTCTGACTAGTTTCCTCAGAAGCATTTTTCCGACCTGTTGTCTGCACTCAGTGATCCGAGGATGTTGATCTGTACAGCGGAAAAAAGAAAAATAACCTAACAGGAATTGGAAAAAATCCCACTCCATCCTACGCATGTATTTACAACGCAAGGTATATCATGGCTAGAAAGGTAAATAATCAATCAATCAATCAATCAATCAATCAATCAATCAATCAATCTTTTTCGGTGCCCAGGAACAACCCAAAGGTCTTGGTGCTGATACACCATTCACACGCACAAAATTAAATTTATTTCACTACAAAGGAAGACACTCAGGGGAGGTAACGCAGCAGTCAAGGCTATAGAAAAAAAAAGACATATAAACTAGGCGTGACAGCAAGCATGAAGCAAAAAAGCGAAAACAAGAAAACAGCGAGAACAGCGGTAAATGAAAACAGCTAGAACAGGCAACAGACATATAAATAACTAATGAAACAATAAACAAAGAGAATGAACGACCGATAACAGCCAAGTACAGCATAGCAAAATACAAACAAGAATAAAGCCAATACTAATATGAACGAATATGAAACCTCTGAAATACAAGCTAGAAATACAATCATACACAATAAGAAACGTAATTAGTGAACGCGTTACAGACAAGCAGGCGTGAGTATACAGTATTAAAGAAATAATATTAATGAAAACAAGTACACGTGATGAACAATTAAGGAGAGAAAAAACAATATAATACCGGTGCAAACGCACAAGTGTAGTAAAGACAAAATGCATGAAAGGGGAAGTTATGTATGAGAAAAAGAGTGCTCAAAGTGGAACGTCACGGACATCCAATATAAAGGAAGGGAGAGAATTTTCGAATATATCTAGGTGAGGACAAAGAGAATTAAACAACTTCTGCATTCTGTCCAGAGGGGAGAGGGAGTGCAGGAGCGCAGAAACTTGGAATGGTCTGAATTCCCTTATGCTCTTTCGCGGTACACGCAAAAGGATACGCGCTAGGAGCTGAGGGCATAGAATGTGACCATGAAGAAGTTTATACAAGAAAATTATATCTGCCCTCACGCGACGGCGGCTAAGAGAAGGAAGCTGCAGTGAGTTACTCCGTCTGGGACGAGAGCTGGAAGTTTTGCAAGAAAACCGATGTTGAAATATGCGCAAAAACTTTAGCTGAACTCTGTCGATTTTTTCACAGTTCGACTGGCAAGTGCCGTTCCAAACAACAGACGCATATTCCAAAAGCGGCAAGCATATGGAGAGGTAGAGCTTTAAGAAAGGTGGGGATCGAAACTCTCTCGAAAGCCTGCAGATGAAGCCGAGTGTACGCATAGCCCGTACAGCATATAATAATAATAATAATAATAATAATAATAATAATAATAATAATAATAATAATAATAATAATAATAATAATAATAATAATAATAATAATAATATTATTATTATTATTATTATTATTATTATTATTATTATTATTATTATTATTATTATTATTATTATTATTATTATTATTATCATTATTATTAATATTATTATTATTATTATTAGTTCTCAATGGTATGCGCCAGTTCATACCTGTGCACACTCCTACTCGCAGCAAGTTTCCGTTCTGGTTTTCCAAAGAACTTAGAACAGCGCTGAAACTTAAGGAGCGGGCCCACCATAAAGCGAAACGCCCTGGGCTGGATACATGGGCGGATGAATTTCGCCGCTTGCGTTCCCTTTGCAAACGCCTGTACAAGCGGGATCATGAGTCCTATCTTGAATATTTAGAGAATAGTGCCTCTAATCGTCCTACAGAATTCTGGCGATACGTTCGCAAGCGCTCGAATAAATCTGATAGTCATATTCACTTAGTTGACTCTCATGGGAATGAAATTCGGAATGTCGCTGACGGCTTTGCTCAACACTTTTCCTCCGTGTACAAATCTCCACGTTGCGACTCCGTGTGCTTTCCAGCTGGCGCACATAATTCCGTTCTTCTCGACGAGAAGTTAGTAAGTGAGAGTCTTAAGTGTTTGAAACCATCTTTGTCCCCTGGACCTGATGGCATTCCAGCCGCCATAATAAAAGCCTTCAATAGTACCTTCGTCCCAGTTTTAACCACGATATTTAATAACTGTTTGAAAAATTCTGCCTTTCCCCGCGTGTGGAAAACGGCGCGTGTTTTCCCTGTCTTCAAATCAGGAAACAAATCTGATGTTTCGAACTACCGCCCCATTTCTCTTCTTTGTGCAACCTCTAAGCTTTTTGAATTAGCTTTGCACAAAGTACTTTCCTTCCACCTCAAAAATGTAATCATTCATAATCAGCATGGTTTCATTAAAGGTCGTTCTACTACAACTAACCTTGTGACTTTTATGACGTATACATCAGCTGAAGTCCTTCAGAGGAGTCAGGTAGACGCTGTGTACTGTGATTTGAGCAAAGCTTTCGACGTTGTTACTCACTCATTACTTCTTCAAAAGCTTCTGCTGTTTGAGATCGACGTTTCAATTGTAGCCCTCCTACGCAACTATCTTCTTGATCGGTCCTGCTTTGTCAGTGTAAATGGACAGACCTCATTTGTTTACACTCCAACCAGCGGTGTTCCTCAGGGCTCGGTACTAGGCCCGCTTCTGTTCTCTGTTTTTATCAATGACGTTTCCTCCGTGGTCAAAAACTCCTCATTTCTCCTTTATGCGGACGATATAAAAATGTTCAAGGCAATACATACTCTTCACGATTGCTTGTCATTGCAATCTGACATATCCGCCTTCTCGGATTGGTGCTTGAAGAATGGGCTCACTCTCAATTCATCTAAAACCAAGGTTGTCTCATTTACGCGTAAAACGCACAGTTTTCTCTACTCTTATTCTGTGAATGGTAGGCCGCTGCCCAGGGTTGATGAAATTAATGACCTCGGCGTACTTTTCGACCGTAGCCTCAGCTTCTCCTCTCATACAAAACGCATTGCTCTACGCGCTATGCGTACACTCGGCTTCATCTGCAGGCTTTCGAGAGAGTTTCGATCCCCACTTCCTTTCTTAAAGCTCTACCTCTCCATATGCTTGCCGCTTTTGGAATATGCGTCTGTTGTTTGGAACGGCACTTGCCAGTCGAACTGTGAAAAAATCGATAGAGTTCAGCTAAAGTTTTTACGCATATTTCAACATCGGTTTTCTTGCAAAACTTCCAGCTCTCGTCCCAGACGGAGTAACTCACTGCAGCTTCCTTCTCTTAGCTGCCGTCGCGTGAGGGCAGATATAATTTTCTTGTATAAACTTCTTCATGGTCACATTCTATGCCCTCAGCTCCTAGCGCGTATCCTTTTGCGTGTACCGCGAAAGAGCATAAGGGAATTCAGACCATTCCAAGTTTCTGCGCTCCTGCACTCCCTCTCCCCTCTGGACAGAATGCAAAAGTTGTTTAATTCTCTTTGTCCTCACTTAGATATATTCGAAAATTCTCTCCCTTCCTTTATTTTGGATGTCCGTGACGTTCCACTTTGAGCACTCTTTTTCTCATACATAACTTCCCCTTTCATGCATTTTGTCTTTACTACACTTGTGCGTTTGCACCGGTATTATATTGCTTTTTTCTCTCCTTAATTGTTCATCACGTGTACTTGTTGTCATTAATATTATTTCTTTAATACTGCATACTCACGCCTGATTGTCTGTAACGCGTTCACTAATTACGTTTCTTATTGTGTATGATTGTATTTCTAGTTTGTATTTCAGAGGTTTCATATTCGTTCATATTAGTATTGGCTTTATTCTTGTTTACTTGGCTTGTTACTTGGCTGTTATCGGTCGTTCATTCTCTTTGTTTATTGTTTCATTAGTTATTTATATGTCTGTTGCCTGTTCTAGCTGTTTTCATTTACCGCTGTTTTCGCTTTTTTGCTTCATGCTTGCTGTCACGCCTAGTTTATATGTCTTTTTTTTTCTATCGCCTTGACTGCTGCATTACCTCCCCTGAGTGTCTTCCTTTGTAGTGAAATAAATTTACATTTTGTGCGTGTGAATGGTGTACCAGCACCAAGACCTTTGGGTTGTTCCTGGGCACCGAAAAATAAAGATTGATTGATTGATTGATTGATTATTATTATTATTATTATTATTATTATTATTATTATTATTATTATTATTATTATTATTATTATTATTATTATTATTATTATTATTATTATTATTATTATTATTATATTATTATTATTATTATTATTTTTGTCTTCCTTTGTAGTGAAATAAATGTACATTTTGTGCGTGTGAATGGTGTACCAGCACCAAGACCTTTGGGTTGTTCCTGGGCACCGAAAAAATAAAGATTGATTGATTGATTGAATATTATTATTATTATTATTATTATTATTATTATTATTATTATTATTATTATTATTATTATTATTATTATTCAACATGGAGTTCAGTAAGGACGCATGTGTGCTGTGCTCCCGTCCGTTTTTTGGCAAACAGCAGTTTTTTCGTTGTGCCAACTGCAACAAACGTGTACACGCTAAGTGTGTCCCTTGGAGTGACGACGAGCTGGAGCTTTTGAAGTCCATTCATGTGCAATTGTGTTTGTCGTCTTGCGGCGGTGCTAAGCCTAGCGACGGTGGCATGTCAGCGGCTGCACACCTTTCTTCCACGGCCCACCAGGCCCATCACCCGACCGACCCGACCGGTTCCCTCACTTCCTCCTCGACGGGCGAACCTGAGGGTGCGCTTGCCTCGCTTCGGGCTCTCCTCCTCGACGCACTTGAGGGAATCTCGTTTCTGAGCGACGAGGTCGCCCAGCTGCGGGAGGAGAATGAGCGCCTTCGTGGTGACAACTCGCGGGCGCTTGCTCTCCAGGCCGGGGTCATTGCCTCTGCGGGCTAATGTTCGCAGCCTACGCGCGGAGCTTGCGAGGCGCCCTGCTTCATCGCAGCGTGATCCGCCTTTCGTCGAGCCCCTGTCCGCGAGCAGTCCTTCCCGTATGTCCCAGCCATCCAAGAGCTACTCTGCTGCCCTTCACTGTGGGATGACACCCGTTGATTTGGCCACCTGCCCGACATCTGTATCTGTTCCCCCACTTATAGTTAATTCGCCTGAAGCGCAGAAGAAGCACCGAAGCCCAGCCATCACTGGCTCGTCGAGCTCATCCAGTCTGAACGTCGCCAGACCTCAGAAGCGCCCGAAGGCTATTTTCGTCTCCAAGCTGTGCCCTGAGACAACGGCGGCTGATCTGACGAACCATCTGAAGTCCGTGAACGTCACCCCCCTTTCAGGCCGGCAGTTTAAAACGAAATATGACTCTTACTCGTCCTTCTACCTCACAGTCAGCGCGGAACTTTACGATCAACTTGTTGACCCTTCGATGTGGCCTACGGGCTGCATCTTCAAGGCTTTTCGTGGAAAGCTCCTGGATGGTATGATGCATCCTTCCGAGCTGACGGTTGATCGCAGTCAACCCTAACTTGGATATATATTACCAAATTGCACGAGGTCTTCGGACTAAGGGACCTGTATTTTTTTCCAATGTATTGGCCTCTTGTTACTCGGCTGTTGTAATTACTGAGACTTGGCTGTCTAGCGAAGTTAACTCAGGTGACTTCTTTCCGAATAACTATTGTGTTTTTCGAAGTGACCGCCCTGAATCAGCTTCTAAACAAAAGGGAGGGGGAGTGCTCATTGCTATTGACAGTTCCGTGCAGTGCGTTCGGCGTTCCGACCTGAAAACAATCGAAGAATCTGTCTGGTTAGAACTCACTTTAACTCGACATCAAAAACTCTTATTGGCAGCTTTCTACATTTCCCCTATTCTGCCTCCTCCTGCCTACGATGATGTACTACATTCTATCGAATATGTTATCACTTCTCATAGCAAGCACAAACTACTCATTTTAGGGGATTTTAATACTCCAGGTATTAACTGGAATACCTTTACATAGTCTCACAAAAATGATTATGTAGTTAGTAAGTGCAACCGGCTTTTAGATTTCACAGCTTTTAAACCCTTGCAGCAACACCATTTAATTGAAAACTGCTGTGGTAATGTTCTTGACATTTGTTTATCTAATTTTGAAAACGTTCGAGTCTGGACATCTGACATCTCACTTACTCGCTGTGACAAATTTAATCCTCCAATTCTAATAACGGCTTCGGTTTTTGTCCCACCTTCTGCTAATTCAAATCGTGCGGGGAATTCCCCCCGTTTTGCCTACGCACTTGGCGACTATGTTGGTCTCTTCGGTTTTTTCTCTTCTGTCGACTGGTCCGTTTTAAACGAAATCAGCGATGTTGACGAACAAGTCAGCCGCTTCACTGAAATAGTTCTCAATGGTATGCGCCAGTAAATACCTCTGCACACTACTGCTCGCAGCAAGTTTCCGTTCTGGTTTTCCAAGCAACTTAGAACAGCGCTGAAACTTAAGGGGCGGGCCCACCATAAAGCGAAACGCCCTGGGCTAGATACATGGGCAGATGAATTTCGCCGCTTGCGTTCCCTTTGCAAACTCCTGTACAAGCGGGATCATGAGTCATATCTTGAATATTTAGAGAATAGTGCCTCTAATCGTCCTACTGAATTCTGGTGATACGTTCGCAAGCGTTCGAATAAATCTGATAGTCATATTCACTTAGTTGACTCTCAGGGTTATGAAATTCGGAATGTCGCTGACGGCTTTGCTCAACACTTTTCCTCCGTGTACATATCTCCACGTTGCGACTCCGTGTGCCTTCCAGCTGGCGCACATAATTCCGTTCTTCTCGACGAGAAGTTAGTAAGTGAGAGTCTTAAGTGTTTGAAACCATCTTTGTCCCCTGGACCTGATGGCATTCCAGCCGCCATAATAAAAGCCTTCAATAGTACCTTCGTCCCTGTTTTAATCACGATATTTAATAACTGTTTGAAAAATTCTGCCTTTCCCCGCGTGTGCAAAACGGCGCGTGTTTTCCCTGTCTTCAAATCAGGAAACAAATCTGATGTTTCGAACTACCGCCCCATTTCTCTTCTTTGTGCAACCTCTAAGCTTTTTGAACTAGCTTTGCACAAATTACTTTCCTTCCACCTCAAACATGTAATCATACATAATCAGCATGGTTTAATAAAAGGTCGTTCTACTACAACTAACCTTGTGACTTTTATAACGTATACATCAGCTTCAGAGGAGTCCTTCAGAGGAGTCGGGTAGACGCTGTGTACTGTGATTTGAGCAAAGCTTTCGACGTTGTTATTCACTCATTACTTCTTCAAAAGCTTCTGCTGTTTGAGATCGACGTTTAAATTGTAGCCCTTTTACGCAACTATCTTCTTGATCGGTCCTGCTTTGTCAGTGTAAATGGACAGACCTCGTTTGTTTACATTCCAACCAGCGGAGTTCCTCAGGGCTCGGTATTAGGCCCGTTTCTGTTCTCTGTTTTTGTCAATGACGTTTCCTCCGTGGTCAAAAACTCCTCGTTTCTTCTTTATGCGGACGATATGAAAATGTTCAAGGCAATACATACTCTTCATGATTCCTTGTCATTGCAATCGGACATATCCGCCTTCTCTGATTGGTGCTTGAAGAATGGGCTCACTCTCAATTCATCTAAAACCAATGTTGTCTCATTTACGCGTAAAACGCACAGTCTTTTCTACTCCTATTCTGTGAATGGTAGGCCGCTGCCCAGGATTGATGAAATTAATGACCTCGGCGTACTTTTCGACCGTAGCCTCAGCTTCTCCTCTCATACAAAACGCATTGCTCTACGGGCTATGCGTACACTCGGATTCATCTGCAGGCTTTCGAGAGAGTTTCGAGCGCCACTTCATTTCTTAAAGCTCTACCTCTCCATATGCTTGCCGCTTTTGGAATATGCGCCTGTTGTTTGGAACGGCACTTGCCAGTCGAACTGTGAAAAAATCGACAGAGTTCAGCTAAAGTTTTCATGCATATTTAAACATCGGTTTTCTTGGAAAACTTCCAGCTCTCGTCCCAGACGGAGTAACTCACTGCAGCTTCCGTCTCTTAGCTGCCGTCGCCTGAGGGCAGATATAATTTTCTTGTATAAACTTCTTCATGGTCACATTCTATGCCCTCAGCTCCTAGCGCGTATCGTTTTGCGTGTACCGCGAAATAGCATAAGGGAATTAAGACCATTCCAAGTTTCTGCGCTCCTGCACTCCCTCTCCCCTCCGGACAGAATGCAAAAGTTGTTTAATTCTCTTTGTCCTCACTTTGACATATTCGAAAATTCTCTCCCTTCCTTTATATTTGATGTCCGTGACGTTCCATTTTGAGCAATCTTTTTTTCATACATAACTTCCCCTTTCATGCATTTTGTCTTTACTACACTTGTGCATTTGCACCGGTATTATATTGTTTTTTTTTCTCCTTAAATGTTCATCAAGTGTACTTGTTTTCATTAATATTATTTCTTTAATATTGTGTACTCACGCCTGATTGTCTGTAACGCGTTCAGTAATTACATTTCTTATTGTGTATGATTGTATTTCTAGCTTGTATTTCAGAGGTTTCTTATTCGTTCATATTAGTATTGGCTTTATTCTTGTTTGTATTTTGCTATATGCTGTACTTGGCTGTTATCGGTCGTTCTTGTGTTCATTCTCTCTGTTTATTGTTTCATTAGTTATTTATATGTCTGTTGCCTGTTCTAGTTGTTTTCATTTACCGCTGTTCTCGCTGTTTTCTTATTTTCGCTTTTGTTCTTCATGCTTGCTGTCACGCCTAGTTTATATGTCTTTTTTTCTATCGGCTTGACTGCTGCCTTACCTCCCCTGAGTGTCTTCCTTTGTGGTGAAACCACTTTACATTTTGTGCGTGTGAATGGTGTACCAGCACCAAGACGTTTGGGCTGTTCCTGGGCACCGAAAAATAAAGATTGATTATTATTATTATTATTATTATTATTATTATTATTATTATTATTATTATTATTATTATTATTATTATTATTATTATTATTATTATTATTGTAATCCTGGTGTTCGGCTTTGGAATCTTCAGAGGCTGCGCTTAACGAAGAAGACGACGAGAAGCGCCGAATGCTCCGAAGCTCGAGCGCCGAACGCTCCGTCCCTCGGGCGTGCTCTGGACTTACCGCTGCCTCTTGTCTGTGCCTGGACTGTACCGCTCGTTGTTCGTGACGTAGTGCTTTCCAAGGCGTTCTTTATTACATTATTATTATTAATAATATAATTAGCAGTAGTAGCAGTATTTCTAAGCCAACAACAACCAAACAGCATCAAGTGTCTGCGAACACTGATGAAGACATCTCAATGGCGAAGAAGGCGCCGACTTCTAGTCTGTGCTCGGAAGTAGCACAACAGTTCCAATACATCTATGCAATAGCCGGCGTCAGCTGTCGACATTTCCGGTTTCACGCTGCGTACCAGTTTTGCACTGCCTGTGCTTTGCTTCTCGCTCAGCGCAACTAAGCTGAATTTATTGCTTATTATTATCTACGTTGGCGCTTTCCTCGTTGATTCGGTACCTTGTCGTTCAATATTAGCATCCAAACTTCGCCAGCCATTCTAGGCAGTAGGCAAAGTCTGTCACACCTTGAAACTTCCGAACACAAATACGTAAGGCTTTCATCGTATTTCTGTACTGACGGCGCATACTTTCATACCCCACTGTCTCCGGAGGCCTAACGCAAACTAGAGGAAATTACGTGAGCTAAGAGGGAGAGATGGAAGATGGCAGGAGGATGAGAGGCGAAGAAGCTTGATTGAGCATTGCTCTGCGGCCACAGGTCTCAAAAGGAGAAGCGCGTCACGTTTCTATGAGATAGGCTCGAGAGAAATACTGCACCAATAATCGTAATATTACTTCATGCAACCCACACTTCCTCATTAAACCTTGTTTAACAGTATCTGTTGTCGTCGATGACAGCCAGTCTTGACGACAGTTCGCAGTTATACTCCTAAAGGCAGCTATTTCCTTCACACAGTCTCAGCGCGCAGTTCCCTGCCCTTCAGTGTTTTGAGGCTTGAAATATTTTAAAGCAATTACAGCATCTACGCTTGTTTGCTTACATTTGTACATTCTTGATTAACATCAGTGGTGTGCTTTGCTGCAATTTTGTTTGTATTTTGGAAACCTTTATTAAAGCCTGTGTCTACGCTCGAGTTCCATCTTCGTCGTTTTGCTTGGGCCAGGGAAACGGTCGTCATTGTTTGTAAATAAATGAAATATTGTGTAATCACATCTCTCGTTTTTACAGTCCTCGTTACTACATTCATTTGTCACTTACTATAGCGGTAGCGATGTGTCAACTTCACGCGAAAGATAACTGAATGACTGATTGTGGTTTCAATATATCCGCCGCGGTAATCTGTTATCTTTTCAGCTGCAAGACGCCACGAGAGCGCCGTGGAAAGTTTGTAATCAATCTGGGCGCATCTTGGAAGTTAGAGGTGACTGCTAATATCTTAGGTACCGGTAAGTCGTTCACTCTGCATGGACATGAACGTTATCTTCAGTGCGGCTTACCGACTTATTGCTGCACATGATATGAAAAACATGCCATATTTGCTATGTACTGATCTCACTGAAACATGCACAGTGTTTCTACGGTGGTCTCACGTTGCACAACACGGTAATGTTCTAAATTCTCACCTTAATCTAATTGTGGCCGCCGCGTCGGACATTCGATCCCGTGCTGTCTGCAGCCTAGAGCCATAGAAACACCGTTACAATAGTGCTACCTTAAATGTATGAAGATGGGTAGCATAAGAATTGTACAAGGCACATAAGCATGCGTGTCTGTAAGTGCACCTCTAAACCACATGGACAAAAATTCTTGCTGAAAGATATGTCCACAACGGTTTTATTTTCCACTAGTACACCTATATGTCAAACTAAGACATCACACATTACAAGGACGCAATGTGGGGAACTAGAACAATGCTCCAAAAGGTAATGCATCGTACAGTGCACGCTACAGCAGCAAATCCTGTGGAAAGTACATATCGCTACACACACAAGAGTCAAGATTCCCGTAATAAAAACCGGAAACTTGGCGCTTTTGCAAGCTAATAGTACGCTGCATGTTGCTCTGCGCGAGCTTCAACAAAGACACACTATGCCGAGAGCTGAATAACTCGTGTCACACAGTGCCGCTATACAGTACCACACAATCCGTGGCATGAGAAATCATGACAATCCCCGATGAAAGGTTGTAGTGCAATGAAGACGTGCATTGTTTCATTGCATCAAGTAAGCGCAGCCTTTCCGATTCCCGTCTGTTTACCACGTACGCTCGGTGTTTTAAGAAGCTTCCAGTCGAATAAAAACACTCAGCGCAGTAAAGCTTCCAATATTAAGAAGTTCACATGTTCCTATCCTTGCGTTTAGATAGTTTAAAGTTATTCAGATATGTAATGGTGTATGAAATATCACAGTGATGTGACAGAAACACCGGTGCTGTCGAATACTTGACACATATGTACATTAGTATGCTGTGTCGGTGCCACGCGAAAAGGGAACACACAGTATGGCGAGTGCATTCTTTTAGTAAGGTCAAATACCATAGTTACCGGTACACAGCATAAAATAAGAACTCACTCCAAAGTTCTATATTGTAATTAAGGTGCTTAGTGGAGCTGGTGTTCGAGTCAATGTACAAAAAAAAAAATCGAGTCCGTTGGGCCCACGTCTCCAATGCCCATGCCCTCTGTTAGCCGCGATAGCGCGCTCTCATAAATTGGTTTTTTTATTTCTACAAGTGTTCTATGACGCATACGCTCACAAAGGGGGAATGGAGTTTGACAGTTTTTCCAACTGTCGCTTCCTGCGCCTGCCTTTTTATATTACAGCCGACTCCTAGATATATTCGAGAACAAATAATTCGCGCAATCTTCGGCTCAAAGCGAGAAAGGCTGGCGGATGGAAGCTGCAGCGATGTGCAAGTCTGACCGAGTTGGGTTTATGCACATTCTATATAATAACGAAATTTTCTTTGAATAGTAAGTTTAGTTGGTGCCACAACGTGCGTTATCTAAGCTTTCATCCAAAGCCACTCTTTAGGTGAGAAGTGTATGTCTCAGATTTTAATGATATTTAAGGAAATTTAAATGTGTAATGTTTCCTGAGAAAGTAAAAAAATGTATTTTTCATGATATACAAGTTTTGTCTCGTATAATTTTCTTTGTAAACAATTTCTGCTTTCACTATATTCTGAGAACGATTCAAAGCCCAAGGTTAAACTCTACAAGGCCTGAAACGTACGGAAAGTGCTTCTTAAAATAGAGGTTACATAAACAGTGAGAAGATTATATATTCAATGGCTGTGTTAGCCTCTAAATAGGTAGCAGTGTCCATCAGATCTTAATGCGCCATGTGAACTCGCGTAAGATAATTTAGCGCACGACTAACATACCGGAAAAATTCATTGTTGAATGTCACACACTAAACAAATGCGCATGAGCATTCTACAAACCTTTCGAATTTATTGGAATGGATCGATTGATTGATAATTTAATTAATTAAAAAAATTATTAGATGCCTCTACATGTACATTGTCGAGGCATTTGTGCGTGCATGTGGCCCCACATTTTTCACGGCCGTCGACGGGGGTGCTGATTCGGACGTCGTCGACTGCTTGGTGCTAGGGCCCGCTACCATAAATTCCTCGAGCTTCGGCCAGAGTAGAGTGACGGAAGTGCTGTTGTGGGGCACTGGAGGGACGCAGTCGCTGTACGTGGCAGGGCGGAAAGCAGTGGGAAGTTCTGCGAGGATTCTTCTACAAAGCTCCGTATACTCAGGACATCCTCAGAAGATGTGGACAGCGCTCACTGGACTTCGACAGCGATGACACATCCCTTCCTCTTGGTCATGCTTGTAAAACTTGTGTCTTAATTACAAGGTTAGCGCAGTGTGGGTTGCGGGGTGACGAACTGGAGTGTGCGTGGCCCTAGGCAGCTCCTCTGGCATAGGAGGAACAGGGCGCACCGGCTTCTCGGGGCATTCTTCTCTTCTCTACGCGGAGGCGCTGAAGGACCTTGCGGCGTCACTAATTCGAAATTTATTTGATAGCAGAATGGTCCAAGGGCAGGTGTGCATGCCCGCTAAGGCGGTAAGAACGTGCGGCGTGAATGTTATCTTGTGTGCTCCTGCACGGGCCAAACTGTTAACCGACTGAAGCAGAATTGACATCTGAGCTAGTTGGTTTTTCATTTTCAAAAATTATATAAAGCGCACTTAGGACAACAGACAAGGGAGACCAAACAACACAAGCGCTTGTGTTGTTTGGTCTCCCTTGTCTGTTGTCCTAAGTGCGCTTTATGTAATTTTTGTTAACCGACTCATCACTTCGATGCCTGCGTGTGCAGGCACCAAGCAAATCGTCACTTTATTGTTACCTTTTAGATTTAGTTCTGCAAATGTTGCTAATATATCATGAACTATGGTACTATATGTTGACGGATTTGCGCTCACCTGCCTGTACGCTTCCTATGCGTGAGACGAATCGGTGAAGAGGTAGAGTCTGTACCTGGAGTCGAACTGCAGAAATGCTATCAGGGCCTAATGCGCTACTTTTAGGAGCGCTCTAAGTTCTACTTCCACAGTGCACACATTGCTGACCATAGACTATAGCCGTAGTCACCATGCGATGGGTGATGTCGACCCACGCCACTGTCCGAACACACTTGATAAATCCGCTCTCGCTGGTATTGTGCTCATCGGCAGTAAGGAATAAATCTCTGCCATGCCGGCTTATACAATAGTCGTAGTAGCCGGTTGTTTGTGTGGAGTTCTACGGTTGTGCGTCTTAGTGAAGCGTGTGCGTCACTCCTAGTTGCCACCTCTTAAAGCCATATGATGTGAGCAGCATAACTTGTTTGCGTCAAGTCTGTTGAATGCAATGTTGTTTTCACTTCACAGAATACTCCTGATTCAAAAAATAAAATAACCTCAACAAACAACGCTTCTACCGGCGCAGCAAACATCGGATTGCTCTTTCAGCACACATATCAAGACTCGCTATAAGGCTTGCAACTCGCAATGATAGCATGCGTTATGATTGCGTCTGCTTCAAAAACTTAACTGTAGGGCTGTACGCAGTCTCCGGATCATTATGGCAATATGGTAGTAACGTTAGAAAAGCTGTGCAGAAGAAAAGAGGGCATCTCCCATCAAGGAAGGAAACAAAATAAAAAGAAACCTTCTCGTCACACCAAAAAGCTGCTCGCAGAAAACCAGCTCTTAGTGAAGTTCGTCACGCAGACAACAAGAGCAGTTGCTCATAACCAGCATGACATGCATGATGGCCATTATGAGCCCTGTGGCTCCCTCCTTTGGCGCTGTAATATGAGGCTGCTCTTGACAGCAATTGGTATTCATGCTTCCACTTGATCTGTTTAGTCCAAAGAGTGTTAACCGCAGATAAGAGGTGGTTAAGCTTTTGCCTGCTGCTACGACTTTACAGTTGCGAACTATAATTTTACACAACCCAAATCTAGTAGTTGGAAATTTTTCTATATTGGCTATATTGACTGTTTTTCACTTCTTCTAAGATATCATTTCGCGGAACGCTCCTTTTTAAAAATCTTCATCTTGTCATTTATTTTAGCTCTAACACGCAAATTCTAGTTTTAACCGTTCGCTTTATTTGAATTTATTTATTTTTACTTATTCAGAGCAAGGGCTCTTCCAGAGCGGAGGCAAGATTTATTTCTTCAACACTTCCGGTAAATGAAGTTTGTTCTACCTACCTACATCCCTTATATTCTCAGCCACAGTGTACAAGCATACAGCGCTGGTGGTAATCTTGGTGCCAGTAATGCATTTTTATAACATTGAATTTTAAATCGGCCTTGTTCGGAAGGGATTGAGTGGTGAAGACAATCGAACAGGTGTGGATGAGAGAATGACGTACAGAAAACATGTATCAAATAACATAGATTTCACAATACAGTTCAACATAAAACAACACGAAATATCGTCTGGTGTTCAAATGCAAAGCACAGCTCCTGTTTGACATGTGACGAGATCTCTGATGTGGTAAACTCGTCAACGCAGTCAATTCATCTCAAAACGATTCGCTTTATGTTACGTTGGACCATAAGCTGCCGTTTGGTCGTTGGACAATTTCTTGAGCGCCACACAAAGCATAGAACAGAAATGCATCATGGTACGAGCAACGCACCAATAAGCAGTCTAGTTTTAAAACACAAAAGCGTGGTCTTGGACGCGTTTCCAGTCCACAATCAACCATACATATGCCTCTCATTTTAGAAATCCTTCCACCGACAAAAGAGCGCAGGAATATGATATTTATTTTATTGTATTTAAGCACAATATTTTTAAGGAATATATGCAGGCAAATAAGAGTCAAATTTGCACTAGCTTTGTTCGGCCATAAACTATTCATAAAAACAAAACAGGGCACTCGGAAAGAATAAAACGCCTCAGAATTGAAATAACAGGTAGTAACCGTTTCCACACAAGTAATACTCTGTAAGCAGAAAAGCACATCACTAATAGAATACACAGCATAGAAATGTTGGATTTGGAAATAACAGGTACTGCTGGAGCAGTTTCAATTCATCGAATATACTACCGCGAGAAAAGCCAATCAAGATTACACGTACATGTTCCCTTTAGTCAATGTGAATGTGTCATTCATCATGCTTTGCAAACCTTCTGAGTGCCTCAGCGAGGCAATGTCGTCACCGAATCGTCGATTACTAAAGTATTTTCTACAAACGCTTTTCACAAACTGTTGCGAATCCGGGCATCTAAATAAATCCTGTACAGTGGCGGCGAAGAGCATTGGCGGGATATTGTCCCCCTGCTCGACACCCTGCGTTTTTGGGATTTAATGCAGGTTTTGCGGAGGACTATGATGGCTATGCAACTGTTATATATATATCTACCGGCATTTTTACATAAGTCTCTTCTCCTGTCTGATTCCGCAGTTCCAGCATGCGTGCTCAGGTTTGGAATGATTCTAATGCTTCTACGTAATCTATGAACGGTATGTATAGTGCTTGTTCAGCAGACAACGGAAAGGAAAGAGGTGGTTTATAAGACATATATGATGGAAGCCAACTGTCAAAGAAACCAGGGAGCATGTGGGGATGTTTTGATGCTTCTTTTCTTCAATGTGAGTTTAATAAAAAGCGACCACAAGCCGGCGCTGGCATCCGAACCCGCAGACTAAGATTTTCCGACGCCAAATTACTCGCATGACTTTCGCAACGTTTTGCTACGTTGTAAGCACTCTGAGAGTTTTGTTCTGCACTAAAGCATTTTGTTGTCTTAGCCAACATTGTGCACACAAGATTATTCATTTATATACCAGTTTTTTGTTTACATTCTTCTCTGTACCTTTTTTTTGCTCTCCTATTTGCAATGCCTGTACGAGTAAACACATTGTAACGGACAACACTGCCGTCAGACAACGCGACCCCTGTCAGAAGAGGACGACGACAAAAAGTAGTTGGAGCAACGCCTCAGAAAAGAAGGGCTTACGGCTCAGCGTTTCGACAATGAAGCCCTCAGACTGAACTCCGCTTCATAGCATAAATAAATAAAAATAAAAGTGACAGATACGCCACATTTATAAATACAAGCAATACGAAAAAGCTAATTCAACATGCTTTCAAGTGCGTATTTTTGGCGTTCCATATTTCGAGACACATCGCCTATTTAAGAATTATAAACACAGCTCATCTTCCACGTCACCGGCCATCCATTTCATAATTTAACCTTGCGTCCTAAAATCAAAACTAACAAGCTTCTTTGAATATTTTAATTATTCATTTGGTTAATTATTGTTCATTTAAGTTACGTAATGTCCGCCTTGCTATACTGTCCTGGGCTACGGACCGGACCGTCGTATGTCTCACACTTTTTAAAATAAAATCTGCGAACAATAAAAAAAATCATCATGTTTGTAATGGGCCGTAGTAAAAAGTCAACAAAGAGCTACAGTAGTCTGCTCGAGCATTGTGATCCTATTTGTCGTTAAAATAATTGCGCACTGAACTTGACTGTGACGAAAGTCCTGGTGTCTAGTAGAAACAACTGCAAGTAAAAGTTCCCATTATGCCCTGCTCCAGGCAACTGCCAATTCAAAAGTACTTGTCAAGATTCTGCTGCATAAAAAGTTCGTCATTTAGAATCTCTAACATTAAAACAAATGTTGGCAAAATCAATAGCGCCAAATATATATAGAAGGCACACGAAACGTCTGAAAATTTCAGGGGTTCCACTTCTACGTGTTCTCGCTGGCTACGTTTTGTGGAAAGCGAACTTTCAGAAAATTCGTTTGGTGGACGTACAAGAGACGCTTCATTAAGGTTTCTTATGATTTGGTGCAAGGCCCTTTTATGGGGATAATTTTTCCTCATCTTGACTGTAAGCATGACGACGCTTAGCCACTCCCGAGATTCGACTAACCCTCGTCTCATGGTTATAGCTAACCAGTCTGGCATCGCATGACCTACGCAGATGAGGTCAACACTGTGAGCACAATATAGACAAGGTATCCAACCTAATTTAGCAAGGTTCATTTTAGCGTTGTTCTTGCGGAATACCAGGCTCAACTTGCGATAAATGGTGCTACAACCCAAATCTTCCTGGAAAGTCGTGCTCGTCATACTTTTTCGCGGAACGCAAGGAGCGACAAGTTCTTCGTCAAGTGCTTCCTCTAGCTTTGACAGAGTATCAAGAACTTCCGGAAAAACTCGCATGGTGAATCTCGACGTAAATTCGCTTTGGAAGTAGTTCAAAATTGAAGGGATACTCACGAGCCAAAAGCAATATATGACTCCAAGCGCCAAGGCCCATTTCCCTGGTCTAGGGATTGGTGAAGGGGCAGCACGGGAGGACAACAGAAGCAGCGTGAACAAATCATATGCAGCAGTGTGCGACCGGAGATCTTGTTTTGGACAGTCGGCAAGGACCAAGACGAGATAGCAGAGTATGAGAGAAACCGCAGTAAGAAGTAATCCCATCCTAGCTTCGCTTAAGATATCCAAGATTGGAACAGGCGGAAAGCGTTGCCCTTTTGCGTAGAACGTTTCGTGCAAGTAATCGATTATACCAGGAGCAGTGAAAAGTTTTAGAGAAGGTTCTCCAATCTTATCTAAATTAGCATGAACATCTACGCTGCTATCAAGAGTAGCCTTAATAAGTGCTCCTAACTCATAGTAGAAGGTCGTATTTACAGTAACATTGTAGAAGGTGACAGCATCCCGAACAACTTTCATTTGCCATGAGTTGCAGAACAGAAAATCGTCATCTATTATTTCTTGCGAAATCTGGAGGCACGCTACCTGCATAAGGCTGTTCCGTAACTGAGAACGCTTATGCAAGCCAGGTGCACTTTCTAGAGACAGGGTATTGCATCCGCGGGAATACAATGAAGGAACGGTTCTCGAAAAGCGATGCCCAGCCTGCATGTTTATTTCTCCTCTGTGATTATTCAGTTGACAAATGAAATTTCTGGCAGGCGTCATTGTTACATACTGGCTCAAAGTGTTCCTGCCGGGAGCAGAATCCTCAATTAATATCCAGTCGACCAAGTACAGAAGAACTTTGTTCTTCACTGCTTCGGCTATGCATGCTGTTGAATTCTTTGTAATCCTTGTTATGAGCACGATTGTTTTAGTGCTGGCATAGGTGTTTTTAGCCACGAGCAGCGAAAGTTCACGCAATCCAGGGTTCGGCAAAGACCATGATGTCAGACGCCACGGAAGACGCTGCAGCCAGATGAGGTCCGAAAAATCCCAATGACCATCGCAAGTGACGATTGCTACGTCGTCCCAACTCGTGACGTGGGAGAGAAGAGCGCTTGTTACGTGCTCACGTTTTTCGTCAGATGTTACACTTCGTGTCAGAATAGGCAAGTGGCCAACGGTCACCAGCATTAAAAATATAGCTTTTAATAGCATTTTAAAAATATCAGTTGCTGTTCGTAAAATGGATGAATTTTTTGAAGGAATAATTTCGCAAACGGAAGCTTTCGTCCGTTTTCAACTGAGTTCGAAATGTGTTTCACGTTATGGCAATTTGATTCTTTGTGCAGAGTCGGTTGCGCTTAGATGGCGGAATGAGCGAGGACAATGTATAGCTCTCTGAACTTCCACTATCTACACCAGACAATTTCATGAATACGTAAGAGTAAATTAGTAGTGGATCAATAACACGTCATACGCTAATATTAATCTGCATTTTCCTTATAGGTGTGAGTGTACTTCTGTAGGATCGAGGTGATAAACAAAATCCTTGCAACAAGAGAGGAAATTCGACACGCGTGGCGATCACAAAAAGCTGAGCTTAAACAGCCGTCTTGAATGCAATAAGTCGAGCATATTGAATAGATCCTTTAGGGGCTAACACAATGCAAGTGTCAATAAGCGTTCACTGTTGTTGTCACCACTCAGTGCTTTAGCTGAGATGAAAATCCGGGTGCGGTTACTGGCGCTTTACAAGCCTACCATGTTTCTTCAAAACTGCGAAGCCATCTCACCAGTAGTCGGACAAGACCAAGTCTAGAATCCTCTATCTACCAACAGGGCATAAATTGTTTTCATTACTTATGGGTGATTCCACTGCACGTCCTCCCGGTGCTTTACCAAAGAGAAGAACAGCAGCATCTAAAATGCCCTGATGGATCAGGACGGGAGCTGGTGCCGTGTACCGCACGCGGCACTGTTGAAAACAATGCCACTTTTCGCTTTGCGTCGATCTACATTGCAAAAAAACAACGCCCTAGCTTGGAGAAAAGAACTCATAAATTACATGCTTCCACCTAGTTTCATATTGACTGCTTGTCGCTAAAGCTATGACGCCATAGTGTTAGAAATATTTGTGGCTTTCAAGCCAGTTGTGGCGCGTGTCTCCACAATCATACTGCACTTTGCGTTTGCGTTTGGTATCCTTGTGAGAATTCTAAGGCCTCCTAAGGGAAAACTAAATGTCTAAAAAATCGTGTGCTTTAAATACGCTCTTAAAAAAAACTGCCATGATTGTACTGCGCCGACACTTTCAAAGCGTTTAGAGAGAACATAGCTGGTGAAAGCGTACCCTCTTCGTTCTGCTTCGAATGCGGCCAGAAAACTGTCACCAGAGTCACGCCATGTAGGCCTGCGAAAATGTTCGGCGCGTGGCAGCAATTAGTGCATTCAAATCCTTGTGCACAGTGGTGAATTTCGTTGAGGCCTCAATCGATGTGGCTAACAATATACCATGGCAACCCCGCAGGAGTGACAACATTAGTTGTCTCTAGCAGTCGAGAATATAAAACACTTTTTTTTATCGTCTCATTTTGGTTCCATTGAAAACACTTCGCTCCGAAACATTTCCTCGGCAAAACATATGGACGTACTAGAACGCACGGCAGTAAAATTTTTGGGCGAGACCATTTGCCCGGAAGTTGTGCGTCACTGCGTCATAAAGCACTTTTCTTTGGAAGAAAAGTGCGTCACCACTTGCTTGATTTTCAATTAATAAAGAATAACAAGAGCGCGAGTGTGCGCGGAGCCTACTGCGATGAACGATCGTTTCTACTTCTCTCTGTATTACCTTTACCGCTTCTGCGGCGCCTACAGATTTCCAGCGGAAAAAAAATCGCTGCCAGTTTAGCCTTGCAAAGCAGGAAAGTTATTGCGGAAGCTGTTTTTTTTTTTGCAAGTGGGCACCACCGCCACGTACCTGAACGTGGGAATGAGGTGTCCTCTGGCCCAGTGAGCCAGTTATGCGTGCTTTCAACTTTTTCGTGGTCATTGCCAATTTACCTAATGCACGCCGGCGGCCTATGCTCCGGCACCGCATGTCTGCAGCAATGTTGTCAACGCTAACGCGTATTGCTACAGTGCGGTGTTTCTGCCACATCGTTGTCCACGCCAACGCATGCAGCGCACACCGCTCTGTCACTAGCGCCACATAGCTCAAAGAGCGAATATTGTTGTGATAGTAGCATTAGCATCATGATGAAGAAGCCTGTAAGCAATGCACGGTGCCAGAGTGTGTTGCAGCCTAACACGTGGGGTGATCATTGGCCTAGTGCTCTCGTGCAGTGGCCAGCGAAGCTGATCTGTCCGGGGCGATGGGTTTGAATGCCATTAGCAACGATATTCATTTTATTCATTTATTGTTTTTCCTATGTCACCTTCAAGGCCAAGCATCGCTCAAACCGATGAGCCAGTTTGAGCTCGTTAAGTAGAGTTTTCTTTAGTAGCAGAACTTAAATAACATTCACATCTAATCAGAACAAATAGAGCGATGAGGAGAGCTTCCGTCTGCAGTTAACGCCTCTTCCGGCGTCCGGCCTTTTCCTTCGCATCAGAAATCGTAGCGCCAGAGAAAATTTGCACCGAAATTCCTGTTTTCATTTTTGGTAAGGCAGCCCTGTTTCGGTGGAGCCAAAATTTGAAACACGCTCGTAAGCTGCGCGATCCCAGTGAAAGGTGAAGGATCCAAAGAGTTCAAAATATGAATCTGGAGCTCTCCTTTGCGGCCCGCCTTTTTCTTCCCCTTTTATTGTTGCTTCTTTCCTCCATTTCTATATGGGGTAGTTGAAGCATGTAAAGAATGTGAGATGGCTCTGCACCTTTCCTATACTGATAGCGAATACCACGCCGTCCTTTACTTCTTTTAAATAGCCAAAAGCACTGCTTTTCTCACTTGTAGGAGGCCATCTATTATATTGAACATTCCTAAAGAACGCCGACATCATAGACAAATAAAAAATCTGTACTTTCTTCAAAGTATATATAAAGGGATACAGGTGTCAGCGATGTTATATGCATCAAGATATCGAAATATTTTGAGGAGGTTTGCACTACATCAAGTGACCACTTATTTAAAGTTGAGCGCATGTTACAAACACAGAAGTGCATATTAAAACAGGCACTGATTATTGGTGCATGAAGAACAAGGCGGTCGTCTTTGCTGGGGTGTACGTTGCGAATAAAAAGTGTCTGCTGCGGTACAATAGAGAGAATTGTTCATGTTGGCACCATAGGCATTGCAACACGCAACAAGCATACCGGGTGTTCACTAATGTATTCTGAAATTAAAAAAAAATTTGCTTTTTGAGTTAAAAAAGCGCTTTTTGCGGCGTAGCATTCTCAGCGGTGTAACGCGTCAGGATGAAGCTAAGACGTGGTAGCTAGTGTGCTGCTAAGCTAATATCGAATAGTTAGATTTTACAGTGAAAGGCTCTTAAAGGGGATTCGTACACACCGGAAGTTTTGTTCAATAAAAGCGCGCTCGTCGTGCCGTGAAAGAAAAGGGACGGACGTCGCAGTAAGCGACACCTCGACACTGCTTTCGCCATAATTTACTTGCAGTTGGGGTTTCGGCCAGACGAGTCTCGATATCTGCTTTCCCAGCGCCTGCGTATGCCGCACATTCCGTTGTCAGCCCCGACCCCGTTCTCTCCCCGCGGGATGCTCGCATGGGTTCGTGCCTTCGTTTCGAGGCACCCCCTCCCCCTTTCCTTCCACCCCTGCTCTCTACTCACGAAAGCGAGTATTCGGGGGGATAAGACCAACGGGGCGAGCAGGAGGAAACATTGCACTTTGCTCTGCAGCTGCTATTGGCTGATCTGAAGTAGGCTCGCCGACACCGCTGCCGGCTGGCTTCATTGAAGACGTTCCTGTAGAATGCTGCCCAAAAGAATGTGGGTTGAGTCAAGAGTGACTGAGTCCGCAAAGTTCGCCTATTCGCCTGGGCATGAAAATTGTGTGGATACCTGTCAATGCCGTGTTGAATCTATCGATAAAGTTGTAGAGTTGCAGGTGCGCTTCTTCTGTGTAACGATGATTCATGATCGGCGTTTAAGCCTAGCGCACTGATTTCATCCTGTGCGAAGAAGGCAGGGAGTCTCGGCTGGCTCTTGGAAGCTGTTGCCGCTTTGTAGGCGTCCAACACTGGCAGCAACGCCACCGCGGCTACAGCTTTTCACTTAAATATTAGTGCTAAGCAACAGATTTTCCAGCATAGTTTATTAACCGTTATTGCGTCAGCTTATTTATTGAAATTTGTGTATATTCAGAGCACAATATAGGATTTCGAAAGCTCAGTTGTCCTCGGCGTTGTGGCCCTACAATTTTTGCCTACAACGCGACAAAATGCATGTGCTTTCATAACGCCTGCAGGCAAAGCAACCCCTCCAGTTCGCGTAACTGGTCGAATTAGCCCCAATATGTTGCACCCAAGCGCCAGTGATATATACGTTTTTCACACTCCAGAAACTGATAAGGGCGTTACTTAAGCTGTACACCCTTAGTTTTTATAAGAAGGGTACCACGAGTAACAAATCGAAATTTGACTACTAGTTGATCAGCTTACTAGCTCTATTCTGATGCGATACATCGTTGACATTGTTGTGCCGAAAAAAGCATTCGTTTCGCTAAAGATCTTATTTTTAGATAACGCAATTAATACCTATGTTTGCGCTAGTTGGTGTATTTCTAATAAGTTACGTACTTGTGCGAACAAGACAGGAGACAACGATCGAAGAACGACTTACGACATGCAAAGAACGCCACCTTGATGAATTTTTCTAGGAGCCTAGCCTGAATCTAGTATTAATATTTCAAAATTTTGTTCATGTATCTCACGTGACCCTATGATTTCTTGGCCAACCCAAATAGGCGTCGAACCTATAGTGGTGTTTGCTTCCTTTGGATGTTATTGACGCATCTAACTGTCATCTGTTCTGTCTACTCCCTAGATACTTGACCCGGCAAGTAAGTGCGTCAATTTCATCGCCAGCTCCATCTTCCAAGCAAGGCTCTAAATTTTTTGCATCCAAAACAAGCAAGCACCACTGTTGGTACGACGCATATTGGGGTTAGCCAAAAATTATGGAGTCACGTGAGACGCATGTGCAAAATTTTGCCATCTTAATACTTCACTCACGCTCCGCTGCTGGTGCCTCTTGGTGGTGCTCATTGCAAACTGGTGGCTCAAAATTAGAGGGCACATAAGGCTAGAAGTGTAGGAAAACGTATTAAAAGAATGGCCAGTTTTAATATCAAATTACATCACGTTTGAACAAAAATATAGGAAATAAAAAGCTTAGCATGGCGGCCACTGCCATCGCCCCGTTTCAAAAGGGACGCTCCTGCCTTTCATCCTACCAGCCATCCTAGTGGTTCTTTGTTGTTGTCCTGTCTCCTTCGCGCATGTGCGTAGTTTCTTACACATGTAAATAATGCCGGACTTGCTAGGGTAAGCATCCAGTATATTGCATTTTCGCTGAACTTCCTGCGCCCCTTATGCGACGTGTCAGTTTTACTGCTCTACTGCAATGCTTCTGCGTTATTCTAATATACACCTGCATTTACGTTTCTTGCCTAAAGACTAATGTCTTTGATCTTACTTTTTCTCTTACTCTTGTGTTTCGCTCTTGCATTTTTCTGCATGTGCGGTTTCATTTTCGCCATCAATAACAAGGGGTACCCACTAATTATCTGTTCTGCCTTGTTATACCTGGTGATGAGGGTAAAGTTTGTGCGCTCATTAAAACCATTTGTCTACGGATGGCAGGGCCCTGAAGGGATCCACGGAGCGGCACCCTCGCGAAGTAAGCCGGAGCTACTTGCCATGGTAAGGAATATAGCGGAAAGAGGAAAGGACGTGACAGACGCCGCTCGGAGCATCCTAGTCTCAGTGGAATTCCTTCCTACTACAAAGGTAAACAAAAACTATTTCGATTTAAACAAGCTGACCGGTTCTCTCAAAAATGCCGATCTAAAGCAAGTCCTTGCCGACAAAGAAGGCGGTTTTCCCGTGATACCGTCGGCTGTTTACCACAAGAAAGCTCAATATTCCATAAGCGAAAACTTTATTCTTTTAAAGAAATTCTGTCCGAATAAAGCAAAAAAGGAAGCACTGCTCAGATGTGAAAGGCTTGGCTTGGACAAGCTGATGACCATTGTAAACAAAAGCACCGGGTTGAGCTTGCAATGCTTCTTCTCAGCCAAAACCGACGAGAAGGAATGTGCTTTCCGGGTCACTGTAGCCGAAAACGGCACCTGGCAACTTGCCTTCGGGTCCCACCCTCAAAACTGTTTTTTTCGGAACTAACTAATGATATTTTCCTTGTGCGCCGTGCAGCATCTGTCTGAATTTTTTCAGGACAAGCCTTTAAAAAATGAATGCGGATCTAATCCAGGATATACAAAGCGAAAGATGTCGGCGTTCTGGCATAACAGGCTCCCTCGATATGTGGATGCCTCATTCGTGCTTTGATACATGTGGCGGTTATGAGAGAGAGATGTGGCCTGAATGCATTAGCGCTGACAGCGTAGCGGCTGACATGGGGCACTGCAGCAATACCTAGACCACAGCGTTCATTTGGTGATCAATCTCTCGCGATCAGCTATTAATTGCATGCAACCTCCCATTGTGGCAGGGAGGGCGCGCTGCCTGTCCAGTGTGCGGAACCAACGGATTCACAGGCGACGGGTGTCGGCGGCGTCCACCTGCGCCTTGCCTGACGTCACTCATGCTGCGACATACGCTGGCTCGCGCGAAGCGCGGTGTTGACTAGCGTAGTGAAGCTTTTCCCTTCAAAAATGTCAGCTCCTTGTCTGTTGACATCAAGGACATGTTCTATTCCCTCCCTCAAGAAGCCTAGCACTTTGCCGTGGGTCGAGCGATTGACTTGTACGGTGCCACCAAATTCCAAAGCCACTGCGGACTTGACGTTGCCAGCCTCCTTGCTCTACCAGAGCTATATCTGCGCTGGACGGTCGCGTCTTTCAACGGCAGCTACTGTAGTCAGAAGGAGGGCGCCTTTATAGGCTTGCGCCTCGCTCCGTTTTTCAGTGACTGTCTACTAGCTTCCTTAGACCAAAAATTCCACAAAGCCTTACTGGAATCTTCAGTGGTACGTTTGTTCCGATACGTTGATGGCTTTCTGGTAATTTTTAACTTAAGAAGTGGCCACAGCACTGCAAATCAAGCCAGTGATATCCTCACATTGTTCAGGTGTAATCTAAAACTATTTCAACTAAATGGAAGTTACGTATAATGACGGAATTCGATTTCTGGACTTGCAGATAATGATGTGCGACGAAGGGGTATGCTGGCGCTTATTCGAAAATAGCAAAACGAGGTGTCGTGACAGCCGTCCTAAAAAATGCCATTTCCAAGTCTTCTTCCTATTAAATGCGATCCAGGCTCAGAGGGCAGATCATGAGGTTGTAAAAAACCGGCTTTTCAGACCACATCCCGTGCGCTGTAGCGGAGAAGATTCTTGCCGAATTCAGGACAAAAACGAGTTCCCTTGGTGCAGAAACGAACTTCGCGGCGATACCTTATGTGGGCAAGGTGTCACGTAGCCTGAAAAGAATTACAGGAAAAGCCGGTGTCAGCCTCATCTTTTCTGCCCCTAACAAACTGCAGCGCTTTTGTAAAACCTTCAACCCTGAAGGACCTCCACCTGCCAAAGTGAAAAAAATCACAAGTCACCCAATGTGCAGTGCCGTGGAAATGTTGTCTGGTTGCACGATGATGTACGTGACTCTGAAATATGCCCGCCTGGCTACAACGTGCTTAGGAACGACCGTGGCAGCAGAGGGGGCGGGGTAGCTATTTTCATTAAAAAGCCGTTTAATTACACATTCATTTGCAAAGTGACCGACATCGAAACATTATGGTGTAAATTTTTTTTAGGAACAAAAGAGCTGTTTGTAGGGGCTGTGTATCGTGGGTCCGGTTCAAACGGTATTAATAAGCTAAACTATTTTCTTTGTGACCTGCGCGCACAGCACAAACATGTTGTTGTTGCTGGAGATTTTAACCTTCCGGATGTAAAATGGGATGAAATGGAACCGGGTTCTCGGGAGAATGAAACTGGGACAGCTGCTGTTGACATGTTTTTCCCACGGGCTCACACAGATAGTCAAGGAGCTTACTCGTGTTCACGGTGATGGTGGATCCGTTCTGGATCTAGTCTTCATAGTAGACAGTGTAGCATCATGGCTGCACAAAGTTGCCATTCTACCTGGAATTTCGGATCATTCCTTAGTCAGTATAACTTTGCAGTTGGGTCCATTCTCTTGTACGTAAAAGCGCCTGACATACTACAGGGATTTCAATAGAGCTGATGACACTACCATACTTGACGAATTAAGCTACCGTTATGATTACTTCGACAAACTAAGCCACGATGAGTCCGCACACATAAATGAACTATGGCTAACTTTTATAGAAACTGTTCACAAATGTATAACACAATATGTACCCTTGAAATGTAAGAAAAAACGTATCCACAATCCGTGGATTACGAGAGAAATTCTTCAACTAAATAGAAAAGTGTCCAGACGTAAAGCAAGGATGCGGCGATCAGGGAACCCGGCGTTACCTGATGACTTAATGACATTAAGTGAAAGGTTGAAATCAACGAATAAAGAAACGAAACATTAGTTTTACAACATCACAATGAGTAAATATCTTCGCGAATCTCCCCAAAAGTTTTGGAGACACTTGTCGGCATCCAATACACCAATAACAAAAATGAACACGACACGGTCTCACTGAGGATAAGGCTAAAATTGCGGAGGCTTTCAATGGGTTCTTTGCAAGTGTTTTTACTTCAGATGACGGAGAACCGACACAGTTTACGTCGCATAACAATTTACCCGAATTAGAAGAATTGCAAGTGTCATACGAGGGAATTCTGGCTCCACTGCTGAAGCTAGACACCTCAAAGGCTGCAGGCCTGGATGAAATACCGAACTTATTTTTAAAGAGGTACGCTGAATGGACGGCTAGGTATCTCTTCATAATTTTTAAGAAATCTAAACCACAGATACGCTTCCTGATGATTGGAAGATTGGTAAGGTTACCCCAGTTTTTAAGGATGGTGACTCTGCTAATGTTTCCAATTTAAGGCCAATAGCACTAACATCAGTGCGTTGTAAGCTTTTAGAGCATATTGTATCAAAACACATTCGCCAGCACTTAACGCGCAATGATTTTTTTAGTGAATACCAACATGGCTTTCGGGAGGGCTTGTCAACAGTGACACAACTATTGAAATGTTGTCATGATTTTTGTAAAGCGATTCACTGCAGGGGACAGATGGATGTTATAATCTTAGACTTCAAAAAAGCCTTTGACAAGGTTAACCACAGAAAGCTTCTAATTAAGGTAAAAACTGTTTTGGGACATAACTGTGTAGTTCGATGGGTAGAGGACTTCCTGAGAGGTCGCAGACAGTATGTTGTCATTGGGGATAAGAGGTCCGATTGTTGCGAAGTTAGATCGGGTGTACCCCAGGGGTCAGTTCTTGGCCCCCTCTTATTCCTGATATACATTAATGACATGATCCGGGATTCACCAGTAAAAGCGAGGCTATTCGCAGACGATTGTATTATCTACCATGAAATTAGATCCGTTAAGGACCAAATTCAGCATAATGATTATCTGCTCCAAATAGATAATTGGTGTACGGAATGGCAGATGTCACTGAACCCGCACAAGACAGTTTGCATGACAGTTACTCACAAGCTTGAGCCCCTGAACTATGTGTATAACTTGCAAGGTAACCCGCTTTCCAGAGTAACTGAATACAAGTACCTCGGCATGACCATCACCTCAAATCTTAGCTGGGCAAAACATATTGACAACATTGTCGCGAACGGAAACAAGCGATTAGGCTACATTAGGCACGTCCTAAAACAGGCTTCTATGGACACAAAACTGACAGCGTACAAGATGCTTGTACGGCCTTTACTTGATTACGCATGCGAAATATGGGACCCATATCACAAAAAGTCTGTCTCTAAGCTTGAGCAGATACAGAGACGGGCGCTACGCTTCATTTTCTCCCGGTATCGACGATTGGATTCAGTGACCCCTCTTTATGCCCAAGCAGATGTGCCTCTTCTTTCCCACAGACGAAAAGAAAAACTACTAACTCTGTTTTATTGTGTAATAAATGGTTTAGTCTTGGTTAAGAAAGAACAATACATTAACGAAGCAAAGACACGCGTCACTCGTAATAAACATAATAAACACGTCCAGGTAGAAAAATTTTTTAAAGACTGTGTAATGGGACCGACAGGCGCAGCGCAGCGAAGAAGCAGACGAAGTGCAGCTGGGTTTTTCGAACGACGCCTGTGAGTGTGCCCGTCGTGTCGCCGGTCAACCACGACCAACCGACCTGTGCTTCAAATAAACGCCTTGACACTTGGTGGAGGTGCCTCGGTTCCCGTCCCGGTCCTCATCCTGGAACTTCGAAGTGGAACGCTCCTCGTCTCCGCCACCATGCCGGAAGGTCCGAGTGAACCACCGCAGCCCATCCCTGCCACCGTACTCTGTTACGGGGTGCAGCGCAAGCGTGACCCTTCTCCATATAGTGGCACCGATGACCAAGACGTCGACGATTTGCTGGCCTCCTATGAGCGCATCAGCACTTACAATCGGTGGGACGATTCCGTGAAACTTAGCAACGTCCTCTTCTACCTAACGGACGTTGCCAACCTGTGGTTTCGCAACCATGAGGCCGATCTTCCCACCTGGTCGTCCTTTAAAACGAGCTTCGCCGACGTTTTCGGCCGCCCCGCCGTCCGGAAGCTTCGCGCCGAGCAACGTCTTCGTGCTCGATCTCAGCTCCCTTCCGAGACGTTCACAAGCTACATCGAGGACATCGTTGACCTGTGCAAGCGTGTCAACCCCTCCATGTCCGAAGGGGATAAAGTCAACCATATACTTAAAGGCATAGCCGATGACGCTTTCCAGATGCTGCTGGCGAAGAACCCCACCTCCGTCGCTACCGTCATCCAGCTGTGCCAAAGCTTCGACGAACTCCGCAAGCAACGCGCATCTACGCGGCAGTCCGGCGCGCCTGCGGGGGGTCTTGCTGGCTTGGCCCTTGGTGGCTCGTCTGCTGAGCAGTCCCTGTTCATGCAGCAGGTTAAAGACTTCATCCTCGAAGAGATCGCTCGCCAGCTTTCTCTGCTGCATCACATTCCCGACCCCGTCTGCCATCCGCACGACCTGGCGCCATCTCTCACGCCCACTATCCGTCGTGCTATTCAGGAGCAGGTCGGTGCAGTTCTGCCATCCAGTCCCCCACCTCCTCCTGTGGCAGCGCCGCTCGCCTATGCTGAAGCAGTCACCGGTACACGGCGCTCGCCCACCTCTGCCGCCTACCCTAGCAGCCCGGCCTTTTATGCTCCACCGCCATCTATACCCCCGCCGCAGGTCCCGGTTCGTCGACCCCGCCAAAACCCTACGAACCCCTGGCGTACCGAGGACAATCGACCGATATGCTATTCCTGCGGTCTTCCGGGCCATGTCGCACGCTTTTGCCGTCAGCGATCTGCTCGTTCTGGCGATTTCATGCGCAATTTCCGCTACGATTCTGGGCCGCCCTTGCCTAATGTCTCTTCTGCCTCCTCTACACATCGCTCCCAGTACCCTACTCGCCGCTCGCCTTCCCCTCGTCGACGTTCCATTTCTCCGATGCTCCGTCGCCCGGACCCTCTCCCAGAGGAAAACTGACTGCCGCAGTTCAGGAGGCAAGAACTGCGTGTTTTGCCAACTTTGTAAGTCCTCCGTGTTCTCCTGCTAACGTGATTGAGGTGTCTGTTGAAGGCGTCCCCGTTCTCGCGCTCGTCGACACGGGTGCTGCAGTGTAAGTAATTAGTGATGCTCTTCGCCGCAAACTTCGTAAGGTGACAACGCCGCTGTCTGACTTTTCACTACGTACAACCACCTCTCAGCGCATCCACCCCATCGCCGCCTGCACGGTCCGCGTTTCTATCAACGACGTCGCCTATACCATCGAGTTTGTTGTGCTGACCGCCTGCTCTCACGATATCATCCTCGGCTGCGATTTCCTCTCGACCCACCATGCAGTGATTGATTGTGCCCGTGCGGAACTTGAGCTTTCTCCCCTGTGTGATGTTTCGTTGTGTGACCTACCTGTGCGCTCCGCTAAGCTTCTTGTAGCTGCCGACACCGACATACCTCCCTCCTAGTCAGCCCTCGTTCCGCTCCGCCCCGACTCTTTCCTCAGCGGCCCTGTTCTTTTCACACCTACCGCAGCAGCCACTCGCCATCAGCGCCTCCTCATTCCATTCGCCGTTGTCTCGATTTCCGATGGCCACTGCGCCATCTATGTCACCAACCCATTTTCTTGCCCGTCGTTTGTTCTTCGCGGCGAATGCCTCGGCTCTATTGAAGAACTGGACCCTGCTCTTGCTTCCGAGTTCTCCAATACCCGTGCCGGTTCCCAAGTTACTGCCTTAGCCTGTTGTGCGACAGCGCCCGATCCGATTTCCATCGACGTCTTTCGTCGTAACATCGCTCCCGACCTTCCATCCGCTTACCGTGACCAAATCTTGGAACTTCTCTGCCGCTTCCGCAACTCTTTCGACCTTTCCCAGCCCTCCTTGGGGCGCGCATTGGCCGTCTCTCACACAATTGACACTGGTACCCACGCTCCCTTGCGTCAGCTACCGTACCGAGTCTCGCCGAGCGAGCGCCGCGTCATCCGTGACAATGTTGACGACATGCTTTGGCGCGGCATAATACAGCCTTCTCACAGCCCTTGGGCCTCTCCTGTAATCTTGGTGACGAAAAAAGATGGCTCCATCAGGTTCTGTGTGGACTACCGCCGTCTCAACAAGATCACACGCAAGGATGTTTGTCCTCTACCCCGAATCGACGACGCACTGGATTGCTTGCAGGGAGCGGAGTATTTTTCATTCCTCGACTTACGCTCCGGCTACTGGCAGGTCCCGATGGCAGCGAACGACAGGCCGAAAACCGCTTTCGTCACCCCAGACGGCTTGTATGAGTTCAATGTGATGCCATTCGGCCTCTGCAATGCTCCAGCCACATTCGAAAGGATGATGGACACTATTCTCAGTGGCCTCAAATGGGAAACTTGTCTGTGTTACCTAGATGACATTGTCGTTTTTTCCAAAGATTTTCCTTCCCATCTGCACCGCCTTCAGCGCGTACTCACTAGCCTTACTGACGCCGGCCTCCAACTAAACTTGAAAAAATGTTACTTCGGTGCAACGCAGCTCACAATATTAGGCCATGCCATCTCCAAAGACGGCGTTCTTCCTGACCCTGCCAAACTTCGCGCCTCGCTGACTTCCCCAAACCAACCACCTTAAAAGAACTTCGCAGTTTTATAGGCTTATGCTCATATTTTCGCCGCTTCATCCGAAATTTCGCCAGTATCATCGCCCCTTTAACGCAGCTTCTTGCCGGCAGCCCGAACCTTTCGTCTTGGTCCCCCGCCTGCGATACCGCATTCAGCACTTTACGCCGCCTGCTGGTCTCTCCCCCCATCCTTCGCCATTTTGATCCCGCCTGTCCGACAGAAGTTCACACTGACGCGAGCGGTGTGGGCTTGGGCGCAGTTCTTGTCCAGCGAAAGCCTGGGTATCCGGAATACGTCGTCGCTTACGCAAGCCGCGCCCTCACCAAGGCGGAATCAAACTATTCTGTCACAGAAAAAGAATGTCTCGCCATCATTTGGGCAATTGCCAAGTTCCGCCCTTACATTTACGGCCGGCCCTTCTATGTCGTCACAGACCACCACGCCCTATGCTGGCTATCCTCCCTCAAAGATCCTTCTGGCCGACTCGCCCGCTGGGCTTTACGTCTCCAGGAGTTTAATATACACGTCATTTATCGCTCCGGACGCAAGCACTCGGACGCCGACGCCCTTTCTCGTTCACCACTCCCATGCGAGTCAACCTCTGCCCTCGTCTGTGCCTACGAATTCTCATCGTTCAACATCCCTGATATGCTCTCCGAACAACTGAAGGATCCTTGGATCACCTCGCTGCTAAACTTCCTGAACACTCCCTCACCGCATCATTCGACCCGGACCCTTCGCCGCCAAGCCCACCACTTCGCCGTTCGTGATGGCCTCTTATACCGCCGTAATGACCTCCCCGACGGCCGGAAGTGGCTGTTGGTCATCCCTCGACACCTCCGTGCTACAATCTGTGCCTCTTTTCACGCCGCTCCACAATGCGGCCGCGCCGGTGTACTGAAAACATATTCTTGCCTTCGTCAGCGATTCTACTGGCGAGGTATGTACCGCTACATACGTCAGGACATTCGGTCATGCACCGCCTGCCAACGTCGCAAGAAACCTCCCCACTCCGCCGCCGCTCCTTTGCAGCCGTTACCTTGCCCTGGCCGTCCCTTTGACCGCGTCGGCATTGATCTTTATGGCCCGCTTCCAACTACTTCGGCTAATAATCGGTGGATCATCGTTGCTGTTGACCATCTCACCCGTTACGTCGAAACGTCGGCTCTCAAATCTGCTACCGCAAACGATGTCGCTCACTTCATTCTACACAGTCTTGTTCTTCGTCACGGCGCCCCGAAAGAACTTCTAAGTGACCGCGGCCGTGTTTTTCTTTCGGACGCCGTCGAGGCTCTGCTCAAGCAATGCCAAATCGTTCATCGCTACACCTGCGCCTATCACCCCCAGACCAACGGCATGACTGAGCGGTTCAACCGCACTCTGAGTGACATGCTCGCCATGTACGTTGACACCGCCCACTCCAACTGGGATCAAGTGCTCCCGTTCGTCACGTACGCGTATAACACAGCTACTCAGACAACAACGGGGTTTTCTCCTTTCTTCCTCTTATATGGCCGGGAGCCGACATCCACCATGGACACCATCCTTCCTTATCACCCTGACCCTTCCGAGACCACCTTACTCTCCGAAGCTCACCTGTATGACGAAGAATGCCGGAAACTTGCCCGCATTTTCACCACACAGCAACAATGGGATCAGAAGCACCGTCGGGATTCCCCGGACCCTCCAGCGTCATACCCATCTGGCGCCCTCGTTTGGCTCTGGGTGCCTTCCTCCACTCCCGGCCTCGCCACGAAACTACTGTCTCGCTTTCACGGACCTTACTGGGTTGTCCACCCAACTTCTCCGGTGACTTATATCGTTGAGCCGCTCGTTCCCTCTTCGGACCACCGTCGCCGGGGGCGCGAAACTGTGCACGTTGAGCGCCTCAAGCCTTACTATGACCCGCCTATCCTCTCCTCTCCGTAAGTCGCCAGGATGGCTCCTTTTTCGGAGGGAGAGCAATTGTAATGGGACCGACAGGCGCAGCGCAGCGAAGAAGCGGACGAGTTCAAGCGGGACAACGAAGAAGCAGACAAAGTGCAGCTGGGTTTTTCGAACGACGCCTGTGAGTGTGCTCGTCGTGTCGCCGGTCAACCAAGACCAACCGACCTGTGCTTCAAATAAACGCCTTGACAACTGTTTTAAATACCCTTTTTTTCCTGCCACATCATCCGATTGGAACAACCTTCCTAACCACATTGTGAATGCCCAATCCCGAGAGCAATTTGCTGTGATGACCCCCCATAATGCGCAGGCCCACACGGGACGGAGAGGCAAAGAGACACCGTATGGCTCAGTTTAAACAAACAGATATATTCAATAATTACACATGATTAAGATTATACATCAGAGGCTGGGGCGTCCGAGCTTACGTGCCGACGACTTCATGGGGACGATGGAGGGGCTCCGGAGTTGATCTCGAACGGTTGCTGGCAGAAGCTGCACGCCGTCGGGCTTCGGCGCTGAAGGCCCCCTTGGCGAACGATGTCGTCCTGAGCGTCCCTTCTTCGGTACTCCTTGTCGATTTTTATATCCTCTTATCCCCACACTCCCTAGGGTGAGGACGCCCACGCTGGAGTGGGGGGGGGGCGCTAGGGCTTTCACTTGGGCGCACAAATACCCCACCGCACTTATGGTCTCGCCCCCCTCACGTGTTGAGTCCGAGGGAAAGAAGGTTGTCTTCGAGGTAGCGCATAGCGTCCGCTGTGGTAAGGCGCGCTCTGGCCCGCTGTCGGTTCCCGCGGGTCACCGGCCTCCGTTCTCCATCAAATGACACTCGCCCCTCAAGGCCGGAACGCGAGGTCACTAAAAGGCCGGGAAAGTGGTCCCTTGTCCTGGGATGTGCTCGGGAGGGTTGATTGATGATGTCCACCGTCTTGCCACGGGGCCAGGCCCGCCGAAACGAGGTCCCCCCTGGAACCGCCACGGCAATTGGGGTGGATAAAGCCCGTTTCCCCGCGGCGGCGGCGGCGGCGGCGTTCGACTCGTGCCGACACTATGGAAAGGGGGGCCGGTTGTGCTTTCGCCGCCACTGGGGGCTCCGTCTACGCCGCGCCGTCGAACGCGGAACCTCGTAGCACACACAAGGAACGTCACACTCGCTTTTTTTGCCGGTCGACTCTCTCAGCAATGGCCTGAAGGCAGCCGCGTGCCTCGTGACGGTTAATGACGCCCACAGAGTGCCCCTACGGGTGGTTAACCAGAACAAAACATTGGCTTTCTTCACCTCTGCGATAGAGAAACGTGAGCCCACCGATAAGGTACTCGCAACAGTAGAGCATGCTAGTACTTCGGCTGCTCCAAAGGTGTCGTTCGATCTTTCTCACGTAAAATCCAGGGAGAGGGAGGCTCTGGCTGGTTTGCTGAACGACTACTCGGAGGTATTCGCCGCGTCCAACCTGGATTTGGGCTCCTGTGGCGTTATAAAGCACAGGATAGAAACCGGCACTTCATCGCCCGTTTACCAGCGTGCGTACAGGATTCCTTACTCCCAACGTGAGGAGATGGAGCGGCAGGTGCAGGACCGATTGATCGCGGGATTGTCGAACACTCAAAGTCACCCTGGGGAGCACCAGCACTATTGGTGGAAAAGCCAGATGGCTCGTATCGATTGGTAGTGGACTACCGCAAACTAAATGCCGTAACTCGCATCGATCCATACCCCATCCCCAATAAAGCACTTCAGATGCTACCTTTACGGCCGCAAATTCAAGCTAGTCACAGACTGCCATCCTCTGAAATGGGTGATGAGTGTCAGAGACCCTAGCTCGCGAAGCATACGATTTCTTCAAAATCTCGCATACCGCGCCTGTAGCTTTGTGGCGGTCTCCGGTTTCCAGCGAATGGGCGCTGTTGAGCGCGCGCTTGAACCTGGCGTTCCACCTGCTGAGATAGCAGCTGTTCTAAGCGATCCAACCGCTCTGTCAAGAGAGCCACCTCAGGGTTGAGCACCGCTCTCTCTATGACGCGTACTCTCGCTGCGGCTGTCGTTAACGCCTCATTTCGTTCCTCATTCAATGCGGCCTCCACGGCTTGGTCGAAATTGCTCGGCTTGCGCGAGAGCACGAACCGGCGCACGGGGTCTTGCAGACCAGCCAAGAACAAAGCGGTCATTTCCTCTTTAAGTATATCCTCCGCGTATTTCTTCTTTAGCTGGTCTCCTTCCTCCTCACTGCTTAACGTACAAAATGTGCTCCGACCAAGGAAGGACGACCGCCTCATCGACCAGCCTGACGGCAACCCGCGAATATACCTTATAAAAATCGACAAGGAGTACCGAAGAAGGGACGCTCAGGACGACATCGTTCGCCAAGGGGGCCTTCAGCGCCGAAGCCCGACGGCGTGCAGCTTCTGCCAGCAACCGTTCGAGATCAACTCCGGAGCCCCTCCATCGTCCCCATGAAGTCGTCGGCACGTAAGCTCGAACGCCCCAGCCTCTGATGTATAATCTTAATCATGTGTAATTATTGAATATATCTGTTTGTTTAAACTGAGCCATACGGTGTCTCTTTGCCTCTCCGTCCCGTGTGGACCTGCGCATTATGGGGGGTCATCACACTGGTGTCAGAAGTGGGGTGAGACGGTGCGCCCTCTAAGCTTTCGATTATTCGCTTCAGGTCAGGATCTTTGCACTGCTCTGTGCGTAATTCGGCGGGGTCGACTACGGGGACAAACTCATCTATAGCTGCCACGGGAGCTTTGCGGCTGAGTGCATCAGCATTCAGATGTGTCTTTCCTGACTTGTGCTCAACTTCAAAGCAGTATTCCTGCAGGTGTAGATTCCATCTAGCGAGTCGCGAGCTAGGGTCCCTGACACTCATCACCCATTTCAGAGGATGGCAGTCTGTGACTAGCTTGAATTTGCGGCCGTAAAGGTAGCATCTGAAGTACTTTACTGCCCAGACAACGGCGAGGCACTCCCAATCCGTAGCTCCGTACTTTTGCTCTGTGGGGCTCAGCTGTCGGCTAGCAAAAGCAACGGGGTGTTCTTTGCCCTCGATAACCTGAGATAGCACGGCACCAACTGCGAACTTTGACGTATCTGTGGCCATAACGAAGGGCAAATTAAAATCCGGGTGGCGCAACAGCGGTGCACTCATTAGCTTCCTTTTCAGGGCCCCAAAAGCATTCTCCGCGTTTTCGTCCCAGCGAAAGGCGACATTTTTGGCTGTTAAGGCGGTGAGCGGCTTAGCGAGCTTGGCGAACTCCTCTATGTGCCTTCGGTAGTAACCGATCAGGCCGAGAAACTGCCGGACCTGGCGGACGCTAGTCGGGGATGGAAAATCCGAGACACACCTTTGTTTCTCAGGGTCCGGTCGCACGCCGTCAGCTGAAACAACGTGCCCGAGGTATTTCACCTCGTTTTTGAGGCATTGGCACTTAGAGGGCTTCAGCTTGAGACCCGCTCCACTTAGTCGCACCAAAACCTGCTCAATATCGCGCAAATGGTTCTCAAAACTGTCACTGTATATGATTATGTCATCCATATACACGAAGCACAGCCTCCCCAGAAGACCTGCCAGGATAACATCAGCGGTTCTCTGCCAGACAGCAGGGCTGTTGGCCAGACCCATCGGCATTCTTTTCCATTCATAGTGCCCTGAGGGCGTGTTGAATGCCGTTTTCTCGGCATCTGCCGGATCCATTGCTATCTGCCAGAATCCCGCCGCCATGTCCACTACCGTGAAGTACCTGGCAGAGCCCAGCTGAGAAAGCGTCTCCTGTATATTGGGGATGGGGTATGGATCGATGCGAGTTACGGCATTTAGTTTGCGGTAGTCCACTACCAATCGATACGAGCCATCTGGCTTTTCCACCAATAGTGCTGGTGCTCCCCAGGGGGACTTTGAGTGTTCGACAATGCCGCGATCAATCAGGTCCTGCACCTGCCGCTCCATCTCCTCACGTTGGGAGTAAGGAATCCTGTACGCACGCTGGTAAACGGGCGATGAAGTGCCGGTTTCTGTCCTGTGCTTTATAACGCCACAGCAGCCCAAATCCAGGTTGGACGCGGCGAATACCTCCGAGTAGTCGTTCAGCAAACCAGCCAGAGCCTCCCTCTCCCTGGATTTTACGTGAGAAAGATCGAACGACACCTTTGGAGCAGCCGAAGGACTAGCATGCTCTACAGTTGCGAGTACCGTATCGGTGGGCTCACGTTTCTCTATCGCAGAGGTGAAGAAAGCCAATGTTTTGTTCTTGGGAAGGCTCAGTGGCTGCTGGCTACAGTTAACCACCCGTAGGGGCACTCTGTGGGCGTCATTAACTGTCACGAGGCACGCGGCTGCCTTCAGGCCATTGCTGAGAGAGTCGACCGGCTCAAGCACTCCCACGGCGCCGCTCTCTACATCTGAAGGCACAAACGCGTACAAAATGTGCTCCGACCAAGGAAGGACGACCGCCTCATCGACCAGCCTGACGGCAACCCGCGAATATACCTTCTCCAATGATCCCACTGTTTGACGGGTGTCAATATCGGTAATGCGAATCTCAGCCCCTCTCCTGTTCAAAAACGGAACTTTTGAGCCACGCGCATTAACCTCTTCCTCAGAGAATGAGAGTACTACCTTCCCTTTTCTAAAAAAATCCTGCCCTAATATACCTGACACTCCGTTTGGCAGAGACACCGTGTCCGGGTATACGTAGCAGGGATGCTCCAATGCATTCCGCCGAGAGAGAAGTGTAACCGGTAGAGTCCACTTATGCCAAGAGGATCCCCCGTTATGCCTACAAATTTGGTTGCCATACCACCAGACGCTTCGAACACCTCGCGGTCCCCCTTCCTTCGAAGCGTGTTAAAACTGCTCTCCTTAAGCAATGTCAGCTTTGACCCCGTATCTATCAACAATTCCATGCAACAACCATTTAACTTGCAGCGCACAACAGGGCATGCCTCGTCGGCCACACAAACTACCACCACTTCATCATCCACTGCTCCCTCCCCACGCTCCTCAGGCTGGGGAGGACTATCTAGTTTTTTGTCTCGGTATCTGGAGCCCCGCAGTAGGCTTGCTTAGGGCGTGTCTCGCCTGCTTCTCTTTGTGGCTCCCCACGGCGCACGTTTTGGCAGAACCTGGCGATGTGTCCGCGACCCTGGCAAGCGAAGCATACGATTTCTTCAAAATCTCGCATACCGCGCCTGTAGCTTTGTGGCGGTCTCCGGTTTCCAGCGAATGGGCGCTGTTGAGCGCGCGCTTGAACCTGGCGTTCCACCTGCTGAGATAGCAGCTGTTCTAAGCGGTCTAACCGCTCTGTCAAGAGAGCAACCTCAGGGTTGAGCACCGCTCTCTCTATGACGCGTACTCTCGCTGCGGCTGTCGTTAACGCCTCATTTCGTTCCTCATCCAATGCGGCCTCCACGGCTTGGTCGAAATTGCTCGGCTTGCGCGAGAGCACGAACCGGCGCACGGGGTCTTGCAGACCAGCCACGAACAAAGCGGTCATTTCCTTTTTAAGTATATCCTCCGCGTATTTCTTCTTTAGCTGGTCTTCTTCCTCCTCCCTGCTTAACGTATCGCGCGCTAAGCGCTGAAGCCGCGACGCAAACGTTCGCACGTCCTCCCCTACCATCTGTCCGGCGTCACGGAACCTCTGTACCCGCACGTGACGTGGTTCAGTGTCGAAATGCTCAAACGCGAGCTTCCTAAATTCCGCAAATGATTTTGTGAATTTTACTTTTTCGTCTCGCCATGCAAAATCATGAGCAGCTCCTGCCATCTTACACCTCGCCATTCCCAGCGTTTGAGCATCGGACCATCCCCCATTTTCCCAACCTCTTCTAGCATGGAAAAGAAATCGCAGATTGGAACCCCTGTCTTATCTCCTGTATACGTCGGAATGACGCTTCCTAATGCCAGCATGCTTGCTCCGAGCGACGGCTGTGGAGTGGGAGCTCCCTCAGATACAGACATTTTTTTTTTCACTCAAGCCCTCCGGTGCCTCAAGCCTCTCAAATGGGGGTAAGAGTCCCACAATCAGTCCCGTGATTCCCTTTTGATTACAATTTCGAAGTCATGAATGTCGCAGCATTCAGAGGACATTTGCTTTTGAGACCCCACTTCTGACACCAGTGTGATGACCCCCCATAATGCGCAGGTCCACACGGGACGGAGAGGCAAAGAGACACCGTATGGCTCAGTTTAAACAAACAGATATATTCAATAATTACACATGATTAAGATTATACATCCGAGGCTGGGGCGTCCGAGCTTACGTGCCGACGACTTCATGGGGACGATGGAGGGGCTCCGGAGTTGATCTCGAACGGTTGCTGGCAGAAGCTGCACGCCGTCGGGCTTCGGCGCTGAAGGCCCCCTTGGCGAACGATGTCGTCCTGAGCGTCCCTTCTTCGGTACTCCTTGTCGATTTTTATATCCTCTTATCCCCACACTCCCTAGGGTGAGGACGCCCACGCCGGAGTGGGGAAGGGGAGCCTAGGGCTTTCACTCGGGCGCACAAACACCCCACCGCACTTATGGTCTCGCCCCCCTCACGTGTTGAGTCCGAGGGAAAGAAGGTTGTCTTCGAGGTAGCGCATAGCGTCCGCTGTGGTAAGGCGCGCTCTGACCCGCTGTCGGTTCCCGCGGGTCACCGGCCTCCGTTCTCCATCAAATGACACTCGCCCCTCAAGGCCGGAACGCGAGGTCACTAAAAGGCCGGGAAAGTGGTCCCTTGTCCTGGGATGTGCTCGGGAGGGTTGATTGATGAGGCCCGCCGTCTTGCCACGGGGCCAGGCCCGCCGAAACGAGGCCCCCCCTGGAACCGCCACGGCAATTGGGGAGGATAAAGCCCGTTTCCCCCGCGGCGGCAGCGGCGGCGTTCGACTCGTGCCGACACTATGGAAAGGGGGTCCGGTTGTGCTTTCGCCGCCACTGGGGGCTCCGTCTACGCCGCGCCGTCGAACGCGGAACCTCGTAGCACACACAAGGAACGTCACATTGCTACCCTCATGTGCAAATATTTAACGCAGGAGTGCACATAATTTGTACATTACATTGACTGTATTTTATGAACTGTGTTTGACTGTACTGGCTGTTTTATCGTACTGGCCTGCGTTTATAAATTTTGATGTCGCACCCACTCCTATCTTAGTCCATCTGGACTGATAGTATGTACAAATAAAAAATAAATAAAAATAAATGAAATGAAAAGACAGGGCTATCCAGTGGGCGTTGCGGTATTGGTCAAACGGGGCGTTGTCTCAATGATCACTAAGGTGAGCATAAACGCTCCCTAAAACCACCCCCAAAAGCAATTTGGTTATACACTGGCTTTCTTGTAAACGCACTCCTTTTATCAGCCGTACTAAAATACGGTATAAACGTAAGGACAACCGTACGCGGGGAATCGTGGAAGCTCTTTTAGTTGACCGGAGAATTGATAATTGTGTCAGCAAACCTTCCCTCGCGCTAACACAAAAAGAAATTGACTGTCTTAACAGTTAAGCTTGCAAAGTGTAGGGTGCGATTGTGTGCTCTTGTTGTATTTTTTTTTTAAATCATCACTGCTTCTGGTATATCTGTTGATTGGGCTCATCTTCGCCCATTTGTTGCGTGCGAGCAATAAAGCTTTTGAGTCGTAAGTCAGCGCTGTGTTTGTCTATTTCTTAGTCCCGTCCTTCGTGCGCTGTGCCTTCAGTTTGAATAAATACATGATACGTATTAAATGACAGATGGAGATCATACGACTGAGTCGCGGCGATGTATTTCCACTGCGCGTCGCATTAGATAAAAACCAGAAAAATGATATAAGAACGCTATATTAGAACCAGTGAATATTAAAGCATTTTCGAAAGTTGTAACGCCGGGTGCGGGCCTTAAAAGGCTTGCAGTAGAAATAAATACTTATCACTGCTAACACCAGCACAAGGATTCCCAATCGAAAAACAGCAATTTTTCTGTTCTCAGAACAGATTCTCCAGGAATATTTAGGGATCTGAGAGCACAAATTATTTTAACAACAGGATTTACTGTAGTGTTGAGCCGTCTCCAGTCATAACGACAGGGAAGAAAACTGAGCTACTAGGTATCCGTTCGTTATGAAAAATCCGGGCGCTAACAAACAACGACGCAGAGCAAAAACATGGCTTAATCGCAACTACGAGAATTTTTATTCAGAGCCTTCTATATATAGAACAAAAACCAAAAAAACTTACAGTATTCGCACGCCACAAGAAATATTCTCTCCTCTTTTCCAAAACGTGTGTTCTTTTTCGTCACCGCCATCGTGTAACGCGGGAAATAGTTGATGCCTACCATATCGCGGAAAGGGGGCATACATCTGTTAATGACCATTCAGTTAGCTTGTCTGGTAGAGAGATAAGTTTTTTGAAAGAGCGATTGAAAACCGCGGGTTAATCTTTTTTTGCACATCGGTCGGCAGGTGGCGTGCGATTACTGTGGGCTTCACTTTAACAAAGAGAGTGGGAAAGGGCAAAGAAGAAGGTTCCTAGTGGCACGTCAACGGGACCAGATGATATTCCGATTATGTTAATAAACCAGCTAGGACCAAAATACAAGCAAACATAATACAGGTACTGAATAAAAATGATAGTGGATGGGAAAGTCCCCGATGAATGGCGATTAAGTAGAATGAACATGATATATAAGGAAAAGGGGGACAAAGCTGATGTAAATAACTACCGTCCCATAACAGTGACATGTGTAGTGTACAGGGTGGTGATGCAGAATATAAAGGACAGATTGCAGGCTTGGGTGGAGAACGAGGGGGTGCTAGCGGAGCTACAAGTTGAGTTCCGGAAACAAAGGAGGTTGGAGGACAATTTGTTTTCATTGACGCAGTGTATAGAGATTGCTGAACAAGAACACAGGCCCCTATGGCTAGCATTTCAGGATATTGAAGGAGCCTAAGACAACGTTATTCAAGAGTATCTGTGGGACATACTGGGCACATTAGATGTGGAAGATGGTGTAATTAATCTTTTAAAAGATATCTATAAAGGTAGCAGAGTGCTTATAAAATGGGTAAAAGAGGTATCAGAGCCTGTAGAGATACAGCGGAGGCTTAGGCAAGGATGTCCTCTGTCTACTTTGTTGTTCATGTTGTACCTGCAAGGGTTGGAGACCAAGTTAGAGAGAAGTGGACTAGGCTTCAACCTTTCTATATTCAAGGAAGAATTGATTAAACAGTCATTACCAGGACTAATATACGCCGATGATATAGTGCTAATGGCTGACAGCAAGGAAGATTTGCAGAAGTTGATAGACATATGTGGTACAGAGGGAGATAAATTAGGTTTCATGTTTAGTAAAGAAAAATCTGATGTCATGATATTTAATGATGAGGTCGGCGAGCATAAAATACAGGAGTTCACGCTAGAAAAAGTGAATGAGTACAAGTATTTTGGGGTGTGGATAAATAACGGCGCTGAGTATCTGACAGAGCATCAAAAATATGTAATGGATAAAGGTAGTAGGAATGCAGCTGTCATGAAAAATAGGGCACTATGGAATTACAATAGGTAAGAAGTGGTAAGACGGATTTAGAAAGGGGTGATGGTTCCTAGCCTGACTTTCGGTAATGCGATATTGTGCATGCGACCAGATGTTCAAGCAAGGTTAGAAATTAAACAAAGTGGCGTAGGGAGTCTAGCTTTGGGAACACATGGCAAAACACCAAATCAGAGGGTACAAGGTGATATGGGATGGGCGTCGTTCGAGAGCAGAAAAGCTAGCAGTAAGATAGCATCTGAGGAGCTATTGAGAAAAATGAGGGAAAAGCAGTGGGATAGGAATGTTTTCAGATACCTTTATATAAGGAATGTTGATACGAAATGGAGAAAGCGGACTTGAAAATTTACAAGCAAATATCGGGAGAGTAGTAGGGGGGGGGGGGCAAATCAGCAGTTATCTGTTAAGAAAAAAGTTAAAGAAATAGAGAGAGCACTGTGGAAAACAGGGATGCTGACGAAATCAGCACTGGGAACATACAGGATATTTAAGCAGGAAATTGCCAAAGAAAATATCTATGATAATTGTAGGGGAAGCTCATTGTTGTTTGAGGCCAGGACGGGAGATTTGCGGACTAAGACATAGAGTCAGGTACCACCTTGAGATAGACACGTTGTTCGTTGCGTGCGGAGAAGAGGAGGAAACGGATGAACACTTCATACTTTTCTGTAAAGGGCTTCACCCTACAGTGGAAAGCAGCGGGGCTGATTTATCCAAGGCATTGGGGTTTAAGGACAGTGAAGGGAAAGTAGATTTTAAGCGGGTAGAAACAAGCAAGCGAAGGTTATCTGATTGGTGGCTAAAATCAAGAGAAGAGTAAAATTTCATGTCATGGCTAGGTGGCTTGAGCCACCGCCCGATTTAAAGGGCTCAGCCGTATCCATCCATCCGTCCGTCCGTCCGTCCGTCCGTCCGTCCGTCCATCCACCCATCAACCCATCTACCCACCCCCCCCCACCCACCCACCCATCCATCCATCCATCTTTGTTTTGGTGTTTGCTGCAAATATAGAGGCCTCAGAATAAAACTTCTTGTAGTTGCAAGTAAGCTCTTCCTCCCCCCCCCCCCCCCACCCTCTGCGTCGTTCGTTAGCGCCTGGATTTTTCATAATAGCGACAGGGGCACTTCAGTGGCAACAACACACAACATCGCAATAATACAAAAAGGTCTGTCGTGACGACCGCACGACAAAAAATATGTATTTTGAGGCCCGTTCTGTCGTATTGTTCGGCTGGGTTGGGTCAGTAGCTCTGTTGTCGAAACGTGGCCTCACGAATCACAGCCTTCTATCATACCTCTTCTGCTTTTTTGCTTGTAATTTATGCCATGAATGGCCTGCAAATGCAATTAGCATAACACACTGCAACTTGTGTTTGTCCAATAACTATTTCTCCCGTGTAGCCGGCACCTACCGAAGTAAACAACGCAAGCTTTCTTATTGAGGGCTTGGGCAGAGCGTCGTTTCTGTTCCACAAGTAAGTTTCCTCCTGACATACGCACTTTCATTTTAGTACAAAGCTGTAAACAATCTACGCAGAGGTGCCTTAAAAACTTTATTTGACAAGGCGTCATTGTCATCAAGAAGAAGCAGCCGCAAGATGGAACGCCAGGTTGATCTGAAACTCTTCATCCGGGATCCTGTTGGGGCTCCTTGGTCGTCACTGCAGCACTACTGGGACTCGTCTTCTTCATCTCCTAGGATCACGCTCAAGGCGTTTTTTCTGTGCTCCTTTCACCAGTTTTGTTTTGCGTTCCAGCGGCGAACAGAAGGTCTCGGTACAGATTTCACTGGTGACGTTCTCAATCCTGACGGCAGCCTCTGCAAGCCGGTGGAGAAACAAACTGTCTTCACGGCATTGCCCGAAGAAAAGAAACGCGTGGGTTCATGAATAGCCGGTAAATGAGTGATACAATGATCGTGCTCTGCATAGAGCCAACAGTGAAAAGAAGTTCGATTGCATGTAACCACACTAGTCGCGTCACTTCCTAATCTGAGTTTAAACTTTGTTTTTTTTTTCCTGCGCAAACACGTGCATTAACAAATTTGGCAGAACTCGCATTTCACCACGGCTTTACAAAATTCTAAGGTGGCGAGCAAACGTAGACTGCGCTCCGAATCAGGCAACGATGGTTAGGAATCGCAAAGCAACCGTATGAATCTGGGGCCTGAGGCACGATTGTTTTACGCGGGCTCTTGAGAGCTAGGTATGGACAATTCTAATTCAGTTTACGAATGAAGAAATGTGAGTATCAGTGCAAACTCCTTCGGGCTCGGACGCAGGATTTGACTTTGGTTTTTTCGGCGTTGGGAAAGCAGAAAGGAGAAAATAACTATCAGTTTCCCCTTTCGATCTCGGCAGTTCCTAACAGAGAAATCTGGATGGAGCTCAGGTCGAGCTGTCAACAGCATGCATAACTTCATAGATCGTGTTGGTAATTTGGGGACGTATCTGTAACATGGGCGCGCTGCAAAAATTTACTTACATGAAATTTTTAAGTTAGATGCCCGCGGCGCCGATGGGTCGTTTTCCTCCCCCCTCCCCCCCCCCCCCCCCTCTTTTTCCAGGGAGCATTCGTCTCCGTGGGAAGTAGAGGAAGTTTACCAAGAGGCGCGACGCCATCTCTTAGGGTGCCTCGATACCAGCTACCCGCGCTAATCCTTTCGACTCTGGCGCCGATTAATGACCTTCTGATCTTCCCTGCACGAGGGTTAGAGCAGTGGCAGTGCATTGCGCGTTTGGAATGCCGCCCAAAGACAGAGGAAACGAAGAAAAGGACCCCGAAATGCCTTGTCAGAGTCGCAGGGGCCGACGACCTTTTCCCGCTGAAGAAATTCTTTTTGCTGTCAGTGCTGTCAGCGGAGACGCCAAAGCTGATGCTTGGCGCCTCGTTGGCGCCTCGATAGGTTGCACCTGCAGCGAGCGGTTTACGCGAAACCGTGCGCCCTGCACGTTCCATGAGGTGCAGGGCCCACTTGGTCGGGCGCAGGTGAGCCCTGAGCTCCGCCCAATTGCATGTACGGTGCCGTTGCACTGCTATTGGTTCAAATCGGGCGAGAGCTGGTTTAGTAAAGCTCCGCCCAATTAACGAAGGGGTTAAAACCCATTGCAAAGAATGACTTTGGAGCAGCGCGCCGAGTCTCAGTCTCGGCCGCTTTTAAACAGCCTTTTTTTTTTACCTGTCTTATCATCCCTGCCTTGAATTTTGGTCCCGTCAATAATAAGTTTTGTTTTAAGAAGTTGGTATCATTTCTGAAGGCTGTGGGATAAAAACAAAGACGTTCACAGGAAAAAAAAAGGAGGTACACATGACAGGAAAGAAGCGCAACTTTCAACTTTAATGACATCAGAAGCCAGGCGCACTTTTTATATCCGCTGTTATCCAGAAATAAGCTGCATGAGAGGGCGTCAAACTAACAACTAACAACCAAACACTAGAAAGAGAAATGGCGCATATCAAAGTGAGATTAAAAACCTAAGAATGTGAAGATCAACACGTGCCGAGATATGGTAATATAGAACTCACATGGGCTAACAACAATACATAACAACATGAGAATACAGAGCAGCATGAAAGATGACAATGGAAAGAAAGATGTGCGTAACAGCATGAAAATATGCATAACGACATGAAAAAATTCTGACAATGAAAGAAAACAAGAGAGACTAGGATAAACATTGTGTAAATTGCGGCAAAAAAAGGCACATTAAATTTCTAGAAGCAAATTAAAATAAATAGGGGCGAACGGGTTGAGAGACTAGATGTTACTATCCAAAAAGGATAGTTTATTCCCAGAAATATTAATAGAAGGCGTACTGATGCACTTGTCTTTTCTAGCGTAAATGAAAGAGGCCTCAATTACTTCTCTTATGGTCTTGCCGTGAGCCTTAGCTAGAAACTTAGTTTCTTTAAACTTGGCGTAGCAGTTTTGGCAATTCCTTCAATGCGACGGAAGGTTACCTCCAGATTTGGTCTTCAGGGTGACGTTGTGCTTTCGGGCGCGCTCACTGAAACATTTCTCTGGTTGGCCCGCTTACACTTTTCGCACGTCAGGTGGATCTCATACACAACATTGGCAGTGTATTGTGTGTATACGGTTTGATGCTTGATATTACAGGCCTTCTTCACACGCTTCTTGGTCACCATCGGACATAATTTTGCCAGTTTGCAGGCAACCGAGAAAACCAGCTTAACCCAGTCAGAAGACCAAACTTTCTACAAATTGTGTGAGAGACTGAGTAGGTAAGGCATTACCTGCACAGGTTTCTGTTCTGTGCCGTGTTTAGCTTGGTCAGAATTTCTTATCTTTTTCAAAAGGTTTTCAGACATGCCGGTGACCAGGTGGGCTAGGTAACCTGCAGATAAAATTTGGTCAGGCTGGGACTGGAAGCTTTCACCCATCTTGTGGGCGCATGATTTTTTTAAAGCAGATTTCATGCAAAGCGATACTATGCCATGCTTTACCAGCTTGGACTGGGCACTATCATAGGTTTGAGTGCTCGCCTCGGCTACGGGAGCTCGTGGGTTCGATTCCCGCGGCCGCCGGTCTACACAGCCGGTTAATCGAATGGAACAGGAGGTCCCCCGGCCTAGTACTCGGCTCTCCAGGGGTGCACCGCGTGTGAAGGATAGCCTGCGCCTCAGGATTCCCATCAAACGTTGAGCGCCGCTGCTAAGCCCAACACACATGCACATTTGTAAAAATAAGGTGTAGGTCTAGAAACTGGAGTCGAGCATTATCTGCCTGTACATGCGTGAATTCCAGGCCCCTCGGTAAAGAACCAAAAGCTTAGAATAAACTCTGGTTTACAAGGAAGAGAGGTTCTTGGTTCGGTAGGTCTCCGCTACACCTTAAGCGCAGTCTAGGATTTTGTCCTGCAGATCATCCGCCGGGCTGCATAGAGCAGTCCTCCACTGCTCCTTTGCAGTAATATTCAGGGATTCAGCAGAGGGAGGGGTGTCGTACAAAGCCTGACATTTGCGTGCTTTCTTAAGTAACATGAGACATGCACATAAAGCTTTGCTTCAAACAAGCCACACCAACCGGTCACGTTCTTGATTGCAGACTTATTAGTGTGAATTGTTTTCAACGTACTATTTTCTGTGATATACACGCTCGTTCTAATGACTTTTTAGCTATGTCGCGACCTTCTAATCACCAGCTTTGTAATGCGTCAATCACTCTTCATTATACAGCTCTACGTGTGGCGTCACGATCCTCTCGAAAAACCCGCATTTTCCGCACAAACCGCCGACACCAACTACGCCCGGTTCTCCACTGAGAAGGGCGCTCTATGCTATCGCGCTAAAATGGAACTAGTGCAAGCTGCTACTAATATGTTACGAGAACAGACGAGCGGGAGGAATGCTCACTTGCGGGAGGACAACCCAGTCGCTCTGCGTGGGGAGGAAGGAAGCAAAAAGTAAACAAAAAGGCGCGGTATTTCACCAACACGATATAGATACAAGGTCTTAGTGCTACGGTGATGTCACGAGGTGGACGCCGTAGCGTGCGGCCAGTGCAGACCTTCTAGAGGTAAGGGAAGAATATTTTTTCTTGCGCTGAGAATTTTACTCGTGCGAGTCACATCTGCTTTCTAAATGTAATTTATGACAGAGAGCAAGAGTTTTACAGATTTTGTGCCGAGCTGAGCGTTTTCTGGTTTCTTGGCCCTCGTGTGCTGCATGAAACCAGCACGCACCAAAGAACACCATGTGGTCTCCGTAAATCCAGACAATGCTTTGTGAACAGCGCTGAATATAAACATCGATACTTTTCTGTGGCGGTACAAGCAGAAATAAACGGAAGCAGAGAAAGGCTTCCAAAAAAGAAAACTCATTGCGCAAATATGTGCGCTATTGAACGAAAGCTCGGTGGCAGCTGCAATGACCGGCAGATTTCAGATATATGAAGAAAATACTGTGGAATGCCGTTTCTGGGCAAGCTGGGCTGATGACACGACAGCAACGGCTTTTCGTCGAAGCAGCTTTTTATTTTACCCACGATACGTGAAATCATGGCGGTGCTTATTTTTAATGATTGACCAAAGGGAGAATGCAAGTGCTAAAAAACTCGACGGTTAATGGTTATTCGATGGCGCAACATTCGTTTTAGGAGCGATACGGACAGGCGCGGTGAAAAGAAACGGGAACAGAGCGGAGCCAAGGTGCTCTGCGGTTCACATTTCTTTCCAATGGCCTTCTACTTCGGTGGCAGATAAAAGACGCCAAAATCTTCCGTGATGCTTTCTAGGATGACTAAACACTTTTCCTTGCCTTCTAGGTAAAAACGCGTTGAAAAGAACTTCCAACAGCGGAACGCGTAGGTGCTGCTATGTTCGCGTTGCGTTCCAGTGCGATAGCACACACGCACATGGCGACAAAGTGTTTCAAGTATTCGCGTTCCTACGCATGTTGCGACGCTCTACGAACGCGAAAATACTTGTTCACAAGTTACCAAACGACTCCATTACTGACTCCATTACTGTTGTGCAGTTTCGGAGATAAGTTAGTAATGTCAAAATGCTTTGTATATTCCTCCTAACTTCCTTTATCGAATTCAACGTATTCAGTGTTTGCTCAGGTCCTCGTCTCCGAGAAATCGGCACAAATGTAGCACACGCTTCAGCGGGTATATTCTATCACAATGGGACGCAATAGATGTTGGGTATGATCTCAATGCCGAACATTCTTAATGGGACGCACGTCCTTGCAGAAAACGCTGAAAAGCGCGCAACAGAAAAAGCGTCTGTCGGCGAGCACAGCGCTTGACAAACCCAGCCCTTACAACTGATATCGGTCGCTCAAATCAGCGTATATGGCGGTAGGTTGAAATTGTTTTCAAAATATGGAAGGATTTTGCTGGAAGGCCATAAAGCACAAATGAGTGCCGCGATATTGTCTACCTCCTTTTGCCAAAATGCCACGCTTTTCGGATTGTACACAGCCCCGCTCGGAGGAACGGGTCCGCTTTTGCAGCCTCCACGTGGTGACGTAGCGTACGTAACACCGGCCAGCGCTCAGTCCTTGTATCGTGGCGTGTGTTCATTTCACGCCTCCAGACTGCTTTGAACAACCTGGTGTTTAGTAAACCAAGATATGGTCTGATATGCAACCATCCGAACAACTTGACAACCACGCTCAATTCCACTGTCTGCTGTTACAGAAGGAAGAAATATACTAAGCAGACAGGCATGCGCGAAAAATATTCACACTTCGTCACCTTCGTGACATTGTGCTACAGTTTTTCGCGCCTTGATAACATAACCATCATGCTTTTTCAGATGTATTCTCTTGCGACGCATATATTTTCTCGATAAGGGGAAAGCCTTTCTCGGCTCATGAGTGGCATGGACGTTTTAGACAGAGGCTGACCGCAAAAGTGTCCGCACGAACTGTCAATCATATGAAAAGAAGAAGAGAGGAAAATTTGCGTCTGGGTGGGATTCGAACCCGGGCCGCCATAGGGGGAGATGTGGACACTGCTTCTTTTGTAGCGATACATTACGGTAGCATTTCGAGGCCTTCAGCGTGGCGGCGCCTTGGCGATGGCTGCGCCGCCACACTGTCACGTGGGTGCTCACGTGGTGCGGAGCAGCTGCCAGCGGCGCGGTGCCGTTGCTGATCAAGGGGCTCGTCACGTGGTTGGTCACGTGACCAGCCAGGTGGTGCGGAGCAGCTGCTGTTGCCGGCCGCGCGGCGCACAGGCGAAACCGAGCTGCCAACAGCTGTGCGCATGCGCCGTGTCAAGTAGGAAGAAGATGAAGAAAAAAACGCCCAGCGAAACGGAGCGGCGAAAGATTGACTCTGCAATTCAACTGACCATGTTGCCCTCGGCCAACTGTAGAGATCGCTTGACGTCAGGTTTAACCATGAGATAGACACGTTGGCGCGTTGCGTGCGGAGAGGAGGAGGAAACGGCTGAACACTTTATACTTTTCTGGAAAGGGCTTCACCCTACAGTGGAAAGCAGCGCGGCAGATTTATCCAAAGAATTGGGGTTTAAGGACAGTGAAGGGAAAGTAGATTTTAAGCGGGTAGAATTAACCAAGCGAAGGTTATCTGATTGGTGGCTAAAATCAAGAGAAGAGTAAAATTTCATGACATGGCTAGGTGGCTTGAGCCACCGCTCAATTTAAAGGGTTCAGCCGTATCCATCCATCCAACCAGAGAGAAAACAACCGCCAATTTTTTAACGCGACAACGTTAAGGATTTCGTCTCGCAGAAAAGCCAGTGTCGTCGGCGAGGGCGGCGTTGGCCGTGAGCGAAAAATGGCGCATCTCGGTGCACACCTGAACCGCGCCGTAAGGGAAGATTTTTTCTTTCCCTTACGGCGCGGTATGGGTATCCAGCGACAATTGTGAGACAGGGGTCCTTTCCTTAAATTTTTCAACGGGCCACGCCGAACAGGCGATGGCGTTTCGTGCACTACTTGACAACGCTGCAACGCGCTGTCTCGTCTCACTCTTAAAGACGAAGTTTAAGCGTCTTCCAATTTTTTTCAGCATGGTATTTATTACTGTGAAACAATGATCTTTGTGCCTGAACTATGTACAAACCATAAAAAACAATCAGGTAATGCATAATACGACACTCTAGAAACAATGATGGACTCGAAACAAGTTAATAATGAACACAACACTGGGGAGAGGTTGCCACGGTTGTTCAAAGTCATTCTGGACATGCAATTCTATTAGCTGAACAAGCATTATGCTGAAGTGGTATTTTTAGATATAACAGGTTCATTGGCGCCTTTCTGATGCTCCAGAAGCTATTATGCATTGTTTCTTCGAATGCAAACATGCAATGCATTTTTTGAATATCTTGCAATGGGCATTGAAAAACAGACGTAATTTCAGTTCGCATTCTGTGCAGTATCTCATTGCACTGCCATTTGTTGGCGAAGCTTTAGACATGATCTCCCTGCTTGGACTATACAGCCCGTGGAAAACGCGCATGAGATACAGGGACGCTGCCGCGTCTAGTAAATGCGCGGTTCATAAAAACGTATCTTCGAAATATGTACTGCGGCCTACATAGGTAATTGGTAATTACGTCGTAATCAAGCGAGTAACAAGTTTCCTCAGTGCCCGGTAAATTTCCTCCATGCTTGGCGTTCGGTCGTAGCGCCATCATGCCGCACCCGCTGAAAACCACTGAAAACGGATACTGCCGTACTGGCTGTACGGCGAAAGTCCAGCAGCATTTTTTCCTAACGTACGTAGAGTTTTTTTAGTTTTTCTCTTGCCATGGCATATGCCATCATGAAAATGACACATTCATCGTATTGATGGCAATTTCGTCTTTTTTTTCGCTGCGCCTGTAACAGTTGCTTTTCGGAACTTGTTAAGCTTCTCGACCAGAATACGTCACAATTCAACAAACTCCATCAACTTCGACATCTTTGCTTTTTGTTCACCTAAAGCTAAATATATTTAAGAGCTCAGTGGACTGATAGAAAGAATTTACTACTTGATCCGACCCGATCCCCCGTGTTGAAGTTTCCCAAAAGGTCCGCGAGTACATGCGCTTAATAAATGTAGGCAATCGTTTTTGAAAAAGTCATCGATGCGAGGAACAATTTCGCGGAAGAGATTGTCGCCGTATTGTCATCCTGGTAAGTGAAGATCAGTTACAGATTATTCTTCGCTATTGTCACAGATGGCTTCATTCAATCCGATGACCATGCCTGATGAGGCGGATTTCTGCGGAACTCTTGACTTTATTGCCATTATGCTTTCACCATATTAGAGCGGAATTTTTTATTTTAGGTGTCATGTAAAGTGTTCTTGCGCTTAGTGTGCTCATTGTGGTAAGAGTCGTATTTTAGAAATAATAAAGTCTGGTCTGTATTACCAACGACGGCTACAAGCCTAGTTGAAATCGGGCACCTATATGTAATGAATAAAAACTCCATTTTGGCAATTTTATTAATCACTGTAGTAGTTAACATGACTCTCCTGTTTTTTGGCATCCCCCAACATTTTTGTTACGGCGCAGCAAAAAGCTTCTGTGCCTCAGTCCTTATTTTTACATATTAGTGGCCGGTTTCACTGGAACACCTGGTATGTGCATCAAAAATTCTTCCAAAATTGTACAAAATTTTGAACCCTTTTTTTCGCCATAACGATGCCAGCGGAAGTGCACGAGAAAACAGCTAACACGTGCTAACTAGCAGGCTGGTTAGATAATATTTCAATAGACAAGTTTTTACCTATAACTGTTATATCGCTAATTACTGAATGATGTGAAGCCTACGGTAAGCAATATTCAGAGTTTTGAATTTCGAAAGTGCGGTTAGTCGTGGCGCTGTGGTCCAAAAAATTTGGCTATTGTCGAGTTACGTGCGTGGGAGCGGGCTTTTTTGCCAGCAAGCTTCTGGAAAGCACATGTACTTTGGCGCCACGTACCCAAAATGTGTTGGACCCAGCGCCCAGATTAACCGCGTTTTAGCAATTCTAAAAAAACTGATATTGATACTGTTTACCGTCGCCTACACGCCACAAGGTATTTAACGAGACTAAAGGTAACAGCTAAAAACTGATCGAGTCATTAGTTAATCAGCCTGCTAGTTAAAACGTCTACGCTCTATTTAGTGCCATACACCGCTGATAATGCTAAGCCGAAAAAATCGCTCCTGTACCTCAACACCTTATTTTCAAAACTTGTGGAGGTATCCGGATAAACACCCTGTATACCAGGCATGGGGAGTCCGCAAAGCAAATTTGCCACGTAGAAATTTGTTTGAACAAGAAAATAAGATTTGTGGTTCGCTGTTCCAGGCGAATGGGACCGCATTAAGAAAGAGCGAGAATTTCTTCAATCTGTCCACTGTTCTCTAACCAATAGCATAGAGGAAGCAATTCGCGTTTACGGTTATTTGATGCGCTACTGCAGCGCATTTTGTTTTGGAGCTAACTGTTTCCGTTGTGTACCAACCAGCCTTGTTTCTACTGAGGACAATACAGAACCATTTTGCATGTAGCCTCGCGGTCAGCATGCGTTAGTACATTGCGATGGCGCAAATGCGCATTTCACGTATGTTTGATCTTAAAAGACATCGTGAAGAACACCGAGCAGGCCTAGTTGGTTCTTTTTACCAAAACAAACATGATACAGGTGCGAGGAGGCAAACGATACATGCTGTGCAGACACTACAAACACTAGATCTCAACTGGAATGTGGTCCAGCTTTAATGTTACCTATACTTCCTGCGCTTGACTAGCCTTTATCTCGCATTTTGCGCCGTTCACCCACCTTGATGCTAAATATACCCTAATAGAAATTTTACAAACTGATTTGAAGCTTCTGAATGAAGACGGCAATGTTGACAGCATACTTACCTTCTGGTACAGAAGTAGCCGCATCCGCAGAGCTTCCAGTCTGGGAATCTTTCGAAGAATGCGGGGTCCGTTTCAAACACAGGGCCTTTTCCTGTAGCTTCCACGACTGCCTTAGGAGACAATCTGCGCTACGGAATACTTCGACGATGCTTTCTTCCTGCACAGAACTGGGCCCCAGTGCGTCGTAACCAAGAGCCTCGCGTAGAGCAGCCAGCACTGGCTCTTTCATGCCGAGACCCTGGTAGTGGACGGCTAGCACAAGCGGTGATTGCATCAGCACACGTTGTCCAAGCGAGCGTTGCATCACGCTCACGCAGCCGCAGCTCATTCGCCATGCACGCCAAGATAGCGTGACATTCGTCTTTAGCCGGTGCTGCTTTAAGCTTGTGGAGGCGCCAAACGGTGTCACGGTGCCACCGCAGCAACCAGCAGCGCAGCCAAGCTATCCGTAGGAGACAGATCTTTGTGCGATGCCGCCTCAACAGCTTTGCAGACGGCACCGGGAATGTCATGTGGGGGCACTGCCACCAGCGGCTGCAGCCATGACACACCCTCGTTATCTAGTAGCTTAGCTTCTCTGGTCTGATTCCATGGAGCAGAGAGTGCAGGTTGGACACCTGTGCGGACACAGCCATAGATACCATAGTGAAGCAAAGTTGCGGTGCTGATGCTTCGACCCTCGGCTACCGTTCCTGACCGAGTGGAAATGCACACCCTTGTCGATGAGTTAAAGAGCGAAAGCAGCTCGCTGTCACTCTTATTGTTGCTGAGGGCAGCTTTCCGGGAGGCTGCGAGGCTGCAAAGAATTCTACGTAAGATAAGCTTGTGACCGTACTTACACACCAGGGACACAGAGTAGGCTGCAACATCGTGAAAAAATAACGCAAACATATAATGCTTTATCTTTCGCGCGATCCTGCAGTTGTGATAGGAAAGACATTAAAGTACCTATCTGAAAAGAAGCAATAGTAACTACGGCGAGATGAAAAGAAAAGAAAGCATACACTGTAAAACCCTGTGAACACCTTACATGCATTTTTCACACTGATTTCAAGCCACAAGTGTGCCTGTAATACTGGTTATTTTTTAATTGTCAGCATACAAGATTGGGCATTGCACTGCCACTTGATTGCAGTAGTCGTCCTGTGGGAAAAGTAATCAACTCGAGCACTTCTTTTATGGTCTAGAACAAATCTTTACCGGTGGATGACGCTCCGTACTATTAAGACGACTGCTATAGCCGTTAGACGCTACAGTTCTAAGTTGACGCATCAGTACCGCTGCATGGCACGATGCGCATGTTCCGGCTTTTTGCGCAGTAATTACGGGGAAGCACCTTTGGCAAAGCTCAGCAAGTTCCTCGGGGAGAAGCATCGAGTTACTTCTTGTGTATAAGTGAAATGTGAGAATAAAATGGAACACGCTTCTGAACAACATATTGAAGCTGGATGATTACATTGCGACTACTGCGGGGATTTTCGGGACGGCAATGAGCGTGAGGCTATCGATTCTCTTGAAATCCTCAATCTGGCTCCAGTTTGCACTCTTTCTTTGAGTGAGGGGACAGGGCACTGTTATTTTTCTTTTTCTTGTTCTCATAACTTTTGTTTGTCATGTGCGTAACCATCGTGGCCACGGCGTTCTACGCATGCATCAACGCATGTTGAATAATATTAAGGCGAAAGCCTTTAATGGCTCATCGTTTTCCGTCCGTCCCCGAATTCTGTCACACTGTGACGTCATCAAAGGCACAATTGCTATAACCCTTACTCGTAGCAATTACGAAGTATTGAGAGATAAGTAATTACCGAATGTGTCATTAATTGGAAGTTGGCAAACAATAAAACAGTGACAACAATTAGGAAAAATAAGAAACGTTAAATTCAAAATAAAACAAAGTGCATAAGAATAGTAATATATACAAAAAGTAAAACACCGATTAAGAGTAAAGAAAAAATGTAAAATAGAAAAATACGTAAAAATAAATACACGAAAAATTGAACAAAAATACAAAAACAAAACAGGAAAAGGCAATGCCTACGGCACCCTGGATAAAAACCTGCGTTCTAGAAAGCGCCATGCTTTCGCATTCCTGCATGTAAGCAGACTTAAGTGCCCTCAGAATTTTTTTTGCAAAAGCTATTGCGGGTATCGTTGCTCTTATGGGCAATACTATTTTGTCTTTTTTTCTGCATCACACTAGTGCATGCCAGTTCGACTTCGTCATTCACAGCTCCTGCTGTTAGTCACGTTCGCTGAGACATCGCACTCCAGTGAGCCAAATCGTGTCTTTTCACAAAATGCAAGTATTTTAATTACAAACTAAGACAACACAGAAAGCGCAGGAAAGAAGTTCAAAAACTGTGATATTATCCCTGCGTAATCCTATATTTTAGGTTAAAGCCCTCTTGAAACGCCGATCGGGAGCAGATAATCAGCCTAATAAAGAAGCGGGCACCTGAACACAGTCAAAGCACCACTTGCTCGCCATCCCATTAAAGAAATCTACTGCTTTGTGCCAGCGTCCAGTTGCATTAAGAAGCTTGAATACTGATTGGATTATTTCAATACACAGAACTATTGCGTTGTAAATTACTGATAAACGCAAGGAATTTATCAAAATTCGTTTAAAAATAGCAAATACCCATTCTTGAAATGAAGAGGAGAGACGTATCCGCCATTCTGTTCCTTGAGGTCGCAGGGGTTATACGGGTACGGTGCAGAAAATCCGCATGCAATGGTTCTATCGCGCGATGGCAACTCTCTAGGCCCACTAACGGACAAAACAGCTCTTCACACCCTCACTGCTCTCAGGTGCTTTTTATCTACTCTCCAAGTGGTACGAAAAACCGCATTTAGTGCATCATTTGGAGACTTGGAACACCAGATAGAACATAAATTATTAGCCAAGGCGCAGCCCCTCATGACGCAGCAGGTGAACCCGGGCGGAGGGGCAACAGCTTCTGCACCTCGGCTACGCAGTCGGCCCGATGGACGAAGCCAGCATGAATACCCAGCTACCAGCTGCGCAGCGCGGTCTCCCGCTGCTCCTTGGTAGTCATTAAGTTGAAGGGAATGGTAGGGCTGGCCCACGTGATGTGGGCTATGGTAGCGCGCCCCCCTCAGAGTATACTGTTTGGAGGTTGGTTGGGGGAAGGCTAAATATGCGAGACATATGAGGAAGTTTGGAAGGCGTCGGTTTGAAGCTGGAGACAGGGGATAGATATCCTGCGTGCGGGAAAGGAACATGTCGGTCGGTGGGTAAAGGCGTCAGCCAAGTCGGTAATTTAGGTTATATGTTGATAAGTGGTCAACCGGTCCCTCCCTGACTTTGCTTCGAGGTGGGGATATGAACCTCTGCCCGGACACTAATGCCTTGGAACTGTGAGCAGGCAGCCTTGTTCCCTGGGAGCAAGTAGTGTTCGGGGGCTGATAGGCTGGACGGTGCGTGTGTTTGTGTCGGTGGGGGAGGGGCTATATTGTAGGAGGCGTAGGCGGTTAGGCGCGATTAAACGGTTATAGGAATAATTTCTTGCCGTTTTTGAGTAGCTGACACCAGTTTTGGGGATGGCTTCACGGAGACGATGGCTAGCGTGATGGCTGCCTCCTCGGCGATATCGGCAGAAGCAGTCATAATGAGAGCAAAGAAAATGGAATGGTCGGTCTGGTGCGTAACCACGAGCGCAAAGGCGTTTCGGTGGTGATATTCGGCTGCATCGACTTATACCACCTCCTCGAAGTTGTCGTAGCGTTTGTGTAGTCTCCGTCCTTTTCTGCCGTCGACCGGCAAAGAAGACATGGTTCATATTACAGGGAAGAGGGAGAATCTGAAGGCATTCTTGAAATGAAGAGAGAAAGGAGGCTTTAAGGGAACTAAGAGACTCGTAGCCGATACAAACATGACTGTGGATGTGCAGTTCGGTCGTCGTGCGCGAAGGGCGCTTATATCGGCCCAGCAAGCGGCTTTCTTTCACCGCTTTGCTGTAGAGGCCTAACGTCAGAAACCGGGCAATGGAGGTGTCGAGAGTTATTCTTAAAGAAGTTTTGTAAGTATGTAAGTATTGCAGATATGGGTGTCTATCTTATCAAGTTCTCGTATCGAGACGGTGAGTTATGGCAGAGAGTAAAGGAGGCGACTTAGTATGACCGCTTCTACGAGACGCACGGTTTCGTGCTCTCTAAGCCCTGAATTGTTTTAGGTGATAAGCAAAATGAGACGGATGGTACGGTCTGCGTGCCGGAGTTTTTGCTAGATGCTGGTAGTGTTTTGACGGTTATCTTCTGAGTATTAGCTAAGCACACATGATATCCGGTTGAAGGGGTTAGCTGGGTCGCGGAGGAAGGAGAAGGAGTTTGCAGTTCCTGGGCAAAGAGCGGTGTTTGGCAAGGTCGGATGATAACAGGACTGCGTTAATGCCCCTCTGCAGGGTATCTTCAATGGCAGTAGCACGTCCGCGGCTGGCCCACAGGCTGATGGCATCAGCATCGATACTATCGCGGAGATTAGGGATAGAGGAGAGTTTTTGGGTGAGATCTAGGAGGGCCACGATGAAAAAAGCGGTGGAGGACGGCTCCCTGCTGTGTGCTGCGGCTATCGGGCGAGATTACGGTGAGGCGCGCCCCCCCCCCCCCCCCCCCCCCCCACGTGCTGGATAGCCGCTTGGTTTGAGAGGATATTGCGCATGTGCGTGTAAGTGCGCTCATCGGGTTGTACGGCTTGAACGGTTTGCAAGACCGCTCTGTGGGTGATGTCGCCGAACACCTTGGTGAGGTTTAGCGCGAGTATTGAGCTTGTGTCAAGTGTAGTAGGAGGAGTGAGGACATGTTGCTTGAGGGGAAGAATGGTGTCCTGTATGGGGAGAATGGTGCGGAATCCTATCTTTGTATCCTCAACGTGCGTTGTGATCCTCGTGAGGATTACGTGCTCCATTGTCTTCCACCCACAGGAGGTGAGGGGCGTAGGACGGAGGTCTTCAATGCTAAAGGGCTCGCCGAGTTTAGGAATGGGGACCACTCTAGCGCTTTTTCATGCATTCGGGAGTGTGCCAGAGAATCAGCACTCGCTCATGTAGTTGACGAATGCCTCAAGCAGTCCAGAGCAGGTGCCGAGCTTGAGTGGAGGCTAGATATCGCTGCGCGGAAGTACGCCATGGCAATATTCCTGTTCAGTTTGGGGTTGGGGCCTCCTTTCTACGTGTGGAGGGTGTTCTGTGGTTGTTGCCTAAAATATTGGTTCTTTAAGTGGGTGAGGAGACTCGATGCGGGGAATCGTTGCATTGTGGTGGAGCTGTGGCGATTCTCTGTCTTCCCTGTACTAGGTGCAAGGAGGTGACGTAGGAGGTTCCATGTGTTTTTCATTTCGCAGACTACCCTGCATCTCAAAGTATATCTAACTTCATCGCTCCAGAGGGAGTTGGAAGCGTGGGTTTTGATCTCGCGGCCTTGTGAGGCCATTCTGAGCCTGAGAGTGCGGTTGAATTTTTGGGAACGCCAGCGAGAAAACTTCTTTGGCGTACTATCTAGAGGTGGGCTAAGCGGTTGTCTGCGATGGGTGAGGGATGTTTTGTGGGATTTCAGCGGTGCTTTTTTTAGCTGTTACTGTAGAAGCTTGGGCAAGTTGGTGTGACATTGTTTACCGGGTCCAAGCTTTGACGTTATCCGCCTCCTCCCCCCACCCCTTTGTCGGCCCTCGCTCTTGGGCGGAGGACCCCGTTCGAAGTCACCTTATTTAGTGGGGTGGGGTGTAGTGTGTTGAGTGGTGTGCCTAGGAAGTCTGAGGGTGCTCCCAAGGATAAAATGGTCGATGGCTAGTGCCCGCCCTGTGTTGAGACACGGTTCTCTTTGGACGCGGAATGAATGTATGAGGTTGGGTGTGGTGTCACGGGAGGCGCTTTTAGCGACCGTGGTGGAGCGTGTGTGGACTGTGAGAACAAAAAGGTGGTGCATCTGAGTATACCCATATGTTGTTGGCAAATGGGGTTCCGACTGGGTAGCCCTAGGCCAGGTTGGCGGTATTGAAGTCCCCCTGTATGAGGAGGTCGTGTGTGGGCGCCCACTTCTCACAGCGCCCGAGCAAAGAGGGCGTGCAATTGATGTGAGCGTGTTCGGTGGAAGTTGTAGATACTGAGGACGCAGAGGCGAGAATCGCTTCTTGGGCTACGAAAATAATGATGAGGTCCTGAAAAACATCGATGCTGTCAAATTGCGTGCGGGTCGCCGAAAGGTGTTGGTGACTGAGCACAGCTGTAGGTACCTGCCGTGATGAGGACACTTGTGTGGTGCAGAAAGAAGTGCAAAATAGCAGTTGTCGCACCAGCACCAATAGTACCGCAAAAAGCTCTTCAAATTATTTTTCAGCGATGCATTCGTGCATGCGTACAACGCCTTGCCCGCGTTGATTACGCACACAGGCAAACAAAAGTTAGGAGTTATAGGAAAACAAAAATATGAATCCCTTTGGCACTTGCACAGACAAAGAGTACAAACATGAACCACAGTGGGGACTTCAAGAAAATTCGTTAGGCTTACACCCACTACTGTCGTAGAATTCCCGGCATCTGTCGCAGCTAATTTAGCTTTAATAGTTCAGAAGTTTCTTTTTTTGTGCATTGCACTTATACGCAGCAATACACTCGATGCTTCTTGGCGGGCAGCTTCTTCGCCTTTACCAAAAGTGCTTCCCGCAATTCTGCGCCAAAAAAGCTGGAATATGCGCATCGTTCCATGCAGCTATGGAGCAGTGAACTTAAACAGTAGTACCTAACGCCTGTAGCAATCGTCCTGAAAGTACCCAGCTAGTTTCATCGTGAATTTTTTGTGTAGAAAGCCAAAAAGAGTGCTCGATTAGATAACTTTTCTTCAAGGCTACAGTGCAATCCAGTGGCAGCGCAATGCCTAAACTTGTGTGCTCATATCTCCTAAAGAACCAGTATTGCAGGCATATTTTATGGTTGGAATGACTCTGACAAATGCATGAAACGTGTTCATAGCGCTTTACAATGTGTGCTTTATATTCTTTTTTTTTTCGCCGTTGCAGCATCACTGCTTTTCAGATAAGTACTTTCACATCTTTCATATCACATCTGCAGAAAGACATGAGAGATAAAGCAGAGTGAGTTTTCTATTTTGTTAGGAAGTCACAGCCTACTAAATGACCCTGGCGTTTATTAGGTCATAGCTTTCCTTAACACGGCCCAACTACACATGTATATCAAAGCAAGAGCAGTCGCAAGCTTTTCTTGCGTAGAAGCCCTAAATGCATCTTGAGAAACTGCCCGGAGCTGCCATAATTGTAACAGCGAACTGCTTTTGCTCCTTAGCTTATCGACAGGGCTGTGCATCTCCACTTGGCGAGGAAGGGTGACGGAGTGTTCTCCCATCAGCACCGCAACTCTGCTTCAACATTGCATCTGTGGCGTTGTTAGACTAGTGTTCAATCTGCTCTTTCTGGTCCTTGAAATCAGACCCGCAAAACTAAGGCTCCTGGATGACGAGCTTATGCCGGGGCTGCCGCGGCTGCGGGAACTGTCCCCCCCCCCCCTCCCCCCGCCCAGTCCCGGTGCCATCTGCGAAGTTGTGCAAGCGGATGCGGGAGACGATTGCTGCCTCCTACACATAGCTTGGCTGCGCTGATATTTGCTGCCGTGGCACTGCCTCAACGTTGGCGTCTCCACCAGCTAAGGGCAGCACCGACTATGGACAAGTGTTTCGCGTACTGCACGCTAATGGCGGCTGCGCCAACACTGCAGTCTTACCATGGATATAAACTAGCAGCTTAACCATCTTGTTCTGAATCACCGCTAGCCCCGCCTTCCATTGTACGATGTGCTCAGAGTTGTACTGCTCTCCAGATAACAGGAACGTCTCTTGGTTTATTTCTGTCTCTGGTGAGACGTGTGCCCACGTGGTAGAGCGCCTTATTTTATGAACAAAATTTTTTGCAGGCATAGTACAGAATTGACACTCAGCGTTTAGGTAATGCTTTAAAAAGCATGAGTTAACCATGAATTATTGTGCTCTAGCACCATTAGTCATCGCTTTGCAGGGTTTGTCTTGACTTTCTATGCTTTTCCTTCAAATGAACTGGCTTACTTTGGATAATATGTCATGTGATGTAAGTTTGCGTCGTATTGTATCTTTTTGGACTTGTACTGCGCTATAATTAGTCGTTCTCTGCATTCACAGAACTGTAGGAGTCCTGATTTTGGTACTGAGGCAGAGGTGCAGACGTTAAAGGCGCTCTGGAAGCGGCTATAATTAAGTTGCGGTATGCCTGGAATGTGAAAGCACGCAGCTTCAGGAAGAATTTTTTTTAATGCGCTTGTAGAAACAAAGTTATCTGCGGTCAAAATCTGAATTTCAGCGTCCTCTCGCCTTTCCTTCTCCTCTCTTCACATTTTGCACGCTGGAAGGTAGGCTTTCCTTCGCCGGCCCCACCTCTGGGTGAGAGCTTCCTGACCCGCCGGAGCTACGCGGCTTATTAGCTGCGGCCATGGTATCGGCCTGACGTCTGAAAGAATCTAACCAATAGCCATCTCTCAACATGTATACATACATGCGAGCGACAGAGGAGGGTGCGAGCATGACAACGTCGCCGGGAAGGGCTCGCCAACTTTCGCGCGTCAGTGTGGGTCCTCTGAGCCTTGTAGAAGGGTAATATTTCGCTAAGGTGTTCACGAGAACAGAATGCATTGATTGAGCAAGTTCATGTTTTCTCCTCATAAGGTGTTTCAGAGCCCCTTTAAGCTACGTGCCACTGCCCTGCGATAGCAGGTGCTGCAATCGGCGGGGCTCCTGATACCCATGCTGCTCCTGACGAGTCTCGCGCGACTAAACATTAGATCAACTGCTACGGTGGGCTGTTTGCTCACAAACCGGGGGCAGCTTGCGATGATGTCACAATGTGACGTGACCAATGCGGCCCGCGAGCTAGTATCAGGCGTAGGACCGACAGACAACCGCTTTTCTGTGGAGTGGAAGCGCTAGGGCACTGAAATGGCAGCCACTGGAATCGTTCACCGCAAACTCGGAAAGTTAGTGATTACCATTATGCAGCACAAATGGGGAAAACGCTAAAGAAAAAAATTTTGAAGGCACATAAGTCTGTTGACGTGGAGGAGTGCGAAATCATAGAACTTTCAGAACGCGGATTTTTTCCTCCAGCCAGTACGCGTTCTGTTTATTTCTTTTTATTTTTTATTTTTCTGTATTTCACTATGTTGTAATTTTTATTTTCACTTGTTTTTAATATTTCTTGCTCTTTTTTTATTTTTCACTTTCTTTATTTTACTTTTAACGTCCAGGTGCTACGTCGAAGACCGTGGCTGTTTTGACATCCAGGTGCAATGTCGATGTCCGCGGCTATTGTGCCGCGGAAGTGTGATTAATTAACAAATTACAATTCATCAACTAAATGTTTCCACAGCAAAACATTGGAAGAGAATATGAAGTACAGTCTCAACAGAGCCGCAGTTGTCACAATATGAACTGCCTGCTGGCTTGAAACGGCATCGTAGACTGTTCGTAAATGCAACATTAACACGGTGAAGATGATATATTGTTTCCAGATGACGCGGAAGCCCGAGTGGTAGTCTCGATTTCAGCTCTGTGCCGATGAAATGGAGAAAGAGGAAATGATGACTTGGCGAATTCCAGAGGCGGTTATTTTCATCCTGTGTTGGTACGCATCTGATTTTGTGAAGAAGAAGCGCTTATAGTCACGACGCTGTGCATCTTTGAGGGCCGCTTCGTCTGCTGTCTCACACGAGCCAAGATGCCGCAGCGAGCTGGAATTCATTGAAAAATTATACAGTAGCATTCAGCAACAGTCAATTGGTGCAGCTATCTAATGTTATAAGAAATTGGCTGGTGATTTGTTCCCTTCAGTAGGTCGGAGTAGGTTTGTAGCGATCCTTGCGAGTCCGTGAATATTATCCAGTGTCCTGGGTCATGGCGCAAGATATAGGAGAAAGCTTCTTTTCTTCGTATAGCACTACAGTGGCAGAGAATGCTCTCTAGGCGCCATGAAAGCATGACTTTGCATTGTGACTTCAATTTCCTGATACTCTCTTTTCTCCTTCAACTTTATATCCCCTCACCTCCTTCCTCCCGTGCAGGGTAGCAAACTGGTTATTCTTCCGGATAACCTCCATCCTTTCCTCCTCCTCCTTGGCCTTGTGAGGGCACATTAAGGCCGCATGACGAGGAGTCGTGAAAAGTTTAGCCGTTAGAACTCGCGTTCATGCGTTTTAAACTGCCAGTCCATCACGCTGCAGTTTGAAAGCACGGTATTAATCATCTTCCACCCGTGCGCGTGGAAGCGTCTTGAGATGAGCATGCAGCAAACAGCATGAATTGGCTGGAGATTAGAAACAGGGAAATTAAGAAGACCCGGTGCTCTCGCTAAACAATATATATATATATATATATATATATATATATATATATATATATATATATATATATATATATATATATATATATATATATATATATATATATATATATATATATATATATATATATATATATATATATATATATATATATATATATATATATACATATATATATTGTTACGTGGCGGCCAGCCGAAGAAAGAGACATGATCGATGTCAATGAGATGATTTAATGGCCGGTAGCCAAGCGCGAGCGCTCCTGCCCGCGCCACTGCGCAGTTCGTCGTCTTCTTCGTCACAATATATACGGAAGTTTGCAAAACTTTTTACAGAAAACAAGGTTTGTCATACAGAAAATATCGGCTAGATGCCCTTAAAAGAAACTTGCGCACTGAAAAAAAAAGATTTTTTCCTGTTTTCGGAGAAATTACAAAAGGAGTGCCAGTAATTTGGCCGAACTATATAGAAAAAAATTGTTTTTTAATGCACGCCAGTCAATGTAAACCAATTTGCATACTCGCATACTTAAAAAGTTAAACTGTGCAAGGTTGCATTTTATTCCCAGGTGAATATGAAGTGTTTGCTCCTCATTCCGTTCTTTTGCGGGACTCCTTCATTCTCCATGAAGGTCGCCTTCGCACTCCACGGTGGGTTTACTGATAGGATCGTAGTGAAAATAAGGTGAACTCTGCACACTCCTCATACTTGGTATATACGAGTTGTGCTTCGTTTTGCGACTGATTTATTATTACTGGTGCTTCTACTTTGTACGAACGCTGATCCTACGCGATGTAATTCTGGACAGCGCTTAGTGCATGATTGCACGCGCCCGAGCGTGTCGACGGGCAGTTATATTTCATGGGATATTTCACGCGATGTACCTGAATGCACTCAATGACGCGGCTGAATTAGCAAGTCCCCAACCGCAAATTTCGACGTTCCTTTCTAATACCAGTAGACATAGGTTCAATAAAAACTGTTTCTTTGAAAACCACCCAGAGGCGTACGACCCACCGGCAGTGGCGCACCTTCGCTGGTACCACTTCACATTGCCCGCAGCTATACAGGGGCTGGGAACTCCAAAAAAAAAAAAACGCGGTGACAATAATACCTGGCGTATGCTAATTAGCGAGACGACCTTATTGTTGGCTTTAGCATGTAGGTTTATCAAACCTTTCTGTTTGAGACCAAACCTTGTTATCTCAATAAAGCGGCAAGAAAGGATTTCTCGTGTTCATGTCAAAAAGTGTTGGAGTCTTTCTTTTTTCAATGATTCCCCCCCCCCCCCACAACTGAACAGTGACTTAGCGTCCTGTATTGTATTATGCATGATACTAAAATGTTTACAAACCTAAACAAAGAACTAATTTAGGCTGCTAAATATTGACCTCGCAAGAACCGCCGACAATTGCAAATTTTCGCAGGTCACTGGTATCCGGGTTTGATTCCGTAAGAAGCTGTGGCATGCCTTGATTTTATTTGGCGTTCTAATAATATACTTCATTATCTGGCAGATATTTTAAGATATTTGCAGACTAATTATAAACTGGTCATGTTTTTCCAGGAGAATTAGTATTGTTGTTGATATTCGGGAGCCGCAACAATAAGGAGCCTGCTACCAAGCGCTGCCTGGCGCGAAATGTTCCCGCACTAATAATGTCACTACATTTTCCTTTTTCCAAAGCATGAATTAAAGCATGAAATGACTGTTTTACACAAGTCATAATTCCAATTCAAAACAACGCAAAAACATGCTTTACACAAGATATCAGTGATCCGCGAACAGAAAATTTTGGTAAATAAAAGAAAAAAACGAAATTTCACCCAATTTTTTTTTGTTTATGAAAGTATTAAAAACAGGAAAGTTTAAGTCAGGAACACTTAGCCTTACAGAAAATTGCTGGCATACCAGCTTGCAGAAAATTTGTTTTTCAGCAAATATTTTTTCTAGTGCCCGTTCGACGTCCGTCGATGCTTTTCGGGGTGCCACAGGTGAGCGTTATTAAGGCTAGGCTGCACGCCACAAAAACCTACTCAAAAGTAGACGGTTTCATTGGTAGACGTTTCATTGGTGCTGCCGTAGCTTGGTATCAAGAGCGCCATATTGGCCATGCAGAGGTCATGTGTTCAGGAAACAGCAGCCTTATCTGATCGTGTATTTTACTTTTTCCTCAGCCGTCTTGCAGCTAAAAAAACTGATTAGGATTATAATTTTTCATATGTATGAATGCATGCGCTATGTAAAAAAAATAAATACAGCTTTTTCTCGGCTTCAGTTGCTTTAATTCGCTGTCAGCCTGGAGGGAGTCCGCAAATTTTAGAGCGAGGGTTGGCTATGAACTTTTGATGTTGCGCGTCTCTGAAGACAATGTGCTGCCAGAGGCACAACTGAGTGCTTGAAAAGCGTGATACCGATGCGACCGCATGTGCACAAACATTCTACGTAGTTTTGTAGCTTTCAGCAGTCGAGACGCCACTGCCATCCTAGATTTATTCCACACACTCGATGCACACATGCTGCCGTAAAAAGGAAACTAGAAAAAAAGGCAAATAAGTCGCAACTTCGGAACAAAATCTTTATAACCGCACCTGAAAATTAGTTATGCGACTACATGAGATCGCGAAATCTACGGTGAAAGTGTATTTAGCACAGAAAACTCGGTACATATCATGAATCACTACTCTGTATCTACAAGTGCTGTTCTTAAGTGATTAATATCCACGGTGTTCAATAAAGCAAAATTGGCCGAGCCTTTGTTCACGCGCACGCTGTTATACTTGGCCGTGAATTCACTTTGCCTCTTTTGTCCTTGGCTGCACGTTTCAGCTTTTGGAACGCAATGTACATAACTGCCCTTGGCCACTGCGTTTCCGACCTCCCGTTCTTGGCGCTGCAGTTTTATTTGTGGTTCCAGCCTGGTGGTTCACCGTCGAGAGTGCCACTCAAGGCTCCGTCTTTGCTTAATAAAACACGTTCCGGGCTCGTTTCTGGTCCATTATTCCTATAAGAGTAACTGAGCGCTACTTATTTCTTACGGGGGCCGCCGCGGTGGCTCAGAATTGATGGCGCTCGGATGCTGACTCGATAGAAGACGCGGCGTCGATTCCTGCCGCTGCGGTCGAATTTCGAGTGAGGCGAAATTCTAGAGGCCCGTGTACCGTGCGTTGTCAGTGCACCTTAAAGAACCCCAAGTGATTATAATTTCCGAAGCGCTTCACTACGGCGTCGCTCATACACCGAGTCGCCTTGGGACGTTAAACCCCATAAAAACATAAACCCAAACCCTATTTCAGAGAAACACACAGACAGACATCACAAGATGAGTGCTCGCTCTGTCATGAGTGTCTTTGTCTGGTCGGCTGAAACAAGTACCACTGAGTTACTGTTCTTGGAGCTCCGTCTAATCGGAAATATCGTGGCTATGGCAGAGATATCGCAGAGGCCATGGCTATTTCTCTATGCTGGCATCGTTGTTTATCTTCGATGTGAGAAAAGGAGACGGCGCCAGCAACAAGTTGTGAGGCAGGGCCAGCCTTATGCAGCTGACAACGACGAGAGAGACGCCGCTGACCGTGACTCGAGGCTCGCACCCGAGCCAAACTTCTGGGTTTCACCTGGTCTGCTCAAAAGGGCAGAACAACTCTGTGCTGGCAAAGGCTTAAAATGTATTCACTTGGATGTGTCTATCCGTATCGTAATTGCTCGGACGCGTCAAATTAAAGACATTGACTTTACGAAACTTCTACTGGTGTAAGGAAATGCGAACAAAAGCTAAATGGCTATTTACTTGGGCTAGCCAATGCTGGGAATCCACCGCCCAGAGGCGAGAAACGCGAGGTGACAGCATAGAGAATATGTGAGAGCATCCGCCGCCTGCCAGGGTTGCCAACGTCTACGTTGGGTGACGTCTCCGCTGCACCGTGTGCTCAGCGGCAGTCGAGCCTGGCTCCGGCAGTACGGTGCGTTGCCAGAGTCTGCCGGGTGGCTGCAGGTGTTTCGGCTGCGCACGTAACACAGAACCGCATCTCTCCTGCGTCGCGGCAGCTTCTAGTCTGATGGTGTTGTCCTTAGAACAAACACATGAGGGCACACGAGCCGGAGTCTCCAGATGGGGGTGGGTAGAGTTCTTGCACAAAACCTCTCAGTTACACCTCGTCCGGAGTTAATCATCCTATTTTTCGGCGAAAGATGAACCTATAGCGGGGCAAAGGGGAAAGTTGCGCAGGGACCGTAGGGGCGTTCTTGTATTCTGAGAAACGAACCGTGCAGCGCCGATTAATCTGGAAATCGCAGCCAAAGCGCGGCTAGGCATTGGTTTTCATCAGTCCCCTCTATGGGGAATTCTCGGTTCCGACGTTCAGATGTGACCTGGCAAGATATCTTCGTCTTCCAGCGTCGCCTCGCTACTATATACTATATAAAACAAAAACGGATGCTTCGCGATTGCGACATCAAATGAAGACCGTTAGCTAAGTTGTTCTGTATATTCTTTCAAAACCTTTAGATACCAACGTTTACGTCACGAAAAGACGATTCGTTTGGTACCACCCGCATCCGTCAGCGACAATTCGTTCGCCCGCCCCGACCCTCCGAAGGTCGCCCTCATTACGATTTTCGAGGAACAAAGGTTGACGGTACGAATCCCTGACACACACCAGGCTTCAACCAGACAAACAACTTTGTGCGCGGAATCCTCTTCGCCTTAAAAGAAAGTTTTTGCTACGTATCAGAATATAGGATCATTGCCTTCAATATTTCCAAACCAGTGCCTTAAAATTTTCAAATTTTCGAATTTTTTATAAAAGAAAGCTATACTTGTTTTTGTTTAGTAGTGCTGGAGACTATCAGTCTTCCTTGCGTGTCCACAGCCGCTGGCACGAACGATTGTTTCTGTGCAATTTCCCGTTTCTTTCTTAAAATTGTGTTCTGGGCACTTTGAGGTTTACTCAGAAAGTACACAGTCAAATTCATTAGCAATGTCATTGAAAATGCTTTTAAAATTGTATAGTTTCGACTGCCGCATAACGAGATGCCTTATGCACAGTGACAGTGAAACACTGCAATTTAATGTTCTCCTGTTATAAATGTTCATTAGGCCTTCTTCAACCTTCCGGTGATGTAGGCGAAGGTTACATTTCTAGGAAAGGTATTCCATCACAAAATAAGGTACGTCAACAGACTAACAAGAACGAACTATTTGAAACCATTTGAAAAAATTTATGTAAAATATAGCAAAGAAGTACTAAAGGAATTCTACTTTCTTATTTCTGTTCCTGTGCTGGTTTCAACTATGAAGACACCATATGTTAATGCGCTTATAGCGAACCTTTTTGTCGCCCTTCGTAACACAACAAATTATCATAATTTTGGGTATCTCCTCTGACACACGATACGCACCATTTTTTCAAGATGCCTAGACAGCTCATTATTAGCCTGCGCAAGCCCTGGACCTTCCTTAACATCTATACAATAAAGAAATGACACTGCAATGGAACCGCGATTCTGTGGTCGCACATGTCCAATGTTGCGCATTAATAAATTACACTTTTCCTTCCTGTTCAAAAAATATGGACTGGTTAGCATTGAACAACATATCACCCTAGACAGCCCATCGATGACTGCTATCACGACTGATTAGAAGGTAATTTTTTCGGAAAAGTACTTAGTCGCTTGTTATGTGAGACGGTGGCAGTGAGGTGGGGAAGCTGGTACCAGGACACATTCGTGGTGATTTTCGCAGCCCTTTAAATTAAAGACACAGATCATCACAATCTAGTTCATACAGATTACTTGAACGCGCGATTTATTCGGCTCATGTCACAGACCATGAATCTAATTCTTTCCTTACAACCGATAAACTTTGCTTTGGAGAAACCGTTTTTGAAACCACAATTATTCGCATGTAATAATGGCCTTTTTGAATCTTTGGATCATTTCACGGTCGTTGACTGTAAATTCCAAGACATCACTAAAGTCTTCGACCTCATGATTTATCAGATTCTCTTTTTAAACTTTTTTTGCAAACTTGAAATTTGCAATGACACATAAAAGAGAGTCAATGCTTTTAGGTAATCGCACTGAACATATGGTAGCTAATGATTCGTTCTATAATGTTTTATTAGTCAATTGGTGTTGATCAAGAGTCAGTGGCAAGACCTCTCTTCTTTCCTAACTAGATCACTGATGTTCCTGAAGTCATACCAACATTGTATAGAGGTGCTTGCACAGTAATCACTTCTGGGAAAAAACTCCTGACCCTTCTGATAACTCTGTTGTTGCTGGTGACTTTAATAATTTTCTCTATGCTGCGAACCTTTGCCCAAGAAGCAGAATATAACGAAATGTGAACCAAAAATACTAACAACACTTTCCAGAATAGTAGCTTCCTTCATAGCACCCTCTTGCCTTTGTTTTCATATATAAGTAATTTGGAGTGAATATGAGTTACATGGTTAGATCCTTGTAAAAAATTCATCTCGAACAGATAGACAAAAATGCTGATCATGTTCTTAGTTTTCTTCGCTGTAAGGTTTCGTTCCCTCGATAAGGTATAAAATTATTGCTGTTTTTTTACGGTCGGTAGTTCGAGATTAGAATGTGCGTCTTCCTTCTGAGCCCCTGATATCAAGACAGTAATTAATGCCTCAAAAGTTGTCCAAAATTGATGCGCTCATTTTTCTACTAACAACTTCCGTTCAGCTAGTGCCACGTTCATGAAAAGAACACTAGACCCAACAAATAATCCAATGCGGCGCCGCATTTAAACACGTTCCCACGGTTCATAAAACGTATTAAGGGGACCAGTTACGGAAAGAATGTCTCCTCAATCTTTTAGGCTACGTATCATTAAGCAACGATCATGGATTCTACGTAAGCACTCCAATTTGGGGCACTGGTCAGTAGTTTCATTCTTTCCTCCCCAAGACCAGCTCAGACCGGAACCACATCACACCCTGCGTCATCTCCATACCTGAACATAGAGCCTTCATATATGCGCTTCATCTATTAGGTTAAAGACGCGCAGTGTATTGTCTTCGCTGCTTTCCTTTTTTGTTGTCACCTTACCGATCTGAAACGCCTAACCTGAACAAATAAAAAATTGATATATATATATATATATATATATATATATATATATATATATATATATATATATATATATATATATATATATATAACACAAATTATTAAAGAAGCAAAAAATGATTTGGTTTTTTCCAACGCGGTACAGTTTGTATGTTTCAAAAATCGCCCCGCAAACGAGATGTTGAACAGCAGGAAAATTGAAACTTTTATAGTTTATCAAGCGACGCATAAGCAGGTAAGCTGCACTTTTCAGTGAACGGAAGGACGTTCCTAGTTATCTATGAAATTGCGATTTCTAGTGAAATGTTATCGAACAAACCAACAATGTTAACACTATCTCGGAGCTACAAAGTAACATAGAGGCTCAGGTGTCCAACGATATATGAGACAGATACGGCGCCATTTCCTTTCCCCCAAAACCAATTATTATTATTAGGCATAGCAACAGAATAACAATCGGCGTGTTACGATGCCACGTAATCAGCATAAAAAAGGCAACTATTTGTCTTAAATTCAGCAGTACTGAATAAAATAATCAGGAACTCAATGTGAAATTTGGCGGCTGTAATGCGTGCTCTTTTTTCAGTGGTGTTCCGTTCTCTTCTTTTTGGAAGAAATGCACGAGCCTGCTCTTGGCTGCTAAAACAGCTGTCGTCCCCTAAGTTATCTATATTTAACTAATTCCGTTGGCACTGCTCTTTATAACTATCTCGAAATAAAGGTTGCAGAAAACACTGAATCCATAGACACTCTAACAGTTTCCACCTGAATTGGCGACGGCCTCTCTATCCTCTCATCGTACTCAGATAAAGGCTAGCGGCTTTTAATCTCAACTCTTCGCGTTGGCTGATTCACAATGTGGTCATTTTTCAGTGCATGCGTTTGTGGACTCACTTGTTCTGACGGACGCTGCATTTCTATTGATAAGAAAGTCCCCAACATTGGCACCGTATTGGTAAAGGCCAGCCCTTCAAAGGGCCAGGATGGGACCATCCTGTTGCTATATTGGGCCGATGACGTGTGCTGCATGGGTCTAGAATGGCCATGTATTCATATTGATGCTGGTCACGACACACGGGTGCGTTAATTTCTTTAAAAAATTATATAGAGTGCATAACTTTTTCCAAATTTTAAAACGAAGAACAAGAACTTACGAAGTCCAGTGGCGCACATCTATGCGATAGATCACTTTCTGACAGTGTTTTATTCAGTGTGAAGAGGAACGTAGCGAAAAGTTTTAAAAATTTCTTTTATATCACATTTCAATAAGTCAGCAAGTCACTGGTTCTGATCAGAATATAGGCAGCCTGAAAAAACTTGAAACACCTGTCGATACAAATGGGAGGGCGCCGTGCATGTATTTTTTGTCCCGTGAGGACGTTCATACATAGGTCAAACCAGTCGATGATTTAAAGATGGCGTCAGGTGATATGCTGCGCCGCTTAGGTCGTCAGTGACTAATGGGAACCTCATTCTTCGCTACCAAAAGTGCCAAGAGAGCAAGTGCACAAGGGACCTTCACAATTGCATGATCTTGAGGACATATCGGGAGCGGCCTAGGCGGTAAAAAATATAGGCCTATGGAATCAACTTTCAAGGGCGCAGATTGGATCAGCGCACCCTCTCTGTACAGACTATCGAAGGAGATTGCTTATCTAGATGGCTAGCGTAGGACGACCTGTGATGCGTTTGGTCCGCTTTATGACACCTTCTTTATTGTTGTTTTTCTTTCAGTGATTCCGATCTATTCCTACGCATGCAATAATCCTAGAGTTGTTAGTACACCATTCGCGATTTATATTCGGTACAGTCTCGAGTTTTTGAGCAAATTCTCTAAAACATATTGATACTTCTGTTATAACGCACCAAAATGGAGGATGACAGAAACAGAATGCAACTAGCCTATGTATATTACAATCCGAAGAAAGCTCTAAAACAAATCTCAAGATATATACGAGGTGGCGGGCATGCCCGATTTCTTTCAAATTGGCAGAGGAGTAGCGCACGATTAAATTTGCTCGAGAGAAGACTAGTAGTTTGTCGCAAGGCAAACTGGTCATAACGCTGCATGCTGGCGGTGTGGAAAAAAAGAACTTTGGAAACACAAAGATTTTAAGGTAGAACCTGCACAGCTAAGCTGTGCAGAAGGGAAACACTGCTAGTGGCAAGAACTTTATGACATAATGTCGTGATCGTAGCCACCAACCTATCCAACCACGGTTAAACTCTCTCAAGCAAATGTGACATACGGAGAACTCAGAATCACCACCATTTTTTTTAATTGCACTAAAGCAGACCATATACTTGAGTGTTGAAAGTGGACGGAGGCTTCCTTCTCGACTAAAGGCCCCTTTGTTTTCTGTTCTCAAGAATATTCCTGTCATCTCTCTACAATTAATCTCACATACACTAGCCCTCATCATACAGACCCCGGTATCGACAAAGTGAAGAAGCATGCTGAATCCGCGGCCATGCGCTCATTGACGTGAGCGTTGTACTCATCGCTGAGTCCGCATTATCACGCCGCTGCCACCAGAGAAAAATATATCAACCTATCTCGGATGACACCTGGAAGAGAGGTCACTTTAAAGTGAAACAAATATTCTCTACCAAGAACACTGCTAGCCGGCGCCGTACCTGCTACGGAGAAAGCACAAGACGATGAGCCCCAGTGCGATGCGACGCTGCTCCAAGATAACAACACCACGCAGTGAAGCTACGGTGACACACCCTTGATAGGATTCCCATATTCGACGAAGCCATGACCCGGCTCGAATAACCGCTTTTGAATCCAGCACGAAAACGCTAAATACTGTATGTGGCACGGAAGACCGCAAATTTACCGCCTTTGTAGACGCGGAACCAAAGTACTCTGTCAACAGTGCACGCTTCCGCACTGAAATATAGACAAGAACAAGCGAGATGGCCTGCACATTTGCGCAACTGCAGATCTGCGCCACTATATACACCTTTAAAAGCGGTTCATTGCTAAGACACCAATCAACGAACCCATCGTACCCATGACCTTTTAGCTCTCCAGGATTGCTCGGGGATGTGGTTCTTGGCGTGGGTCTCTCAACTTAGCACCATGCCATACGGTCCTCACTTCTTGTCGACAACGTAGATAATCACAGGGCTCTCAGTGGGATTGCTGAAACCGATTGTTGACGCGAGATCGACGAGCTATCAGGACCAAGTCCCAGATTAAAACCTTTCAAAACTGTTGGGGCCTCTCCCTACACCACCTATAAACAAGAGCTTTAAACAAATTCTAAAATAGGTAGAAAAAAAAAACATGGGGAGGAGAAATGTCGTTTAATGCACCTGAAGGCAAAGATTAAAAAAATACGAAATAAACTAGAAGCTACTTACAGAAACGGAAGCCTAACCAGGTACACTCTCCTGACCCCAAATGATTGCTTAGTATGGCATGCCGGAGAAGTGACATAGGTTGAAAGTTATAGAGTGTAGGATTAGAAACTTATATTTCACTGGTCTAACAAGCGGATAGCAGGCCAACCGCATCTGTTCCGTGCTGTGCGGCTTCTGTCATTCGGAGAATTTTACGTCAACATCGAATGCTTGCCGGGCATTACTCTCGTATTCAATTGTCTACTGACAAAGGGAGGTTATATTGAGTGGCCAAAGTGGACACGCTGAATTTATGACATATATTGGCCAGATATCTCCTAATTTTCAAGATGAGCAATTAATCTGTCTTGATTAGTGAGAAAAGACTGTTCTGTTGCGTCAGCGCCAGGCTAGACCTTGCGATGTTTCTATGCATGAGATTTTTGCGGGTTTTCGCCAAGCGAAGGTGATAAATAAAAGAAATCAAATGAATACTCACCACGGGGTATCGGACCTGTGGTGGCGCGAACAGCTCACCATCGCAGGTCACTTCGAGGAGGCACTAGCCCATTGCCGAAGTCGAACACGTATCGTGTTAAACTGCAGCACACTCTAGCGCGGTGCATTGCACATCGTCTTCTTCATCCAATAATAGATAGATTTCGCGTAACGGAGACGTATTAGCGTGACGTATGCCGGCTAACCTGGCGCCTCCTGCGCAGGCGAAGTTCTAAAGACGGCGCCACTGCGTATGCGTAACCAGCGTCCGGTAATACGGTGCACGTCTCCGCTAATAAGTTTCCGCATTGGAAATCTCTGTAATACTGCTATGAAACCAATATCACGCTTTTAGCTATGTGCCGGTAGTGACGAAGACATGTGCGGTGCTTGCGTTGGTGTGGACAGCCTTATTGCAGATACATAACACTAGAGCAATATACGATGGCGTTTACCACACTGCTGCAGAAACTAGGCACTGGAGCATGTTCCACCGACGTACATTACTTAAATTATCATTAGCTATGAAAACGCTGAGGCGCGTAACCTGCTTCCTGGGTCATTGGAGACTCTATAGCGCTTTCATGTGCATGCCGGTGGTGTAAACCTGAAAAAGATTGATATTTCTCACATTTCGTGCTTATCAATGCTATACCGCTACCTATTTTATACAAGCTTTGGTTAATTGAAGTTAAAAAAATATTTGCGTAGTCTCTGGAATCGGAGAACTTCAACGGGTCAGTCCTGGCGCTTGTTCTAATGGAGAAGCTTGCAATTCGCTGTCGCTTCAAAATTTAACGGAGTGCGTGGCATATCGTCCAGTACAGTTCTTCATCCTTGTCATCATGTTCAGCCTAATTACGTCGATTGCTGGAGAAGTCCTTCGTTCATATCACTTCAATTATACCTGCCCTATCCCACGAACTTTCTAACCTCGTCCACCCACCTGGCACTCTGCAGCGCCTCTTGCCTGTCTCGCAATGCTTCACTACGTTTCTCTTAAAATCTTATTGATTACAATATGGAACCATCGGTTATCATCGCATAAGATGCCCTGCCCATGGCCATTTCGGCATATTGATTTCAACTAGGATACCGTTAACTGGCGCTGGCTTCCTTGTCCACTCTGCTTTTTGGCGGACTTTTTAAATTGCGTCTATCATTTATACTCCATTGCTTACTACGCTCTCCTTAGATTAAGTTCAAGACTCTTCGTCAGCCTCGAAGTTTATTCTCTGCAGATGAGTTGCAGTAAGGTGCATCATTTATGTTTGTTGTTCCTGAAGGATGCTGGCAAACTGCCACTGAAAACCTGCGAGAACTTTCAAGAGCACTTTTACGTCATTTTTTTTTAATCCTGGTAATTAATTCGCGTGTTCTGTTTTCTGTCTCGAACTAGAAATGTTCTTTTGCGCAAATAAAACGACACACGAGAAAGGCGACACACACACACAAGCGCGAACTGTCAACTGGCTTTATTGGCGGAAGGCCACACCTTACAAAGGCCGAAGGGTGGGGTGATATACCATGAAAAAAGAAAGAAAGAATGAGATAACAAAACAAGGTGCGAAAAAGCCACTAAAGCAGAACGCATGCGCGGGCAGACATGTGTAAGACATGAAAAGAAACATTTGTGTAAATTAACAGTCAGGCCACTGCCTGGCCTAGGTCAAAATATTGCCTCGCCCCTTCCTGAGCTGGGCAGCCAATTGTAAGCTATTTTCCCTCCGGCACTATCTAAGAGTGCTTCAACTTTGTGCGTAATAATTTTTAGACGAATGATTTGGTTTTGCCGGTCCAGATTCTCAGGCATGTTCTGCGAATTGTCCTCTGAGTTACATGGCAAGGCTATGACATGAGCTAATCAGCGACTACTGTGGTATTCTCGGTTAAATGGTAAGCCATGCTTGTCATAATGAAATTCTCGAAGCGCAAATGATAAACACACAAGTAAGTGTAGTGGGAAGACTCTTTCATCCTCCCCGGTCATCATCTTGATTTTTATTCTAAAATTAGTAGCAGAGAGTCCTTGTAAACTGATCCTGCAGCCTTGGTTTGATTTACAGAGTTCAACGTCCCAAACAGACTCCGGCTATGAGGAGCGCCACAGTGGAGAGCTCAGTTAATTTTTGCCAAGCGGAGGTTTTTTAGCGTGCACCAGTACTGCACAATGAAGGGGCCTCTAACTTTTCGCCTCCATAGAAATGTAACCTCCTTGCCCGGGATCAACCCGGCGTTTTTCGGGTCAGCAGCCGACAAATATTGCCGACTGAGCCGTCTCTCACGCTGGCTGCACACTAACGGGCGGCACACCCACGGGCAGTGCAGACCCAGCCATTGTCCACGCTCGCGGCACACTGGCTGTTGACGCATACTTGGGCAGTGCCGACCCAGCCATTGCCCACGCTGGCAGCACACTAGCTGGTGACGCATGCTTGGGCAGTGCCGACCGAGCCATTGCCCACGCTGGCGGCACACTACCGCTCGGCGCTCCCACAGGCAGTGCCGACCCAGCCATCTCCCACGCTGGCTTCACACTACCGGGCGACGTATCCACGGACAGTGCCGAGTAAACCGTCTCCCATACTGGCGGCAGAATACCGTCCGGAGCAGCCACAGGCAATGCCGACTTCGTCTGGAGCTTTGCTGGGAGGCAAGTCGAAGGCTCTTAGGCCGGCTGCTGGTCTGCTCTGCTTAGGGCTGTCGGCCAGCGTTTGTACGAGACTGGGGGTCATAGGACGCCAGCTCACGTAGTGACTTTGGCCTTTGCATGGAAAACAGACTGCATGTTGATCACTGCGATGGTCGCAACACCTCGCTCTGCGATTCGCCTGATGAGGTCTGCCACGGACTCTAGCAACTGCTGCGGGAATACGAAAGTGTCGATTAAACAATTCTATTTTCTGACCTTGTTGGATAGTACCTGGAGCACCAAAGGGATCCAAAGATCGAACCGCCAGGGTGCCGCCCCAGCATGAGAGTTATGAGGTCAGGATGCCGATCATCTCTACGCACAGGACGGCGCCAAAGAAGTTTCCGGTGGTAGGGCAGGCCTGTAGTTCCAGCGGTGCTAACAGGTCAGCCTGGATTGACGGGGCTGCGTTAGTGAGTTCACCAAGGCCAACGTAGTCGCGCGCCCGGAAAAGAAGAATGACGTGGTATCACCATCGATACTTTTTCTGCATTGGAGGTGGTGGGATCCGCCCGCTCTGAAAACTCTTGGAAAGAGCGGCCATATTCTAATTGGCTTTCGTATGTCGCCTGTGTTTGCCTGCGACGTTCATCCTTGAAGCGGCGCGCGTAGTCTGGAGGCAGGAATTCTGCTTTCAGCCTATGCTCAAGATCGCTCCAGCTAGAGAACCTCTTGCGGCGGGGACAGCGTGCGGAGGACCTCTTAAGTACAACGGGAAGGGCTCGTTGTAGCATGGCGTCTCCGGAGAGTGGCGCAGCGCTGCGGTATTCTGCCTTTTCCTGTAAAAAGTCCATAACAGATTTTCCATCTGTGTGACCTTAGTAAGTGGACAGTGTGAGGCGTATAAGAAAAGTTTCAGAAAAACAGTGGCTTGATTGCGGGACGGCTGTTACTATCGGAGCCTTGAGCTCGGGAGGGCTAAGTTGACCCTCATGAGGTTGCCTTATTTGAGTCTCGTAATCATCGAGCTTCGTGCCTAAGCGATCTGATAGGGCGGCTAACTACACCGATAGGTTTGGGAGAGCACAAGCGAGCTTAGTATTTTCCTTATGGAGGGTTGTACTTGAGTACCTGTCCACCGTTCGTTACGGGGATTTCTTCATTCGTTTCTGGAGACCCACTGGAACTCTACCGTGCGAACACAGAAGCCTAAGAGCGAGAGGGTTGGCATGGAGACGTGGCAGAGGATAATGAGCGGACGCTAAAGTGTGTGGTGCATAACTGAAGTGTGATCTGTCGGGCTGGCCGGAAGGTCAAACTCTATATATTGTCGCCTTTTAAAGGCTATGCCTTCTGATCAAATCGTTTAGAAACGGCAAATACCCCGACAAGCGACGCAGGTGCGGCAAGAAAGACGCAATCATCGCAGCAATGCAAAAAAATCTATAACAAACGCTCGTGTATGCCGTAATGTAGCAAAACAGGTGCCTGAGCAAGGAAAAGGCAACCAGTTCCGGTAGGCATTACGAAACCTGCCCCGAAGGCTCGGGCAACCTTCACACACGAAGGATCCCAGCAAGCGCTCCCACCATGAATAGACCGCTACCCGCGAGTGGCCCCGTACCTTCCGTTACCGGCGCTTTTTAAAGCCAGGGTTACCCCCCCCCCCCCCCCCTCCGGTCGCTTTTCTGTGTGTCCTGAATATTATCACGAAATGGTGAATGCAGTCAGGAGAGCTGAAAGGCTACGAAAATGGTGTATAAACAAAACTCTTCATTTGGGCTGATTTGCGCCCACAGTGGACTGAATCACTCGGCGGCGGCGTAGCAACAAGCGTGCTCGGCGGTCTTCTAACAGAATGCCCAAACCTAAACACCTTCCATTCATTACTGCCTCCGCATTTAAGCCTTGTTGATATGGGTTCCAGGTCACAGCGGTGTGACTATCAATGAAGTTGCGGACTGTCTGGCAAAGGCGTCCCTCAATGGCCCCGTGCTACCTATCGTTCCGCCTACTGCGTAGATTACAGCAGCGAGCTTGCGAAGACAGAATTTGTTAAGAATGACAACTGGATCTCTTTTAAGGTCTGATGATTACCTACAGCTGAGGTATTCGTGGGGCAGGCAATCATGCCATTCATGGCAGCTTGAGGTATCTCTATCAAGGCTCCGCTGCCGGATCCCACCCTTAAATTTTTATTTGCACAGGTCTGGATTTGCGCTTAATCCCGTCTGTGTATTCTGTGGTAAGCACGAGACCATAGGCCTATTTTTTTTTTGTCTCCGATACACCATGATGAGTAGAAGGTTTTTAGAGAAACCACTACAACAGCTTGGCTTTTGTTTGAGCAGCCCAGTCATATTGTCGTTTCGAGCCACCTTATTGGATACAGCCATAATCTGTTTTTACCGCCGTCCTAAATTTTTTAATAAAATCAAATCGGCTACATTGATAATTTTTTTAAAAACATTTTTCCATATTATTTTTATTCTTCAATTATCAGTATCATTTAACGACTCGGCTATAAACATCAGCCTCGATCTCCAGAGTGCGTTATGCATTTCCCGTTTCATTTCGTTGTTCCTTTTTGTGTACTTCTTCGTTTCTTAGCATTTAATTAAATTTCGTGCAGGAAATATTTACCTAAAAAACTCTCTGCGCCCCCCACTTCTTGGCCAATCCCCATATGTGGGCATGTGCCATTGTATGAGGGCAACAAGAAGAAGAACAAGAACAGAATGCCCACCGCGGTCGGCAGTGCTCGATTTAAAGCTGGTAGCGAACTTTCTAGACAAAGCGTGCAAAGTTACTAGAGCATTCTGGAACAACGTAGAATGAGCTCGGCCTGGATGCGATCAATCGAGATAAATCTGGTCGCGTCTTGCATCGCAAACAAAGCGATAAAGTGGCGTGGCAGCAGCTTTGAAGAATGAACAAACCTTGCAAATATTCGCGGCATTACTCCCCTCTCGAAGAATCATCTATTCGATGCTTTAAGCAAGTAAAGCGACGTGCAACAAATAAAACGGATCGTGCGACAATAAACAGATTGTGGAATTGCAGTGTCGTTTAGCGCGCATAATAAGGATTCAGACGGACGACATGGACAGCTTCTGTAGTACGCGGCGTCGCCGGATGCAGCCATTTCGTAAGAGATCATTTCGAATTCCAGTGCACCTAGCCGATGAAGAACCTTGTACAGGCCGAAATAGCGGCGCAAAAGCTTTCACTCAATTCACGGCGGTGAATGGGCGTCCCAATCCAGACTTGGTCTTTTGTATTGTATTCCGCGTTGCGTCTTTATAGGTTGTAGTGCCTGGCGTCGGTCCGCTTCTGGTCTTTGATCCGTAATCGGGCAAGTCTTCGAGCTTCTGCTTCTTCTGCGCGTTGAATGTAGGCGGCGACCTCGACGTTCTCTTCTTCGGTAACGTTGGGCAGCATGGCGTATAGCGTGGTAGAAACCTACCTGCCATGGACGAGCCTAAAGGGCATCATCTGGGTGGTCTCCTGCACTGCGGTGTTGTAGGCGAAGACGACGTAAGGCAGGATGACGTAGCAGGTCTTGTGTTCGGCGTCAACATATATGGCGAGCATATCGGCGATGGTTTTGTTGAGGCGCTCGGTCAGTCGGTTGGTCTGCGGATGGTATGCAGTTGTCCTCCCGTGGCTGGTTTGGCTGTAACGCAGGATGGCTTGCGTAAGTTTCACCGTGAATGCTGTTCCTCTGTCCGTGATGAGCACATCGGGGGCGCCGGGTCGCAGAAAATTGCACTCCATGAGAAATTTGGCGACTTCTGCTGCTTTTCCGTTCGGTAGGGCTTTCGCCTCGGCATAGCGGGTCAGGCAGTCTGTCGCTATGATGACTCACTTATTTCCAGACGTTTACCTTGGGAAAGGGCCAACCAAGTCCATGCCGACCTGCTGAAAGGGTCTTGAGGAGAGTTCAATGGGATTCAGAAAACCTGCTGGTCGAGTGGGAAAGGTCTTTCGTCGCAGAAAAGATCGGCAGGTTTTCACATAATGTGCATCATCGGCAGACAGCCGGGGTCAGTAATACTCGTTCTAATATGCGGCGGAGGGCGCGAGTCAACCCGAGAAATCTAGTTGTCGGCTCGCCGTGTGAAGCCCGGGAAACTTATTTGCGGAGACAAGCAGGTACAACAAGGAGATAGGCTGTTTTGTTCACTGCGAATTTCATCTTCATGAGAACATCATTCTGTACACAGAGGGAACAGAGTCCTCGCTTGATTGAGGCGGCGGGTGGAGAAACTTTGCCTTTCAAGTACTCGATGAGGCGTTTTAGGTCAGGGTCCAAGCGTTGCTCCTGTGCAAAAGACCTGGGCCTAATGGGTCCCAGAAAGGTACATCATCGTCGCCGGCTGCGGAGCATCTACAGGGGCTCGTGAGAGGCAATCAGCGTCAGAGTGCTTGCGTCCGGACTTGTAAACGACGGTGACGTCAAACTCCTGGAGGCGCAGGCTCCATCGAGCGAGGTGGCCAGAGGGGTCCTTCAGATTGGCAAGCGAGCAGAGCTCTTGGTGATCGTTGACGACGTGAAGGGTCGTTCCTACAGGTAGGGGCGGAATTTCGACGTACTCCAGGTGATGGCAAGGCACTCCTTCTCAGCTGTCGAATAGTTAGCCTCGGCCGTGGAAAGGGAGCGGCTAGCGTATCGGCTAGCGTGTCGTGGAAGCTGTTCTGGGTGGCGCCGTCGTTTTGAAGGCTGTTTTCGTCGTGGTCCGGTTGTCATTCTGTGCGGCGTCGGCGCGGCGAGCGTAGCGTTTTCACGCGGAGTAGCGGGTGCAGGACCTTCGGCGTTTCGCTCGTGAGCAACCTCACCTCCAGAGGTTGCTGTCTTAAGTTTCCTCTACGCGGGCTGGGAGACGTTCCTCGTACCGCGGCTGTGTAACTGCGGCGCGCCAACGCAAAGCGCGAGGTTGACGGTGATGGTGAGCGTGAGAGGTGGTTCGGCGTGTACCCCTCTCGACGCAGGTACCCGTCAATTTCTGTGGACGTTGGCTGAAGCGTGGTCGTGGGGTGTCAATGGCAAATCCGCGAAGACCGATGCGTCGGTACGAGCAGTGACGAAGATAGTGGCTGGCCTCACCGCAATAGAAACACAACAGCCGGTTGTCAGAAGTCATCCAGGCGTCGCATTTGCTGGGACTAGAGCGTCGCTCATAGGCTGGGCGTGCGGGGACAGGGAAGCGGCGTTCGGGAACAAGCTGTTCATGTCGTAGAGGACGTAAGGGTCGTCGATGGGGCTGAAAAGTGCGTGCTGCAGCGGCGTAGGTCATCGCCTGGGGTTCTGTGGCCATCGGGGTGCCAAGTGCCTGTTGCACTTCGTCTCGTACCACATTCATGAGGGTCGCTGCTTGCGATTGTGAAGAGGATGGAAATAATCGGCGTAGCTCCTCGTGGACAATTTCGCGGATAACTTCCCGCAAGTTGTCGCTGGTGTTCGTCGTCGTGTGCGGACGGATTGCATAGACATAGGAAGGGCGGTTGTACTGCCGAGGCCAGACGTCGAGGGTCCTCTCGATCGTGCAGGCTTCTATCATGGATTCGATGACATTTTTTTGGCGGCTGGCAGACGAGGCTGCCAAAGAGTTGTTCTTTTACGCAGCGCATTAAAAACAGAACTTTGTTCTCCTCTGCCATCTCGTGGTCGGCGCGGCGAAAGAGGCGCTTCATCTCTTCAATGTAACCGTGGACGGGCTCGTTCGGACGCTGGATCCTTGGCTTCGAGGAGTCATTCGTCTCTTTCTTTTCTCACGACACTGGCGAATATCTTCAAAAGTTTCGTCTTGAATAGTTCCCATTTCGTTAAGGACTGCTCGTGGTTTTTGTAGCACGTACCATCTGAGCCCTCCAGTGAGAAAAATTCTTCAGGGTCTTCGCCCAGGGATCCATTGAAAGTTTTCGGCAGCCGCGGTTGCTGCAGTATGATCGGGGTCGACATCTTTGGCGAGGTTGTGGTGCTTGTAGCAGCGTCTTTTTGTTGTCGGGTGCGGTCGGGCAGGGCCCCAAACTCAGGCTTTTCTCCCTGAAGGCGTCTGCTGGCTCAGTTAACTGCTGGCTCGTCCTCCGGTGCGGAGCGCAGAGGGCTGGTGTCACGACTTGAAGGGGACGTCCGGAACATTGAGGACTACGCATCTGCACCTGATGTCACGAAATGATGACTGCAGCTCGGAGAGGAAAGGCTGTGAAAACTGTGTCTAATCGAAACTCTTTAATGGGGCTGACATGCGCCCACAATGGACTGAATCACTCGGCTGCGGCGTAGAAACAAGCGTTCTCGGCAGCCGTTGAACAGAATGCAAGCCGCTCGCGCCCGTGCTCAAATTAAAACTCATAAAAACTTTCTATTTAGAGCGTGCAAAGTTGCCACAACACTCTTAAAGAACATAGAATCGCCTCCACCTAGATGCGATTAATCGATGTAAATCTGGTGGCGTCTTGCATCGCAAATAAAGCAATAAGGCGGCGTGGCGGCAGCTTTGAAGAATGAACAAAGACTGCAAGAATTTGTGGAAATATCTTTTTTCTAAGAGCCGCTTGATAAGCGCGAGCTGGTCGGGCGATCTACAGAGTAATGCCTAAAGATATATGCATTTTCAAGTGCTCTTTCATGCAAGTTCATAGTACAAAGAAGGTGGGCAAGTGGCTCTTGATATTGATATTCACCAAATCAACAAGGAAGGGACCCTCCCTTGATTTCTTGTCGCTTGATAACAGAAACTCTCAGATTGCTTGCCAACGTTCGGACAGGAGGACTTGTGTTTATGTGGGCAAAGCATACATGATTGGCGGGGCTAAATAGTGTCTTCCCTCCCAGGGCGAAGACCCAGTAAGTGGAAAAGATCGTGAAGTGAGAAGAGTGTAAGAGTCGGAAGGATTAATCTTGTCCAGGCACAAAGGCTGCTAAACAGGATGGACCGGCTGACTTGCAAGACTGTGAAAGAAAAATGCCAGCTCTGCTCAAAGGAATCCGAGTGTACGGAGCGTGGAGAGATAGCGAACTTGAGATTGGAAGGCTGCGTTTCCAGCTGCGACAGGAGGCTGCGTTGACCTGAAAAACTCAGATCAGAGAATTATGCATCATGGCGGAACGAAATATCGGAGGGCATAAAAAAAAAGAAATTCAGTGACAAAGCAGCGGGGCCGAGTTCACAGAGAGCGCGAATGAAGGGGGAGGATTGCGGTAGCCAGGAGTACCTGAGAAATGGAGGCAAGAGGTGCAGGGCACAAGGTAAGTAAAAAAAAACAATGAGAGAAAGAGAAATATAAAAAGATGGGACAGAAGTGATTGAGAGGAATGGACTGGGCAGGGCGAAGGTTTAGAGTAAAAGAAACGAAGAGGCAGTGTTATGAATAGTTGAAATGTGGGGGCGATAGCATGCGCATGCTGGAAAGCAAAAACGACGTCAGTTTTCATAAATATTGCAGCCTCCGAATGTTTCTATTCGCCTTGTTACAAGAAGTCATGCAGGGAATGTTTCTTGCAATTATTTATACCTGTAATTTCTGAACGCTTATGTTGCGCGAAGCAGCTCTACAAAGCCTTAAAATTATACTGTCCATTGTTGAGCCTCTATTCAGTCCATCCTCGACGAGTTCGACGGTTACTGAAGACGGCATTGTGGCAGCTACAGATTCCTATTGATGCTATTCCCCAAAGACTCATTGTGGATCCATACTGCAAGAGTGAAGGCGGGATTAAAGGTTCTGTATGAACTCATCTCGTTCAGATGTAGATGGCAAGAGGGGCAACGGACATTACTAGCTAGTTATTTTTGCCCAAGGTAGTACTGCTAAAGCAACTCCTGTCGTCTTCAGGAAGATTCTCTTCTTTATAGGGCACTACGTAATATGTGCTCAGCGTAATATGCCGCTTGTTCCAACAAGGGATTTCGACCATGAACCGGTTTAGAGTGAAGCTAAGCATTGCAATTGTAAGGGCCAAGGTGAGGGAAAGCAAGTAAAGCATTATAAACGTTCAGTCACAATCACAGGTTCATGTGAAAATTGTGCAGTCTCCTCTATCGCTAAACAAATTTTGTAGTATAACCAGATTATTCACTGCTAAACATTTTCACTAATTAGTTGCCTCGGTTCCAGAGCTTTCTGCCCATAATTTAGTGCCAAAAAGTTACCACCAGCCCGAGTCTGACATCCGTCAATAGCAATCGGTACTATCAGCGACACCAGGTTTTGTTTTCGTTTTTTCGCGGATAAAAACGTTTCATGAGGTGAAAAGATCAGTTGTGCACGAGCCTTATTTTCCGTAGCCAAAGATTCTGATTTCAATCACCGGCTCTTGACTTCGTTACTTGCAGTGGATTACCAGGCAGCACAGACAAGGCAGCAAAATGTGGGAAGCATTTTTTTTATTCCAGTAACCAAGTACTTTTATTCGCTGCTTCAATGAGTCAAATAACACCGGTAATGAATAGAGAACCTGCCTGCGCAACAGCTTCCATATTCTACGCAGCTCCACGATCCACGTTGCCTCCACTTTCCCTGTGGACACGCGCACACCTTCGTCCCTGGCGTGCATGGCCTCTTTCTATCAATATCACCACATATTTCTTCGGGATAAAGGCCATTTTTGGGACAAACAAGTATTCCTCACCTGATGCGCATGCCAAGACCTGTGAAAATCGAGAGTATTGAGTTTATAACTGCAGATGCAGTATTCTTTCAATATAGGCTGCGCCATCAAACCACTTAACGTAGTAGAATAATTCGAGAGATTTAGGAGAAATATTCCAGCATATGGTGCCGTGGTTCAATCTCACAACTTTCTGACTTAAACGCATTGCATGAGACCAATTTCTGGCCACTTGTTTTTAGTGTGTTCCGCTTACTCAGTATACTTAGACGGCCGGAGATGGAGCGAAAATTTTCTTTTGCTTTCATCTTTGCCAACTAGAGCATATTCTAAAGTGCGCTTGGTGCTTCTTCGTTTAAAGTGTTGTCTCTGCGAGGCACAAACTTGTCTTGAATTTACTGAAGATCGCGCTTTATAAAGCTGACTAAATAAGTAAAGTGTAATTGAGTTTCAAATAATTCGTGGCATTCAGGAACACGATTTTGTGCCGGCACTTTCAAGGACTTCCTGGTTTCGTATGCATCTCATTTCGTTAATGAGAACAGAACTCAATCATCGGAGGTATGTTGATATGCTCTTCTATTTTTTGCACTGAAACTGAAACTAACGTTGAATAAGTATGTCAATATACGAGTCTTTAACTCTCTTTTTGTGCTCAAAACACATTGCTTCCGCAGCCATGTGCTCTGTGGAGGTGTTTAAAGTGCAATTTGAAAGGTTGGTCGCAGGCGCCAGTGAAAAACAATTATTGCCTTCAAATTGTGTGGCCAATTCGGCCGCTGATTTCCTGCATCTATCTGCAGTTTGCAGCGGGTAGAGAAAACGATTTTGAGTAAGCTCATCATTAATTTTTACAAAACTCTTCCTCTGCACACTTTGTGTGAACAGCGCGGCAGCCGAACGCCGCACATGAATTTTATCACTAGTGAGGTGCACGCGCGGGTGTCAGGCCAAAGTTCATCGTCCGATGGTTGACTCAGCATGCTTTTAAGTTATCTGTAGACATTGCAGTATGGGATCGCAGCGTGTAATTAAGAAGCCAGTGTTTACCAGATCACACGTAAACTTGGTGAACAATTGTTCCCGATAACTTACGTTATAATAGTATATTTCAATACAAATATTTTCCTGGAGCTATGCGTTTCTGCGTCAACCTTCCTCTCGAAGTAGTATTCCATACGCCTATGAAAACATTTAGTGCAACTACAGTCCGAAACTGTTCCACTTTTTCCTGCCTGTTGCCCAGTGCCTGACTCTTTTTGCTGCTTGAGTGCTGTTGTATATACGTTTATTGTAATTTATATGCAGGGCTTAAAGTTATATTATTATGTGTGTTAAATCCTATACCACTGCATACTTTGTGGATGACGGTCTTTTCATTGGGATTCTTTTATTGTGAACACTTTGCTTGTGATTCTTACTGTAAAATTTGTTGGGACAGGATTTGTAAGTACTGAAGTATTCTAACGGTAGCACTGAAATAATAATACCTCGAAGGCTATAAGAATCTTCCTCCGAATGTGTGCCGCAGGAAATTGGACGACGGTGTGAAAATTTTAAAAACTAATTTACTGTCACTTACCAAATTGATGGCATACATTAAACTGAGAATCACGAATATCACAGATGGTTTCATGACTTGAACTCGTATCGTGAAGAACAAGCAATTTGGCCAGCGGCGGCGCTACTTCTAAAAAGAAGACAAACAGAAATGATGAATGGCAGCTTCGGGTTAGTACTAGCCATGGAATATTGCTATTGTGGTAAGTACCGCTATACACTGATATAAAGGCCAAATGTCTAGATGAACATAGTCCTATTTAAACAACATCAAATGTCTAAGGAATTTCCTGCTTCCTTCCTTATTGACCATCAGGCTGTATACTATGAAGACCGAACAGGTTATTGAAGAAACATCAGAACAAGATGTCGAGTGACACAGCTTAGTGAGTAGTACGAATACTGACAACCAAAACGAAAAAATAAAAGCATAATGAACAAGACCTATTTATTAAAAAGAAAATAGTATTGCAGCATAAATAGCTGGTAGATGAATTGTTAACAATGAGACTATGTCGATCGATTTTTCAATGCTCGAACATCAGCTCGAAAATTTCGACATACAAGGCATTTCATTGAGTAAAATACCCGTGAAAATCGAAGTTCGATAATCGCTTGCGCAGCACTTGTAAGCAAGCAATGACCGTGAAACTTTCTCTAAGCATTATTCAGGAGCGGGCAAACGCCAGTTCCTTTAGGGCAGAAGGAAACATTTTAGCCCGCATTTATTTGTTCCCTCTATTATTTTTGGTAAAATATTTTAAATAGCATGCTTTTAAAGGAATTTAGAAGCCAATATTTTTTGAGAAATAGAGTCTGCCAGGCTACCTTGCGCGTACTAAACCTTTCTTTCTAGAAGTTCTTTCTACACCAGCAGTTTAAGCTAAGAAATAAGTTTTTTTTATAATTCCCCCAAAATTTCTGGTTCTACATGGCTAGTAGACTTCTTTTCCTGATGGCCTTGGCCCACGAAAGTAATGTATAAATCATAGCCTCATGTAGCTGTATCCGCAATCTGCTTTCGTTTCTGAGTCCTTTTTGTTTGTTAATAAACGCACGCAGGAGGTCCGAGTGCACGCGAAGAGCAGACGAAAACAGATGTCGTAAACTACCAGCCTACGGCCCCTCTGAAGTGGCCCTCCTGTTCCAGTCGCTCGGTTACGGGCTCTCACTCCCCCCTCTAAATACACACACTGTCTTAGACTGCACCTTAGAGAATAATAAATTCGTTGACGATTGCACTGTTCGGCAGCGCAATTTTTTAGCGCAGCTGCGGCGGTACCTGAACTATAGGCGACCCCGAAGGAACACGCAGCGCCGGACGGAGGCGGCTCTGCGGTTACAGTTCGGGCAGCGCACTGTGGTCCACCAACCGATATCGGACGCGCGGAAGAAGGCCCGCGCACTCTGGCGCCATCTCTTAGCGGGTCGCCGCCACGCTGCCTGCCTACTGGTTGCCGCCCTACCGTCTACCTCCGCTCTCTTCGTCCCGCGCTCTTTGCTATCGCGGCACACTTAGCCTCCTTGTTGATTACTAGGAAGCGCCAAAACGGACGAGGGACGGAGTAGAGGATACAAAAACACGTTCACGAGCGCTTTTTTGGCTTGGCTCCGTTTGACGGGCACAAAATTTTTATGAACCGCTTGGAGAGCTTTTTCATTAAAAAGGTCATACGGCATGACAACAAACATGCCTTCTTTGTCTGATTGAAGTAAGCTTAGACAATGGTCTTTAAAATATTTTACAACAGAAAAGACATCAATGAAACCAGTCTTACACGACATGGGATATTTAGCACACCTTTTTAAGCAGTCCACTCCGTCCAGTTGGAAACGTTCCTGGTCTTTGCTTTTCCCCTTTGAGGCAATAGTCCTCTTGATGGCGAGGAGTTCATGGGCGGCTACCTTAGGTTGAATGCCGATTTTGGGGCCTCTTTCCAGAACGCGTGAAATCCTTTCGGGAACACATGCCTCACCGGTGAACAGCACACGCTCGATCCTTTTTTTTGTGTCCTCTACTCCGTCCCTCGTCCGTTTTTTTGCGCTTCCAAGTAATCAACATGCATCACCAGTTAGCACGGCAGCTTACTCTCCTTATCCTCCTTGTTTGCTGATCACCAGCCGAGCTGCTCGTACGCCGAGGGACGCTGCTAAACCTATGAATGGGCGCTGGGGAGCTGCGGACTGTCTTCCTGCGTCGTGCAGGAAGGCAGCGAAAACTTGCAAATGAAACTCCATACAAAGCTGATTTGCGCCGACAAATAATTGAATGACCCGGCGCCATCGTAGCAACAAACGTGCTCGGCGGTCGTCGAACAGATTGCTCTCCGCTCTCGGCCGTGCGCAGTTTAAAGCAGATCGCGAACCTTCGAGATACCGCGTGCAAGGTTACCACGACTGTCACGAACAACGTACAATCGGCGCCACCTGTATGCGCCCGATCGGGATAAATCTGATCGCGTCTTGCATCACAAACAAGGCGATAAAGCGCGTGCCGGCAGCTTTGAATAATGAACAAACAGTACAGATTCCCGACAATATGGCTCCTCGGCGAGCGGCAGCGAAAAACTCTGCGAAAAACCCATTCCAGTTTATGCGGCGCGGGTGCCCCGCTGACGTAGCAGCTGACCTCCCTCAGCGCCGCCTCTTTTGGAATCGGTTGCTCCCCAACATTCGCCTCTCACCCTCGGGCGCATTCTGCGAGCAGGTTCTTACAGCTGCGAGGGAGCAACCCGGACATCTGGTCAACATCGCAGTATGCAAGACATCAGATTTGGTTCATGCCACTTGTCCCTCAATGCCGATGTGTTTCACCCTTTTCGCGGTCGGCAAAGGCGAGTCCCTTTCAGGGCTTGAAAAATTTGTGCCGTTCTTATTTTGTAAACGGCATTCGTTCTCATTGGAAGAACGAGCGCCTTCCAAAGCGGTTTAAAGAAACTTCACATTAAAACTATATATTGGGCAATACTGATGCCTTTCGCGCCAGCTACTGCGGAAGATCCACAATCCGGCTTGTTAAAATAATTTCTTTTGATAAATTTTCTTTCTTCGTCTGTTCTGTGCACAATCCAAAAGATTTGCAAATTAGGGAGGCATGTTCTCACTACGGCGAATGAAGTACGTCAAATTTATTGAAACGCGTATAAAAGTGGAATGAACGAAATATACCATCCTGGGCATTATACATTGCGAATGGATGATGCCCGTTTCAGAGCAAATAGAAGAGACCGAAGGGTGTATCTTATGACCGAACATAATGTTGGCGCGTTAATGTCAGGAACTGAAATCTCTTGCAAACATTTAGTTCTGGCGAACGAGTATTCCGGAAACAGACAACCAGAAGCGCCGACCATTTTTAGCAGCAGAAGAGAGAACTGGAACCTCACCATTAATGCTTGAAGCTTATTTCAAGCGGCCTCTTTTCGCTTTGGCATCACATCGAACCTACGTTAAGTGGCTGCGGCTTAAATACAACAACCGAAGCGCTGACAGTGTATAAAACATGAATAATTTATACTATAATCTTAAAAAAAATTTCCAAAAACGCGAGATAATTAAGAAAAATGACAAATAAATGTCAGCTTCCTACATAAAGAGCTATTAGAAGAAGTTTGAAGTCCATTAGTGTCTTTCTTAATTCCAGATTATAAATAAGGGCGCAGTTTCAAGAAGTCGCCCGGACTATTGCCGTCCCTGGTTAATTTGTCTCCTTGAGAAGTATTTCTTTCGAAACTCCATGTCCTCGTTAGGATTAAATGTCAAAAGAAAAACTGAGACCTATGCCATAAGTTGTGCGTAATGCCAATGTCATGGCGCAGAAATTGAGAAGCTGTAAGCGTGCCTGTGTAATCATATCCTTTCTGCTCTTTCGAGTCATTTGCGAATTCCCGGCGGCTTCATCTTTTTCCACTTCATCCTTCTTCTCCGAATTCCCCATCAATCGACCTTGAATCTCCCTTTCTAAATAAACAGCCCATTCATTCATTCATTCATTCATTCATTCATTCATTCATTCATTCATTCATTCATTCATTCATTCATTCATTCATCCTTCTTCTGATGCCTCGCTTCCTTATAATATGAAAAAATTTTAGTTCGAACAATTCAGTTTTTTACGCTATCAGATAACATGATTTTTCTCAGAAATTCCTAATGCTGATGCTAGGTTTTTATGTAAACTAACACAACTTTGGCAACTAAGACCAAATAGCGCCAAACACGAGGTTTTTGGTCGACCCGGGCTAAAATGTGTACAGATAAAAGCAATAAAATCAGGAGTATAGGGCCTAAGAGTAGTGGGTATGTCCAAGGATTTAGAGTCTGAAAAGGGTGCCTAAAAATCTGGTGGAATGGCTTGAAATGATGTATAGTGCCTAAAACTTGTTCTAACAGGAGTTATATATAAAGGACGAAGCCACGTAGCCTCAACCACAGTCCTTGCTTGAGCAACAGAGGCGAGGCGTATGGCAGCTATTGGTGAGCTCAGCACTCTCCTCAGCAATGAGGAGGTGCTGAGGTTACTTTGAATATAAAATCTCTCAAAAAACCTAGATCAGTTAAAAATTTAAAAACTCTATCCTACGAGAACATGCGGTGATCATCTAAAAATAATGAAGGGTGTTTTGGTAATTTAAATGTGCAAAGTTGAGGAAAGTGCTGTAGTCTTGGCATATCCAGTCTGGGGCATATGATTAATCTGTGGACCACTGAGATGTGGACTCCTTATCTCGCGCATTGTGTGGCGGAGTATCTTGTAACAGATGTGAGTGTGTTACGTATGTATGTCCTATCCTCAGTCTGCAGAGAGCAATTTCTTTGAATCTATTTTGTTTTTCGGTGGCATAGCTCCCAATCCTTGATTTTATTGTGTGCAGTTTGTTGTCTGTTTTTCATCCTAATCCTGCTGCCACTCTTTGCGAAGTGCAGTCCTAATATATAGCCTGAGGTCATGATATGTAAGTAGTTTTATATCCATCCTACTGAATTCGGCAGCTTATGCTGCAAGCCTATCAGCTTCTTCATTTCCATCTCTTCCACAGTGACCTGGTACCAGCATACTGTAATTTTAAGGTTCAATGCGCGTGCAGACATAAAGCATTTCAAGCGGGAATTCATTAATGGGTTTTACAGGGTTTCCGAGAAGACAGAGCCATAATCAAATTTAAGGAATCTGGGTATATAAGAGAGCTTGGGACTCTTTTCCAGGATGAATCTAACAGCCAACAGAATACCATGTCATATTCCGCAGTAAATATGCTTGTGTGTCTATTCATTGTTTTTGTTTTAAAAAACTGACAACTGTGCACTGCAATTGAAACTGATGGATGTCTTTGAAGCATCAGTGTAGAACTCTGTGCACTGATATTTTGCTTGCAGGGACTGGAAATGCTGTTTTATGCCAATTGGGGACCCATTCTCTCCAACCTCAGGAAAAGATGTCTCGCAGTCAATTATATACACTCGCAGGGAGCAATTATGTCTTTAGAAGAAGTTACCAAAATGTTGGAGACTGGTATGTTCATGTCTTGGATAAGTGTGGCGACTCTAATGGGTAAATGTGAGGTTTCAGACGGTCGGTTTGAAAAGAGCAGTTTACTGGTTGGGTTTCGCGAAAGCGCATTGCATGGATGGTCAGCATGAGATAATACCTTCGTAGTGTACGTGATACTTCTGTATTGCCGTCGTCGTTGACCACGCGTCCATCAAACGTGACCATCCGTCCGCATCAACGTACAAACTTGCAAATGGGCTTGTACGGGAAACACCAGTAGCCAACCGCAGACCAAGGTGGTACACAACGTCGAGCATTTTAAGGTGCTTTTTTGCGCGGTCTCGTGCACTACTAACCCGTAGTCTATACGTGATTAAACTACACTATTTAGAGGACTCAGCAGGCAGCCTCGATCTCTACCCCAAGACTGGTGGCACATACTTTTTAAAATGTTTATTGATTTCATGCGTTTAAGCTTTTCTTCGACTATGACGCCATAATATTTGTGCTCTTCTTGGACCGCAATATTCTGCCCGTTAAGTGTGATGCCGGGTTTAGGTCTAATACCGCGTTTTTTTTTTGTGAAGAGTACGCTTACAGTCTTTGATGAATTGAGTTTAAATCTGTCTTGGTCTTCCCACTTTGCTACTTTGTTTACTCCTAGTTGAATTTGCCGCTCACAGAAGGCCAAATTATCTGATTTGTAACTTATTTGTACATCGTCGAAATAAATGGAGTACAATATTGATCCAGGCAGGACGCTCTTTAATGAATTCATTTTCACTATAAACAGAGTGCAGCTAAAAACGCCGCCTTGAGGGACCCCGTTCTTTTGTATAAACTGCTTGGATAACGAGTTTCCTACACGGACCTTGAATGTTCGTTCAGACAGATAACTTTGAATGGTGGACTGCATATTTCTCGAGATACCGAAGACAAACAGGTCATGGATGATACCATAGCGTCATGTGGTATCGTAAGCTTTCTCCAAATAAAAGAAAAAGATAAACAGTGCAGGTTATGCACAAAAGCGTCCCTTAAGTAAGATTCGAAGGCAACGAGCTGGTCAGTGGTTGACCGGTTAGCTCTAAATCCAGCTTGGTGCTGGTCAAGAAGACCGTTGATTTCAAGAAAATGCAGAAGGCGACGATTTATCAATTTTTCAAAGAGCTGACATAAGCAGCTGGTTTGGTAAATTGGCCGATAACTGGCCGCAAGTGTGGCTTATTTGCCTTGCTTTAATACCGGGACAATAATCGCTTCTTTCCAAGCTTTTGAAAGACATCCAAAAGACCAAATCTTATTAAACAGGCACAGGATAGTTTCAAGGGTTTCTTCATGCAAGTGCCTGAGCATTCCATATGTGACGCTGTCAGGGCCTGCTGCTGTTGAGTTCCCACAAGTGCCTAAGGCAACGTTCCACTCGTGTAAAGTAAATGGGCTATTGTATCTTCCTACTAATGTCCTTTTATTATTGCTAAGAGGTTTCCGCTCCTCAGGTAGCTTGTATCTCAAGAAGGAATCTGTATAAAGTGCTGAGCTAAAAGTGTATTCGAAGTGCTTGCCTAGTGTATCTGCTCGGTGCTCCATTGTACCACCAGCAGTGCTAACAAGAGGAATTAGATGTGAACTACGCCCTTTTAGTGCTTTTATTCTACTGTACACTTTATGTGTATCTGTGTAAGAATTTACAGAGGAGAGAAACGATTGCCAACTTTACCGTTTGGATATACGGCGAGTACGCGTGCCATTTGCTTAAGATCGCTTAAAGTCTTTTCAGTTGTGTGTCGTAGTTGTGTGTCAGTTGTGTGACGAGCTTAGTTGCACGGCGCATTCCACTGTAATCTTCGTTTTTCTCCTTTTTTACCTGATGTCTGTGGGATGGACTTCTGTGCAGCGTTTATTACATGCAGTGTGATCAGGGACTGATATTCATCTATACCTAGTTCTGTAATTGATGAACAGGGCAATGCTGATAGTTCCGGAAATATCTTCCAATCAGCAATCTGTTCTTTAAACTTCCTAGGGTTATTTACCCTCGGGTTAATATTTTCTCTATATTTTAGCTAAATAGGAAATTGATCACTTCCATACAGATTTTCAATAACAGCCCACTCAATAGCTGCCAAGAGCAATGGAAAGCTAATAGCAAGGTCTACCGCTGTGTATGAGTGGTGTGTTGAAATAAAATATGTTAGTTATTTTCTATAGAATATGCATGAGCCAGATGTCAACAGGAATTTTTCTATTAGCGCTCCTCGAGAATCTGTTCTGGCACCTCCACATAGTGGGTGGTGAGCGTTAATATCACCAACAAACAGGAATGGCTCGGGAAGCTGAACAATGAGTTTTTAGAGTTGATCAGTCGACAGCCGATGATCTGGTGGGATATATAAGGAACATATGGTTATTATTCTACCAAACGTTAGGGTTCGTATTGCCACTGCTTCTAATTCAGTCGTCAGTGGAAGACATTGCAAGGCAATTGAATTCTGCACCAGAATAGCAAAGCCACCTGATGAGTGCACACTGCCTTGCCTGTCCTTCCGGTATAATGCGTACTTCATTAGAGAGTTTGTGTGTGTTCTGTTCGTGTGTGTTTCTTGTAGGCAAAGTAAGCTTGGTTGATATTCCGCGAGTATTTTATATATGTCATCCAGGTTCTTAAGCAGACCTCGGCAGATCCATTAGATAATGCTCTCTAAAGCCATAGTCCTTGGTGGGGAAGCGAAGATTAGTGGGAGTTTAGATGTCACCGCCTTTACCAGGCGGCTTGATTGGCGGATGTCTTTTCGGTTTAAGGTTGTCTGGAAGACTCCGCCTTTCAATGGGGGCCACCCTCAGCGCGTCCGACGCTGAGCGTCTCGGTGTCGTGTCCACTGCTTCCGGTGCAGACGCGGAAGCAGACATGGAGTTTTCAATTTTCAAAAATTATATAAAGCGCACTTAGGACAACAGACAAGGGAGACCAAACAACACAAGCGCTTGCTCGCAACTGCGCGTTTATTCGAGAAACACACAAAAGAACAATCACAAACAAAACAAAAGCCATCGCGCAGGCGTGACTCCCTCTCATTTGTCAGCGTTTTCCAGAGGTGTGCGAAAAGTAGACCTCTGGGAAATGGAAGTCTGGTGCAGCCGGAGGCTGCTTGGTGAGGAGCCGCCGCGGTGGCTGAGTGGTTACGGCTCTCGGCTACCGGCCCGAAAGACGCGGGTTCGATCCCGGCCACGGCGGTCCAATTTCGAAGTAGGCGAAATTATATAGGCCGGTGTAAAGTGCGATGACAGTGGACGTTAAAGAACCCCAGGTGGTCGAAATTAACGGAGCCCTTCACTACGGCGTCTCTCATCGCCTGAGTCGCTTTGGGACGTTAAACCCCCCTAAACGAAACCAAATCAAGCTGCTTAGTGAGGGGCCATAGTGGACGCGCATCAGCGATGCTGAATTGCGTGCCCACTAAGACGAGACGCTGCCCGGCCCCCCGGCGCGCTGCGTCAGCATAGGATCTTTCGGAGAGAAGCGAGAGCTTCTTCCGGGCTCCCAAGAATGTGATGTTTTCTGTCACTTTCAGGTGAATTATTTTTTTCTTGTTTTGAAATTTCTTGCATGATCGCGAGTAGGCGGCATGTGGCCCGTGGCAGTTTGGAAACTCTACTTGAGTGGCACTGTGTTGTCGGTTGGGTGGTCATGGGCACCGCACATCGCAGATGTGAGTTTTCCGCGGCACGGCTTTGATAAGTGTCCGTACTTTTGGCAATTCAAACATCTCGAGCTGGGGATATATGGACGGACTTTGCAGTGGATGAACTCTGCATTTACAGCGTTCCGAAGACGGGACCGTTCAACAGTCAAGACGATGTGGGGTGCCACCACCTCTTCATCGTTCCTCCTTATGGTGATACGACGAAGGGCAAAGACACCTTGATCTCGGAAGGCTTCCAGGAGGTCAGCTTCAGTTTTTTGGATTAGATCACGTTCTGATATGACACCTTGCGCATTGCTTAGATTCCGGTGGGGAGTGATGATCAAAGGAAGGTGAACAAACCGCTTTTGCCTCAGAAGGATGTCAGAGTGGTCTTTCTGGGAGACTTCAACAAGAAAATCACCAGATAGGAGTTTCCTGGCTTTTTACTTTTTCCCAATCAGTTTTTCAAGAGTTCGAGCGATAACGAAAACAGACATCGCTGCCACGAAATCATTATCAGGGCGTGTGCTGCCGCGGTGGCTGAGTGGTTACGGCGCTCGGCTGCTGGCACGAGAAACGCGGGTTCGATCCCGGCCGCGGCGGTCGAGTTTCGATGGAGGCGAAATTCTAGAGGCCTGTGTACTGTGCGATGTCAGTGCACGTTAAAGAACCCCAGGTGGTCGAAATTTCCGGAGCCCTTCACTACGGCGTCTCTCATAGGCTGAGTCGCTTTGGGACTTTAAACCCCCATAAACCAAACCAAACCAAACCATTATCAGAGAGTGTATCACTAAGAAGTGAACAAAGTGGTCAACGTCAGGTCGGGTACTGGTGAATGTTTCATCGGTGCGGTTCTTTTTCAGGGACAGATCAGGTCTTTTAGAAGAAGAGATACTCGTGCGCTATGGATATACTAACGGTCCCTAAATGTCGCCTGTGGTTCACCGTCTTATTCACAGAAAGGTCCCGGAGCCCCCGCGCGGTGAAGAGACGGGGAGCCCGTCGTCCGGGGCTTGACCATGGCCCCGACCGCCACCGTTCATGATTTCTACCCTTCATCTTACAACCTATCGCTACGGTGCGGATGACAGCTTCGATATGGGGGCTAATTGTCCGTGATGGCGTCAAGCACCATCACCCTGAGACTCAAAGTGACCTTGCGGGCTCAGAAATTCCTCCTAGTAAAAGTTGGACAGCTCGAGAACCAACGTTTTTTTAATATACAATGTCTCTCAGATAACTTGAGCTCCGCACTTATAAAGTGATACTTTCCTAATAAGACGCAAACAGGAGACGTTATTGTTCAGCAATAGTTAAATGCTACTAATTTCTATATAACTGATCAGTGATCTAACTTTCCGATCACTAGCTATAGTTCATTGGTTTCTAATGAAAAGTTGTATATTAGGTTGACAATTGGTCATTTCAATTTTCTTCAACAGAAGTTAGCGCGGATCTTTTAAAGCGAAAGCTTTACTGGCCGCAGGTTGAGCAGTTTCGCTGGATTCCTGCAGAGCCGTGCTGCGCATGCGCGAGGAGCAGTGAGGACACACGGCGCATTTCTCTCTCTCGCTCCCTAGTCACAACTACGCATGCGCCACTAGTAGCACCGAGCCACTGGTGTTCCGCCGCTGCGCAGCGCCGCGCCTTTCCTCAAAATGCAACTTTCATTTTAAAGTTTTCTCTTTCATCTTTCCCTCCCTCCTTTATACCTACCTTTACGGCGCGGTTCGGGTATCCACCGAGATATGTGAGACGGTTACTGTGCTTTGCGGGCTCGCCGCGCCATCTGGCATGACGTCACACCGCGCGGTTCGCCGCCGCCGCCGTTTTGTATAACGTCACACCGCGTTCTTCGTCGGTGAGCTCACCTCCGCTCGCTCTACCAGCTGCGTCGCACGCCTGGTAACATGTTGGAGGATCGTAAAGAAGAGCTCGCGTGCGCCGCAACCACAGTTATGTCCTCTTTAATGCGACAACAACATAGCTAGACAATCAGACTAACCTGAACTTGCAATAAAAATTAACGAAGGGTAACCATGCTATGGCTTAGCTTTCGCTACGTATATCCTGGCATAGCTGAGCTAGGCCTCTGCTAATTTTTTTTTCTTTCTCGCTGCCTAGTCACCACTGCGCATGCGCCACTAGTAGCACCGAACCACAGGTGTTCCGTCGCAGCGCAGCGCCGCGCCTTTCCTCAAAATTCAACTTTCAGTTTTCAGTTCTGTCTTTCCTCTTTCCCCTTCCCTTATGGCGCAGTTCAGGTGTCCAATGATATATGAGGCAGATACTGCGCCATATCCATTCCCCAAAAAAACCTATTATTATTATTATTATTTCCTCTTTCGCTCCCTCCTTTATCCCTTCCTTTACGGCGCGGTTCGAGTGTCCACGAGAATATGCGAGAATTCTACTGTGCCATTTCCTTTCCTCAAAAACCAAACAAAACAAGTGAGCCGACGGCGTTTATAGAGTTCATTGCGTTAAGAACTTTGCAAAGACCGTTCATTTTCACGAAAGGAAAGGCGCACAACCGGTTCCGTGGGTCAATGGAGACCTCAATCTCGCTTTCGCTTTGTATACCCTGAATTATCTCGGCTAATCCACATTAATTTTTTTATTATGCTCAAAAACAGCCCGTGTGATTTATGAGGTTTAACTGGCAAAGTTTATTCAGGCGTCGATTTGTACATAAATTATTTTTCTACCGCTACCAACTTTCCGTGATCTTTGACAGAATAGACTAACATTGTACTGAAAATTAAGGTAAGCAGTGTTTCGTGCCGTTCTACCGCAATTGTGTTAAGGTTTTATTAAAAGCGCTAAGATTGAAGGCAACGCTAAATACCAACATAACAACCAATTAAATGAGTAGCACACAGTAATAGTGAATACAATAAAATCAGTACAGAAACTTCCCCACAGTACACGACTGTCAAGTGTACCGCCTAGAGCAAAGCAAGTGGGATAAAATCGCAAACAATGGAAGACAGTGTATCAAGCAATGAGCGCAAATTTACAACCTACAAAAAAAAGCGATGGAAAAAATATTACCTCCGTAAAACAGAACAAAAAGTATATAGAGCAACAACATTGGAACGTGGTCTTTTGCCAGCGCAAGAAGACGCGGACAAAGGAACACAGAACAATGACAACCAAGCACTGGAATGCAATTTCATTTTGAAAAACGTGAACACCCTTACATATATACCTTCAGGGCCACCGCCCATAAGGAAAAAGCCTCGGTAGGTTAAAGCACGTGTCAGTCAGCAGGAGCCAACGGCCCGAACAAGGAGACGACAGATAACAAGCCAACACCAGATAGGTGAAAAACAAGAAGCAGCGCGAGAAAGGTGCGCAAGGAAAGTTTTTCCTCGTCTGTTTGCTACGTGAAAGGTGAAAAGGTGCGTTAAAAGCAAAAGGTGCGTTAAAAGAAAAAAACACAGAGACAAAACGCACTATCGAAGCACTAAAAACAGAGACGATAAAAAAAAACACGATGCACATGAAAGCCAACAAGGAAACACGGCTATACAAAAGTCGGGGAGGATGCCAAATTGCGTTAAAGACGAAAAAAATGACAAAATTCGTCTGCAAGCAAGAATGTCATTAAAAACGAAAAAGGAGACGCAACGTTAAACAACCGTAAATGCAAAAAGCTGCAAAAAACGTAACGTGGAAGCAATGACAGCCAACAATGAAGACAGCTATAGAAAGAAATATCGACGCAAATGACAAGTGACAACTGAGAATCTAAAATTTGAATACAGCAGAGGGAAGACAAGGCATAGAATGTCTTCTTTTAACGGTGGGTGAAGGAATCTTTGGTTTGGTTTATGGGGGTTTAACGTCCTAAAGCGAGTCAGGCTATGAGGGAAGCTGTAGTGAAGGGCTCCGGATATCTTGCCCACCTGGGGTTCTTGAACGTGCACTAACATCGCTCAGTACACGGGCCTGTAGAATTTCGCCTCCACCGAAATTCGACCACCGCTGCCGGGATCAAACCTACGCCTTTCGGGCCAGCAGCTGAGCGCCATAACCACTCAGCCACTGCGGCGGCCCGTGAATTAAGGTAAAATCAAATAAAACTAGACAGGAATGCATACTCCTTCGGTCAAAGTAAAACTGAGGGCGTACTAACACATTCACTCTTGAGATTCAATATCTTGGCTGCTTCTATTGTTTAGCGATTTGATATGTGGTAAGGCGTACATCGGCCGAACAGGCCGATGTATCAACGAACGGCTAATGGAACGTATAAGGAACATATCTGTAACTTCACTCAGGAACTTTCCAGTCCGCTGTAGGGAATACCTGCACGAAAAACTAGGCCCTGATGAACAGTGCGCCCCTGTGTATGAAAAAAACCACAATTCTATAGACATGCCACAATCATGTGATTCGCGACTGAAGAAAGCATTCCATTCTCCTCCTAGGGCGTTAGGGTCAGCAACCTTTTCTCCAGCCACATTGATTTGCGATAGAGTTGATCGTTCTCTGGGTAAGTACTGCCAAAATTTGGGGGTATTTTTATACATGAAATCGGGAGAAGTGGAACGGAAGAAACAAGAATTTTCAGCGCGATTTTTCTCGCTCCGGGCTTAAACTAAACACTGAATGACGTTTCGTGGACAGCGTGTTTGCGGCTTTCTTCATCTTTCTCATCAGTTGAATGATAGCTCATGTCATCCAAGGATACTCCCAGCTGACAGGCTTTTATTTTCAGGGGAACTTATTGACTTTCAAAGAGAAAAACAGTTTCTTTGAAATGACACCACAATCCGTTAACATCAGTGATTGCATCAAACTGCGAGAAGAAAGTTCCCAGGTACTCTACAATTGAATTATCGTTAGCACGCATGTCATCCTTGATAAAATTGTTTGATGGTTGTACGCATTTTTGCGTGTTGGAAAATGGCCAAGACAATGCACACAGTTCGTGATCTGACATTTCATTTTCCACAGTGTGAGGGTAGTCTTTGAAAACAGAGCTAAGAAATGCGAGGTGAAAAATCGAGGAGAAACAATCTGACATTCGAGTGCGGTAAGACACTAACAGTTTAAATGGATATATATAAGTAGCTAGGCGCAATGAGTCCGCACTTTTTTATTATTTTTTATCATGTTATAGGAGCGGCAACTTTATTCCCGATGAATTGAAATACCCAGTTAAGAATACTTTAGACCGGAAGTTGGTATCCCCAATAACTATTCGTGCATCTCTTCTTGATACTCAGAGGGCGTGCTGTGAGGACGGTAAACATCGCCAAGGAGGATTCAGTACCCATAAATTTTAATTTACACCATATGCTTTCATGATTTTTGATGCCAACCAAAAACTGTATATTTGATGCTTTTTCAATGGTAACTGCCACAGCGTCATCCTGCGAGCCTCTGTCTCGGCGAATTAAATGGTAAAATGATGGAATGATTTCTGAGTCATGCACGCCTCCATGCAACTAAGTTTCTCTTATCACTAAAGCTTGAGGTTGGCATGACAGTAACACATCATTCAGAAGGCTAATCTGATTTACAGTGCTGCTTGTGTTGAATGGCGCAAGTCTCAGAGTGTTCTTTGTTTGTCCCTTATCGCTCTGAACATGAAAGTTTCCGGTCGCGTACGCAGTTGAATTTAGAACTTCGACTCTGCGATTCAACTGCTCGTCCCAGACATAAATTTTGAAGCCAAAAACTTCCCTACGCTTGGTGAAGCAGCCGTCGCGTAGGCCGCAGAATGACCTTGAAGGGCCTTGAGCCCAACCACGTTTAAGCGCCGGCTCATCCTCTCTGTTTCGTTAATAAAGGTCTGCTTTCTCTCTCTATCTCTCTCCATTCCTTACAGCGCAGTTCGGATGTCCACCGATATGTGGTTTATGGTTTATGGGAATTTAACGTCCCAAAGCGACTTAGGCTATGAGAGACGCCGTAGTGAAGGGATCCGGAAATTTCGACCACCTGGGGTTCTCTAACGTGCTCTGACATCGCACAGCACACGGGCCTCTAGAATTTTGCCTCCATTGAAATTCGACCGCCACGGCCGGTATCGAACCCGCGTCTTTCGGGCCAGCAGCCGAGCGCCATAACCACTCAGCCACCGCGACGGCTATCCACCGATATAATTAAGAAAGTTACTGCGCAATTTCCTTTCCTCAAAACAGATTTTAGAAATAAATTTCGACCAACCGCAGTGGTTCAGTGGTAAGGGTGCTCTACTACTGATCCAGAGTACCCGGGTTCGAACCCGACAGCGGCAGTCACGTTTCGATGGAGGCGAAACGCTAAGGCGCCCGTGTGCTGAGCGATTTCAGTGCACATTAAGATCTCCGGGTGGTCGAAATTATTCCGGAGCCCGTAATTTCTGCACCTCTATCCTCCTTTCTTCTACTAGCCGGTCCTTTATCCCGTCCCTTACAGCGCAGTTAAGGTTTCCGCCGATATGTGGGAGAGATACTGCCCCTTTTCCTTTCGTTAAAACCCAATTTTCAAAACTAATCTCCAATTTTCGATGAGGGCAAAGAAAAGGGGTATAACTGGCCCCCTTGGACAGTGGGCACCTCATTCGACCTTTAACCTGCATGGCGGCAGTGACAGATGTGCGCTGCATGCGTTGGCATTCACAGCGTTGTAGCAGAAACACGGCACAGAAGCTATAGACCGTCGGCATTCATTGTGTTCATTGCTGTAGGCGCTACCAACGTTAGACTCCGATGATTTTGAATAAAGGAAGGCGCATAACTGGTCTCCGGTGACAGTGGACACCTGACCGCGTCCATTAGCGATGACAACGTTGGGGCAGACACTCGGCAGTTCAGCAATAGGCCGCAGCGTTCATTGGGTGAAAAACCTCTAGCGATAGTACATAGTTTACGTAGTGTACATTCCAAGTCCACGTAGTGTCCGCCCCCTCATCTGACGAATACTCGAGCTTTGATATGCGCCGCTTCGTTATATATATAGAAACCCACAGACCGTCAACAATACTTGCACTTCCAAAGCTGCCATCCTCGTTGCTCTAAAACAAGCATCGCATACTCTCAAGTACATCGATTTAAAAGAATATGTTCCCAAGATGAACGCTTCGTAAAATTTTCCAAACGCATGCGAGATCGAAGAACTCATTAAGCAACGATACCCCTGGCCATTGCCGGCGATGCCATTCAAAGTGCATCTAAACTCAACCGAGAGCAAATACTGGAGGGACGTCGATGCAGTGAGGAAACAGATCTCCGGGAAAATCACGTACTTACCATCACCAGTAACCCGCCTAATGCAAGCAAAATCCTCAAAAGAACATTTCAACATTCTCGAACAAACCTGGCGCCTCGCCAAAATTTTCACTCCTCCCTTTCACGCAGTCTGCGTTGAAACGTCGCTGGCGCAGAGCAAAGGCCGAAGGGCAACACCTTAAATTCATATAGGCCGTCGGGTGGGATGAAGGCCGTTTTTTCGCGGTCACGTTCATCAACCTCATTCCGCCAATATCCGGTGTTGTGGTCGATCGACGAAAAATACTTGGCGCGGCAAAGTCTGTCGACTGAGTCTTCAATGCGGAGCAGCGGTTAGACGTCCTTTTTCTTTAGGGCGTTCAGCTTACGGTAATCCACGCAAAAGCGCAGTGTCCTTCTTCTTAACAAGCACGACGGGAGACGACCACGGGCTCTTAGAGGGTTGAATAATGTCGTCTGCAAGCATCTCCTTCACCTGCGTTTGGATGGCGCAGCGTTCCTTCGGAGAAATGCTGTGCGGCTGCTGTCGTATGGGGATAGCGTCATCGGAGGTGATGATCCGATGCTTCGTGATCGTCGTTTGCCGCACTTTCGAGGAGGACGCGAAGCAGGTTTTGTACTGGAGCAGTAGGGCTCGGAGGTCGCGCTGTTGAGTCGCTGAGAGCCCGGAGCTAATATCGATGCGATCCAGGGACGTGTCCGGACGGTCTATGGCCTCGGACGCAAAGCACTCAATAACATCGGCCAATTGGTCGGCCCACGCTACGGCAGCAGCTCGGAAAAGGTGACGAGGTTTGCTCGTAAAATTAGTAATCAGGAGTTCCGACCAACCGTTACGGAGGTGAACAAAACTTCGGGCCGCGCAAATGCCATGCTTCAGCAGCAAGGAAAGGTTGCCCTCGGCGACTGCAGGTCAATCACGTAGCCCATCACCGCATTCGACGCTTGCAAAAACAATGGAAGGTGGCGGGATCAAGACACTTTCAGTGGAAATAAGAAGGGCGAAGCTACGTTGCCGAACGTCGGAGGCGTCGTCGGCTTTCGCTGTCGAAAACGTAACGGTTCTGTGCCGTCGGTCAATAACAGCACCATTCTCACGGACATTTTCGCCCACTCCATTCAACGCGCTTTCGACATGGCTCACCGCGCGCATCTCCTTACCCTGTTCAACCAGTTTCGCTCATTGTTTGACTACCAGTCCACTTCTTTGGCCGTGCGACCACTGTCGAGCACCACATTGACACCTGCACCCACACTCCTCTCCGTCAGCGCCCCTACCGTGTGTCGCCTCCGAGCTCCGCGTGGTAACTGAGCAAGTTGACGGCATGCTACAACGCGGCATTATTCAACCATCCGCCAGTCCTTCGCCATCCCCAGTCGTCCTGGTGGAAAAGAAGGATGGCTCGATACGATTTTGCGTGGATTATCGTCGGCTTAACTAAATTACGTGCAAAGGCGTCTACCCGCTACCACGTATTGACGACGCCCTTCACTGTTTGCAAAGCGCCGAGTTTTTGTCCTCCCTAGATCTCCGTTCCGGTTATTGGCAAGTCCCGACGGCGGAGTCCTAACGTCCTAAAACGGCGCTCGTCACCCTTGACGGACTGTATGAGTTCAACGTGATGCCATTCGATCTCTGTAACGCTTCCGTAACGTTTTAACGAATGATGGACAACATCTTGCGTGGCTTTAAGTGGAACGTTTGTCTCTCCTAGTTAGATGATGATGTGTTTTCGCCCGATTTTTCGACGCATCTCTAGCACTTGCGCCAGGTTCTGAGCTGCCTCACTAGTGCTGGCATTCAACTTAATCTCAAGAAATGTCACTTTGGCGCTCGGCAGCTGACAATAATCAGCCACCTCGTCTCAAAAGACGGCGTCCTGCCAGATCCTGACAATCTCCGTGCTGTGGCTGACTTCTCTAAACCGACTTCTACAAAACAGATACACCGATTAGTGGGTCTCTGCTCCTCTCTTCGGCGATTTGTCCGCGATTTTGGCTCTATCGTCGCACCCCTTACGAAACTCCTTAATGGTCCCGCCGACTTGTCTGCGTAGGACTCGGCCTGCGACGACGCTTTTGCTGCGCTCCGTGGTTTTGTAACCTCACCAGCTATCCTTCGACACTACGACCCCAGTGCTCCTACTGAGGTGCACACCGACGCAAGGGAAATCGGCCTCGGTGCTGTTCTTGCTCAGCGCAAGCCCGAATTTGCTGAATACCTCAATGAGTCCGCCAGCCGTGACCCCAGGAAAGCCGAGGCGAACTACACCGTGACGAAAAAGGAGTGTCTCCCCGTAGTGTGGGCTCTAACATAATTCCACCCATACTTATATGGACGACAGTTCAGCGTCGTCACTGATCACCACGCCTTGTGCAGGTTGGCCTCACTCAAAGATCCCTTAGGGCGCCTTGGCCGCTGGGCCCTCCGTCTTCAAGAATTCGATATTAACGTCGTTTACCGGACGGGCCGGAAGCACTCCAATGGAGACGCCTAGTCACGCTCGCCACTTTCCTTTCCTGCGCCCTGTTCTCCATTACCTGATTCCCTACTCGCAGCACTCACTACCATGGACATGTCCCTTCAACAACGCCAAGATCCATGGATTTCGTCCCTGCTTGACGTACCGTGTTTATGCGCATAATTTGCGCCCTCGCATAATTTTCGCACCCTTACCTTTTCACCCGGGTTTACAAAAAAACATTTTTTACTAGCATATTTTACACACCGAGGTGTGCTAGACCACCATCATGCACGCGGGCTCTACCCTATGGCTCTACCCAGTAGCATTCGGCTATTCCGCGTGTTTGTTCGAAAGGCTTTTTGAACATTTTGTGCACTGGGCGTTCATGGTGGTGTCAGAGGCCGCTGTTACAATCGTGGCGGCACCAGCGGCATCGCCACTCGGAACGGCCAGCAGCGCTTCCGAGGAGGATCGGCAGCTGATATAAGAGCCAACTCCTCTGTTTGTTTGGCTGATGCATGTGACTCGACTGCCGGCTACGCTTTTCTTGGTCGCTCTGACGGCTTGTGTTTGGTTTTTCGGTCGTGTCTTGCGATGGGATATCACAACTATACGGCAAGTGTCAAACTGTTGGTCAGCGCCTTATTACGGCGCGGAGCGGCGAAGCCAGCGAGAATAACCGCGTGCGCACAAGTTTGCCCATAGACGACAATCGTTGTGTCTGCAAACTTGTGTGCACGTGGCTATTCTCGCCGGCATCGCAGCTCCGCGCCGTGATAAGGCGCCGACAAGCAGTTCGGTCAACACTCGCGCGGTACTGGTAAAGGGGCTCTTAAAAGCCTTCTGAGGAGAGCACATTAACTCACTTCATCACTGGACTGTGTTGCCATGAAAACCAGAGCCAAATAATACTCTGCTACACGCAGAAGACGACCCACACACGCGTCAAAGTTGGCGAGCCTTTCCCGTCGACTTTTTCATGCTCGCACCCTCCTTTGTCCCCGCATCTGCGTAGGCAAGGAAAGAGGTGGTCATTGGTTAGACTCTTTCAGACGTGAGGCAGCTACCGTGGCCGCGGCCAATAAGCCGCTTAGCTCCGGCGGGTCAGGAAGCTCCGCTCCCAGAGGGGGGTCGGCGAAGGAGCGCTTACCTTCCAGCGTGCAAAAAGTGACGAAAGGAGAGGGAAAGGCGCGAAGACGCTGAAATTGAAATTTTAACTACAGACAACTAAGCATCTACAGAGTGCATTTAAAAAATCCTTGCTGGACACTATTCGTGAAGCGGCGTGCTTCAATATCCAAGGCGTGCCGCAACATTATTAGACCCCTCTTCACAGCCCCTTTAAAGAATTGTGTGGTGTGATAATTGATTTATTGATTAGCGCTTGCTATCCCGGACGAAGTTGCGAAAGCAAACTTACGGATTCCGAAACTACCAAACAACTGGCTGGGCCGCAAGCGATGACGCTGTTTCAGCGTCTTTTTCAGCTTCATTAAAGCACCTTCATGCCATCACGCAAAGAGGGGGGGGGGGGATGTGCGGCTTTTCGTTTAGAGTGAACATTTTTCGGGGGTGGCCAGTGTGGCGTGCAGGTCCGGGTGCTGACGTATACGCAGCAATATACACTATACGTATATTGCGTGTTAAGTCGTGCTCGCTAAATCCCCGCGTAATTTGCGCCCCTCTTCTTCGAGCCCTAATGTCTGAATAAAAAGTGCGCAAATTATGCGCGTAAATGCGGTACTTCGTGCACGCTCTAAGGCCTCCTTCCCTAGGGCCCTTCGTCGCCATGCTTCCTATTTTGCCCTCCGCGACGATCTTCTGTACCGAAAGTCGCTTCTTGTGATTCCTAGACATATCCGATCTGAGATTTATGAACACTACCATGCAGACCTTCAGAGCGCTCACGCTGGCTTGCTAAAAACATGCGGGCGACAACGCCAGATGTACTACTGGCGGGGCATGCACAACTTCGTTCGTCGCTACGTTTGCACCTGCATTGCTTGTCAGCAGCGCAAGTCGACACCTCGCTTTTCGACTATCCCGTTACAGCCAATACCGTGTCCGGGTGGCCCTTTCGGTCGTGTGGGTATCGACCTATATGGGCCACTGTCCTTCAAGACCGCTGGGAATCGCTGGATCATAGTCGCCGTGGACCACCTCACTCGGAATGCGGAGGCCGCTGCCCTACCTGCAGCTACTGCTCGCGATGTAGCCTTCTTCCTTCTTCATCACTTTGTCCTGCGCCACGGCGTTCTTCGAGAACTTCTCAGTGACCACGGCCGTGGTTTCTTGTCTTAAGTTCTTGGCGAGCTTCTCGTTGGGTGCCACACAGTCCGCCGCACCACTACTGCTTACCACCCTCAAGCCAACGGCCTCACAGAACGCTTCAGCCGGCCTCTTGCGGACATGATCGCCCTGCACATTCGCTCCGACAACTCTAAGTGGGATCAGGTTCTTCCGTTCGCCACTTATGCATATAAAACCGCCAGTTTTCCCCGTTCTCTCTTTTATTCGGAAGCGAACCTTCTTGTATGCTGGATAGAATCCTTTCCTAAAACCCCGACAGGTAGGAATATACTTCCCTTTCTGACATCAATCGCCATTCCGAGCAGTGCCGCCAGTTGGCTCGCTCCTTCGCCACCGAACGTCAAAGCCTCCGCCACCATGATTCCGTGAAAGACACGCCCGCTGTTCATTTCTCCACTGGCTCACTGGTATCGCTCTCTGTTCTGGATACGTCCAAATTTTCGGCCAAGTGCATCGGCCCTTACCGCATCTTACAGCGTACGTCAACTGTCAACTACATTATCGAACCGGTGACACCTTCTTCGGACCATCGCCGCCGTGGCCGCGATGTTGTTGACGTCACCCTCTTGAAGCCCTATTAAAGCCCCATCGTCGTCTCCTCGCCTTGAGTCGCCAGGATGGCTCCCTCTTTCCGCCGGGGCAGTTGGAATGAAGATGATACACCACCGACACTAATGACTACTAAGCGCAGGCGCCGCCCGTCGGATGCTCGTGCTGGAACGCTACCGCTTATGTCCCAGTCTCTCGCCTCGCTGGCTCGTATATTAGTTGTGCTAAGGTCTTCGTCGCCGGCGCTACCAACGTGCCAATAAACCGTCCTACAATATATATATATATATATATATATATATATATATATATAAATATTGGGGACCTGCCTTGAGACCCCTCTATAGGCTTTTTTGCGATACACCCTGCAGGAACATCATCGCCTCAAAGGAGCGGCACATTCCCTGGTTAGTTACCGTAAATAACAACGAAGGGCGCCACAGAGACTGCTTGCGCTCGCACGCGGGACGTAGCTTACAGCATCGCTCTCTTCGGTTGGGATCGTCGGCTCGAGCGGACGTTTCGCCCGCGGCTCCGCTCTTCGCCAGCGGGGCGGGGAAGTGGCGGGGTGACATGCTCCCGTATCTCTTCTCGTCCGGGCTTGGAGTATCCCTTGCCCTAGCGTGGGCGAAGATTCGCTCGTAACATTCCTGTTGTGTTGGTTGACCTCGATTCATCAGCGCATTTTGTTGCCAGCTAGCGCTATTGTTGCTGTAGCAATAAATGCCTGTTTGTGTCAGAGTGTGTCGTTCGTTTGCTCCCTCAGGGAAATACCCGCCGTGGTCGGCGTGCGCTCGGTAGCGTACGCGATCGCAGGGTGGGGTCTGGCGGTTTTGAACTGTGTCAGCGGCGGCTAAAGGCGGAAACGCATTTATGCCCCTGATTAAAACCCCATAATATATTTATACATATATATAGAAGGGAAATGTGGGGCTCGTTAAAACAGGCTATATCTGATGGAAGCAACCGTCACCTGAACTAAAATTATAGTGAGATGTTTTTATTTTGTAATTTTTGGGCTAAATAAAGTAAATTAAGGGGTTATCATTTTCTAGCAATTTATTTCATTCGCGGAAAGATTACTGATTTGAAAGCAGAAGAAAAAGAACCATGGTGCGATGCGAACCCATCACCTCCACATATCGCGTTCGGTGCTCTATCAACTTATTTGTGGCGATGACAGTTCAATCTGCTTTCGGGGGTGTGTTTTTTGCGTGCTAGCTATCCCTGAGAGTGTTCACCATCGCCACCCTCTTCGATAGCGGCGAATGCAGTGCTCCCTGTATGGGCCCTGTGTGCTCCCTGTCATATAAGACGTCGTCGAACGGAGAGGGCGGGAGCTACTCGAGACCCTCTTATGCTAACTGTGATGTCAAGAGTGCCACAATCGCACCTCCCTTTAAGCTCTTGAGCCGCCAAGAAAATGAAATGAGGGGCTTGTTATGACATACATGTTAAACAAAACAACAGTCTCCGGAAGCAAGTAGCATACCAGTCAAAAAATACGACAGAGCTGGTCCCAATCTACAACAAACATGCTTTAGGTCCTATCGCTACGGCAGTTTCTCCTGTAGCATAGCGGTTTTATATGTTGCTGGGACAGAACTCTTAATTGTTACGAGAGGAAATCGCTCTATACAAAAAAAAGGCCTGTTGTTAACACAGAAATTTGTGTTGTCCGATACCAAAATACTGCATAAAACTCTGTTGTAACAGAAATTTTTCTGTTGTGCTCTTTGATAGGGGCTGAGAAATGTATTTTTGTTTCATATTTTGAGGCATTAATCTAGGCGATAACACTAACAACTATTTTATCGCTGAAAGATAACTGGTTAGAAAGCAGAAGAAAAATAGCAACAAGCAACCAGGGAGATTTAAAACCACGACCACCGAAGCAGCCCCAGACGCCATATTCATGAACATAACAAAGCGGTACACAGAAGCATTGATTAAGCTTCCTGTTCTATGTTACCTTGGGAGTTATTGTGTTCAAAACGGTGTCTGGGAAGATAAAGGTCACAGATGACGGATAAGAACCAGTGGATAAAGCTATTATGTATTAAGGTCAGCGACACAACAATAGGTTGTTTAGAAGGCAGGGGAAAAGTACGGGTGAGGGACTAAGGAGACAACACAAAAATACTTCCACTAATTAAGCAACATGCATCACGATCTATCTCGGCAGCTTGCATTCCTGTACGACATGATGGGCTAGTGAGCTCCGAAGGAACGTTATACACAAGAAAAGCGATACGTGTTCTGAGAACTCGACAATCTGCAGTAAGTGAAAGACGATCACTCTCCTGTACACCTTGTTAACGAACTGATAAAACACGTTCAATTAGCCGCTAAAGCTTACCTCGTCAGCACCGACGCACAGCACAGGCGGTATGAAATTTTAGGTGAAACAGCTGTGACACGTGGCTGTTGTAGCGTGTTTCAGAGGCTTAGAGTGGGTACCAGATTTGAAAGGTTGCTGTCATACAAATTCGCCGCAATGAGCAATGGTGTAACATACGCTGAAACCCACAATTACCCCAAGGACCGGTAGTTTCTGTTTCAGTTAAATTCAGTTCATTTTATATCTTACATAAATACAAATGTATGCAGTACAGGCATGAGGTGAGGAAAAATGAAACTGGTATGCCTCCTTGACGAAGTCTTCACCTTAAGCTTACGCGCCAGACAGACAGCAGGAATACATTTCATGCAGATGAACGTAGTTATATTTCTGCGTATTAACTTATAAGCAGCAGAAATAAATAGAAACATTGGAAGAAAGAAGACACACTGCAATAAGATAATGCTGGAAATGCATTATCACAAAATGTCGCAAGCACTGCACTGTACAACAACACATCAACTGAAGCAAGAAATAATAAATAGATCATACAAGCGTTAGGAAACGAGTAAAAGTATCACTAGTTTGAAGAAAGTAGGAGGGTTCGGTTTAGTTCTCCTTTAAAGCGAGAAGTTGTTATACTTTCATTCGCCAAGATAATTAAGGATGGGCACATAGTACAAATGGAAACTATTTAATCGTCTATATATTTAGTAGTACAGTTCTTTCGCGGACCTCCTGCTAACCTATAATAAGACAGCGCGTAAAATATATTCTACATCCACGTATAAACATTTCCTTGTGAAGGTGGATTAATTTTGAATAAATTAAGGAAACATCGCAGCAGGTAAGGAAAATTTGAAGGGGCTACTGTACTTAAGGTAACACATAAATCACATTTAGATGAGAACGGATGAGAAGCTACCATCTGCAAGGATTGTTGTAGTAGAGAACGGCGCTCAAGCAGAGTAGACTCTGAATTGGTAATCAAAAGCTTTAGGTTTTCCCGCTAACAACAAGGGTGCTCAAAACACAAATACAATGTTTTTTTTTTGTATTCTACAGAATATATAGCTATTGATATAGGAATTGTTTTGAGGTTACCTCCCTTATTTTACTCGCAGAAAACAACTAACGAGAGTTAATGGTAATATTAGCTTTATATTTTGCAGCAAGGAATTCAAACAAGCAGTTTTAAATGCAACGCAATATCTACACTCTGGATTGCACTTTTTAAACTCCTAAGAAAACCAATCGACTCCGCCGCTGAAATTTTACTGCATGCAATAAATTCTTACTTTAACTGTAATAATTTTCCCAAGCGTTCAGACAAGAGAAAATGATGCTTAACATTTTATTGTTTACGAACATATCTAAATTTCTGGAACCGTGAATGGCGCACTTATATCTGTAGAAACAAGCTCTCTGGAATCTTTAGTTCACAATTCAGTAGTGATGCGTTTAACGGCGTTGAAAACTGAACTGGTTTTCGTAAACGCTCTCATAGGATATATTAAAAGATTCCGGTCGTTTATATTATATCTAAGCTAGAGCATACGCTGTAGATGCAACACCTGAACAACAACCTTTCAACACTTATACCAGCCCTAAGTTTGTGCGACCCAATACAACAGCAAACGGGATAAGCTGCTGTTCGATATCAGAGCCGCGTTGAACAGAGCTGCATTATCTATTTTTCATTTCATGTCCATCTGGTCCTGGGGCGTTCACAACCTGTCTTCGATCACTTAGCTACAGTTTTGAGGTATCCGTGAGAAACGACAGGGCCACTGTTCACTGGAGACCGGACGACGCCCTTGGCTGCATAACGAAGCCATGGGTCAGCCCGTGCGTGCAACAAGTAGGGTAGGCATTCCTCGACGTGGCGACCCTCTATGTTGAGACTTCTGTGAATGACCAACCACTTGTTTCGTCTGATACTTGGTCAAACTAACGTAGCGCCAAATTAAATGAAAATCAGTAATGAATTCTTATAGAATAGGGCCCCGACACCGCTAATTCAGCGTGGTGAACTTAATTTTCTGACTCTTGCCCATCTTTTTTTTTAATAACATGGCATGAGGCTTATGTTCATAAGATTAATCACATGTTTAAACTTCTCGATTTCTCAATATGTGTTTTGTTTTTCTTTTGCGGTGCAGTCCTTTTGAGCTCACCAGCCTGATATCTTGTTATGGACCTTCTAACAATATAATAGCTCTAGGCTGCGTTTTCGATCAGTCATCCGTGACGTTTGTTATTCCAACTACTAAATGAAAAAGAAACACGAAACGAAAGGAGTAAAGCAGGAATCTAATAAACAGTTCTCAATAAAACTGCCTGTTTGCGATGTCAGACGTCCTCTGTATCCGAGGTTTAGTGCACAGTTCTTGAAAGGAAAGAAAATGCCTCTCCATTAGCAGTGATTTTTCGCGCATAAAGCAGCTTCGTGTGTGTCACTGTGTACGATGAAAAAAATGGGAATTTATTTTTACTCTTTCTTTCTGTAAAGCACTGCTTGCCCTGCCGTCATGCGAATGCTGGAACAACGCTTCATAGAACCCATGAGGTTGGAAAGGCCGATTACTCATATAAGCTTCCTTCCGTTCGTTCCTTCCATATAAGCTTCCTTCAAGCGTTCATTCCGCTGAATAATAATAATAAATACTTTTGAATAAGAGTCAGTTTCATGTCGCTAAGAGCCGGAAGGCAATCGCAAGACTATCACTGGGGGAACACCTGAAGAAATGGATTGACAAAGAGTTAAACAATGATTTTATCGCAGTTTCTTCAACAAATCGCGTTATTTCCACTCTAAATTGCTGAGAGCTATTGTGATTTATTCACAACCGCCAAAAAGTTCGCCCGCAAATAAGCTCGAGACGGTTTTGGTGTATTATTAACCTAACTCTAATTACAAAAAAAATGGACAACGGAAATTATATTTTTACCGTCATTTACCCATATCATTCATTCTAAGGTTTCTTCGAGCTTGCATGGTTCAGATAAGTCGAAAAAAGCACTGCTCTTAATAAGTGCTTCTGTTTTTTTTTATTCTGCGGTTTCTGGTTTTTTTTTGCTTTGTAATTAGGTCAATATTTATTCCCTTATAATTAACGCGCCTCTTCAGAACTGCTTGTCCTTTTTAATTCTGTCTTAAGCTCATTCGGTATCTTGTCCGTAAATTTGTTGTAGTTGAAATATAGTGCAAAAATCTAGTTTTCTGCAGCTTTAAAGTAATAACGCATAGTAATGTATCTATCTATAGTCGTCTTCATATTATCTATTTTGCGAACTTTTTCTGCGTAACGTTAATTAGAGTATTTCCTTGCAGTTATTAAACACCTGTTTTAAATTTTATATGTAGTTCTCCGCTGTTTTCTTCAGTTTATATTCTAAACTTTATCAGGTGTTTTTCGTGGTCCACAAAATTCCAGCTTAAATGCGGTTAGTATAAACAGCGAACCTTCGGATATTCTTGTTTTTTCGGATGACAATTTTCCTACAAGAAATGTTTGTATACATTTGGTGGTCTTTGCAGATATACGATAGCGTATTCAAAGTTTAATAGAATTTCGATGGTTCTCAAAGTAGAGAACTAATATAGAGCATGGTGCATGTAAAGTACGATTATTCATAGCGATTACCGTAGTTCCGCAAATCTGCTTGAAAAGAAATATTCAGCTTTCATTGATAAGTTGCTGTTTTATAAAAATCTGTTTTGTGCAGAGCTTGTACCCGAGATCGCGCCCAGTCCTAGCAGGCGCTCCACTAAGTTAACAAGGACGACAATCAGATGGTGCAGCTATTTTCTTAATACAGTATTCTAAATGTTCGTAGGTTATATGAATATAAATTATTAACAGTTTATAGGACCCACATTCATCAGAACGAAACTTTACACACCTGCGTGTCTGACAGAGAAGCCCCTGCAGCTCGCCTAATACGCCATCATGAATTCTTGTACATACCACGACCACGCACGAATTATGGCTTCCAAGCCCTAAGGTATGCTTTACCCTCTGCTTTGAACCAGTTTGGTCTAACCAAAGATAACACTTCAGCCATGCCTTCAAAGAGATTACTCCATTTGCTTCTGTAGTGTCTTGCTCATTTTTGTGTTAACATCTCTTTGAAGTTTTTGTGTTTTCTGTATTGACAGTCTTTCACAAATGGAAAGAAAAGTCCAGGTCAAAACTGTTTTTTGATAGCGAAAAATGCTAAACTGCCCTGGCGTTTCCTGAATCTATGTTCTTTTCTTGCTACTATTATGATTCCTAATACGTCGTGACATTACTGAGCACCGCGCTGCCGGACACACCATGGGTGATGGTGAGTATCGTCAAGCCGCGTTTACGTGGCTTTTTCTTCCTTCACTTCAAACATGTACTGTTGGGGACAAAAGTTTCTTGGACGCGAGTTTTAGGAAAAACATTTGTTGGAGCTCCACCTCGCTACCAAGTCGCCTGTTATTGCGAAGAGAGAAAGTGTTTAGGCCTTTAATGCTACAATAGTACATTGTGTGTCGTTTGGAATGAAATTTTTTATTTTATTGTACTTTATTATATTTTATTGTTTTGTACATTAAGGACCAATTGAAAAATAATTCATAACGGTAAGGGCGGAATTAAAGCGTGCTTAGAGTAATCTCTGCAGGTTGCGTAAGGTTTGAACTCTCTGCGCCTCCCACTTCTTGGCCAATCCCCATATGTGGGCATGTGCCATTGTATGAGGGCAACAAGAAGAAGAACAAGAACAGAATGCTGACCGCGGTCGGCAGTGCTCGACTTAAAGCTGGTAGCGAACTTTCTAGACAAAGCGTGCAAAGTTACTAGATCATTCTGGAACAACATAGAATGAGCTCGGCCTGGATGCGATCAATCGAGATAAATCTGGTCGCGTCTTGCATCGCAAACAAAGCGATAAAGTGGCGTGGCAGCAGCTTTGAAGAATGAACAAACCTTGCAAATATTCGCGGCATTACTCCCCTCTCGAAGAATCATCTATTCGATGCTTTAAGCAAGTAAAGCGACGTGCAACAAATAAAACGGATCGTGCGACAATAAACAGATTGTGGAATTGCAGTGTCGTTTAGCGCGCATAATAAGGATTCAGACGGACGACATGGACAGCTTCTGTAGTACGCGGCGTCGCCGGATGCAGCCATTTCGTAAGAGATGATTTCGAATTCCAGTGCACCTAGCCGATGAAGAACCTTGTATAGGCCGAAATAGCGGCGCAAAAGCTTTCACTCAATTCACGGCGGTGAATGGGCGTCCCAATCCAAACTTGGTCTTTTGTATTGTATTCCGCGTTGCGTCTTTATAGGTTGTAGTGCCTGGCGTCGGTCCGCTTCTGGTCTTTGATCCGTAATCGGGCAAGTCTTCGAGCTTCTTCTGCGCGTTGAATGTAGGCGGCGACCTCGACGTTCTCTTCTTCGGTAACGTTGGGCAGCATGGCGTATAGCGTGGTAGAAACCTACCTGCCATGGACGAGCCTAAAGGGCATCATCTGGGTGGTCTCCTGCACTGCGGTGTTGTAGGCGAAGACGACGTAAGGCAGGATGACGTAGCAGGTCTTGTGTTCGGCGTCAACATATATGGCGAGCATATCGGCGATGGTTTTGTTGAGGCGCTCGGTCAGTCGGTTGGTCTGCGGATGGTATGCAGTTGTCCTCCCGTGGCTGGTTTGGCTGTAACGCAGGATGGCTTGCGTAAGTTTCACCGTGAATGCTGTTCCTCTGTCCGTGATGAGCACATCGGGGGCGCCGGGTCGCAGAAAATTGCACTCCATGAGAAATTTGGCGACTTCTGCTGCTTTTCCGTTCGGTAGGGCTTTCGCCTCGGCATAGCGGGTCAGGCAGTCTGTCGCTATGATGACTCACTTATTTCCAGACGTTTACCTTGGGAAAGGGCCAACCAAGTCCATGCCGACCTGCTGAAAGGGTCTTGAGGAGAGTTCAATGGGATTCAGAAAACCTGCTGGTCGAGTGGGAAAGGTCTTTCGTCGCAGAAAAGATCGGCAGGTTTTCACATAATGTGCATCATCGGCAGACAGCCGGGGTCAGTAATACTCGTTCTAATATGCGGCGGAGGGCGCGAGTCAACCCGAGAAATCTAGTTGTCGGCTCGCCGTGTGAAGCCCGGGAAACTTATTTGCGGAGACAAGCAGGTACAACAAGGAGATAGGCTGTTTTGTTCACTGCGAATTTCATCTTCATGAGAACATCATTCTGTACACAGAGGGAACAGAGTCCTCGCTTGATTGAGGCGGCGGGTGGAGAAACTTTGCCTTTCAAGTACTCGATGAGGCGTTTTAGGTCAGGGTCCAAGCGTTGCTCCTGTGCAAAAGACCTGGGCCTAATGGGTCCCAGAAAGGTACATCATCGTCGCCGGCTGCGGAGCATCTACAGGGGCTCGTGAGAGGCAATCAGCGTCAGAGTGCTTGCGTCCGGACTTGTAAACGACGGTGACGTCAAACTCCTGGAGGCGCAGGCTCCATCGAGCGAGGTGGCCAGAGGGGTCCTTCAGATTGGCAAGCGAGCAGAGCTCTTGGTGATCGTTGACGACGTGAAGGGTCGTTCCTACAGGTAGGGGCGGAATTTCGACGTACTCCAGATGATGGCAAGGCACTCCTTCTCAGCTGTCGAATAGTTAGCCTCGACCGTGGAAAGGGAGCGGTTAGCGTATCGTCTAGCGTGTCGTGGAAGCTGTTCTGGGTGGCGCCGTCGTTTTGAAGGCTGTTTTCGTCGTGGTCGGGTTGTCATTTTGTGCGGCGTCGGCGCGACGAGCGTAGCGTTTTCACGCGGAGTAGCGGGTGCAGGACCTTCGGCGTTTCGCTCGTGAGCAACCTCACCTCCAGAGGTTGCTGTCTTAAGTTTCCTCTACGCGGGCTGGGAGACGTTCCTCGTACTGCGGCTGTGTAACTGCGGCGCGCCAACGCAAAGCGCGAGGTTGACGGTGATGGTGAGCGTGAAAGGTGGTTCGGCGTGTACCCCTCTCGACGCAGGTACCCGTCAATTTCTGTGGACGTTGGCTGAAGCGTGGTCGTGGGGTGTCAATGGCAAATCCGCGAAGACCGATGCGTCGGTACGAGCAGTGACGAAGATAGTGGCTGGCCTCACCGCAATAGAAACACAACAGCCGGTTGTCGGAAGTCATACAGGCGTCGTATTTGCTGGGACTAGATCGTCGCTCATAGGCTGGGCGTGCGGGGACAGGGAAGCGGCGTTCGGGAACAAGCTGTTCATGTCGTAGAGGACGTAAGGGTCGTCGATGGGGCTGAAAAGTGCGTGCTGCAGCGGCGTAGGTCATCGCCTGGGGTTCTGTGGCCATCGGGCTGCCAAGTGCCTGTTGCACTTCGTCTCGTACCACATTCATGAGGGTCGCTGCTTGCGATTGTAGAGAGGATGGAAATAATCGGCGTAGCTCCTCGCGGACAATTTCGCGGATAACTTCCAGCAAGTTGTCGCTGGTGGTCGTCGTCGTGTGCGGACGGATTGCATAGACATAGGAAGGGCGGTTGTACTGCCGAGGCCAGACGTCGAGGGTCCTCTCGATCGTGCAGGCTTCTATCATAAATTCGATGACATTTTTTTGACGGCTGGCGGACGAGGCTGCCAGAGTTGTTCTTTTACTCAGCGCATTAAAAACAGAACTTTGTTCTCCTCTGCCATCTCGAGGTCGGCGCGGCGAAAGAGGCGCTTCATCTCTTCAATGTAACCTGTGGACGGGCTCGTTCGGACGCTGGATCGTTGGCTTCGAGGAGTCATTCGTCTCTTTTTTTTCTCACGACACTGGTGAATACCTTCAAGAGTTTCGTCTTGTATAGTTCCCATTTCGTTAAGGACTGCTCGTGGTTTTTGTAGCACGTACCATCTGAGCCCTCCAGTGAGAAAAATTCTTCAGGGTCTTCGCCCAGGGATCCATTGAAAGTTTTCGGCACCCGCAGCTGCTGCAGTATGATCGGGGTCGACATCTTTGGCGAGGTTGTGGTGCTCGTAGAAGCGTCTTTTTGTTGTCGGGTGCGGTCGGGCAGGGCCCCAAACTCAGGCTTCCCTCCCTGAAGACGTCTGCTGGCTCAGTTAACTGCTGGCTCGTCCTCCGGTGCGGAGCGCAGAGGGCTGGTGTCACGACTTGAAGGGGACGTCCGGAACATTGAGGACTACTCCGCATCTGCACCTGATGTCACGAAATGATGACTGCAGCTCGGAGAGGAAAGGCTTTGAAAACTGTGTCTAATCAAAACTCTTTATTGGGGCTGACTTGTGCCCACAATGGACTGAATCACTCGGCGGCGGCGTAGAAACAAGCGTTCTCGGCATCCGTTGAACAGAATGCAAGCCGCTCGCGCCCGTGCTCAAATTAAAACTCATAGAAAACTTTCTATTTAGAGCGTGCAAAGTTGCCACAACACTCTGAAAGAACATAGCATCGCCTCCACCTAGTTGCGATTAATCGATGTAAATCTGGTGGCGTCTTGCATCGCAAATAAAGCAATAAGGCGGCGTGGCGGCAGCTTTGAAGAATGAACAAAGACTGCAAGAATGTGTGGAAATATCTTTTTTCTAAGAGCCGCTTGATAAGCGCGAGCTGGTCGGGCGATCTACAGATGCATTTTCAAGTGCTCTTTCATGCAAGTTCATAGTACAGAGAAGGTGGGCAAGTGGCTCTTGATATTGATATTCACCAAATGAACAAGGAAGGGACCCTCCCTTGATTTCTTGTCGCTTGATAACAGAAACTCTCAGATTGCTTGCCAACGTTCGGACAGGAGGACTTGTGTTTATGTGGGCAAAGCATACATGATTGGCGGGGCTAAATAGTGTCTTCCCTCCCAGGGCGAAGACCCAGTAAGTGGAAAAGTTCGTGAAGTGAGAAGGGTGTAAGAGTCGGTAGGATTAATTTTGTCTGGGCGCAAAAGCTGCTAAACAGGATGGAGCGGCTGACTTGCAAGACTGTGAAAGAAAAATGCCAGCTCTGCTCAAAGGAATCCGAGTGTGCGGAGCGTGGAGAGATAGCGAACTTGGGATTGGAAGGCGGCGTTTCCAGCTGCGACAGGAGGCTGCGTTGACCTGAAAAACTCAGATCGGAGAATTATGCATCATGGCGGAACGAAATATCGGAGGGCATAAAAAAAGGAAATTCAGTGACAAAGCAGCGGGGCTGAGTTCACAGAGAGCGCGAATGAAGGGGGAGGATTGCGGTAGCCAGGAGTACCTGAGAAATGGAGGCAAGAGGTGCAGGGCACAAGGTAAGTAAAAAAACAATGAGAGAAAGAGAAATATAAAAAGATGGGAAAGAAGTCATTGAGAGGAATGGACGGGGCAGGGCGAAGGTTTAGGGTAAATGAAACGAAGAGGCAGTGTTATGAATAGTTGAAATGTGGTGTAATAGCTATTTAAATACTTGACAGATTCGTGCCGTCCACAGACAGCGATTATTGCCGTGTTTGGCGCTCTTTGGCCTTAGATGCCGTTGCGCCATAAAGGAACTAACATCAGCCCAGAAAGCGATTACAAGGTGACGGTGGGTGGCTATCAACTATAGTGTTTAGAAAAATTTATTTTTGTGTTGTTATCCGTAACCGTCCCAATCGTGTTACAAGCTGAAAAGTTACAGCGTTTGTAGAGTATTCTCAGTCGTCACAAAGCGTGCTAGGAGGCGATAGCAAGCGCATGCTGGAAAGCACAAACGACGTCAGTTTTCATAAATATTGCAGCCTCCGAATGTTTCTATTCGCCCTGTTACAAAAAGTCATGCAGGGAATGTTTCTTGCAAGTATTTATACCTGTAATTTCTGAACGCTTATGGTGTGCGAAGCAGCTCTACAAAGCCTTAAAATTATACTGTCCATTGTTGAGCCTCTATTCAGTCCATCCTCGACGAGTTCGACGGTTACTGAAGACGGCATTGTGGCAGCTACAGATTCCTATTGATGCTATTCCCCAAAGACTCATTGTGGATCCATAGTGCAAGAGTGAAGGCGGGATTAAAGGTTATGTATGAACTCATCTCGTTCAGACGTAGATGGCAAGAGGGGCATCGGACATTACTAGCTCGTTATTTTTGCCCAAGGCAGTACTGCTAAAACAACTCCTGTCGTCTTCAGGAAGATTCTCTTCTTTCTAGGGCACTACGTAATATGTGCTCAGCGTAATATGCCGCTTGTTCCAACAAGGGAGTTCGACCATGAACCGGTTTAGAGTGAAGCTAAGCATTGCAATTGTAAGGGCCAGGGTGAGGGAAAGCAAGTAAATCATTATAAACGTTCAGTCACAATCCCAGGTTCATGTGAAAATTGTGCAGTCTCCTCTATCGCTAAACAAACTTTGTAGTATAACCAGATTATTCACTGCTAAACATTTTCACTAATTCATTGCCTCGGTTCCAGAGCTTTCTGCCCATAATGTAGTGCCAAAAAGTTACCACCAGCCCGAGTCTGACATCCGGCAATAGCAATCGGTACTATCAGCGACACCAGGTTTTGTTTTCGTTTTTTCGCGGATAAAAACGTTTCATGAGGTGAAAAGATCAGTTGTGCACGAGCCTTATTTTCCGTAGCCAAAGATTCTGATTTCAATCACCGGCTCTTGACTTCGTTACTTGCAGTGGATTACCAGGCAGCACAGACAAGGCAGCAAAATGTGGGAAGCATTTTTTTTTATTCCAGTAACCAAGTACTTTTATTCACTGCTTCAATGAGTCATATAACACCGGTCCTGAATAGAGAACCTGCCTGCGCAACAGCTTCCATATTCTACGCAGCTCCACGATCCACGTTGCCTCCACTTTCCCTGTGGACACGCGCACACCTTCGTCCCTGGCGTGCATGGCCTCTTTCTATCAATATCACCACATATTTCTTCGGGATAAAGGCCATTTTTGGGACAAACAAGGTTTTCCTCACCTGATGCGCATGCCAAGACCTGTGAAAATCGAGAGTATTGAGTTTATAACTGCAGATGCAGTATTCTTTCAATATAGGCTGGGCCATCAAACCACTTAACGTAGTAGAATAATTCGAGAGATTTAGGAGAAATATTCCAGCATATGGTGCCGTGGTTCAATCTCACAACTTTCTGACTTAAACGCATTGCATGAGACCAATTTCTGGCCACTTGTTTTTAGTGTGTTCCGCTTACTCAGTATACTTAGACGGCCGGAGATGGAGCGAAAATTTTCTTTTGCTTTCATCTTTGCCAACTAGAGCATATTCTAAAGTGCGCTTGGTGCTTCTTCGTTTAAAGTGTTGTCTCTGCGAGGCACAAACTTGTCTTTAATTTACTGAAGATCGCGTTTTATAAAGCTGACTAAATAAGTAAAGTGTAATTGAGTTTCAAATAATTCGTGACATTCAGGAAAACGATTTTGTGCCGGCACTTTCAAGGACTTCCTGGTTTCGTATGCATCTCATTTCGTTAATGAGAACAGAACTCAATCATCGGAGGTATGTTTATATGCTCTTCTATTTTTTGCACTGAAACTGAAACTAACGTTGAATGGGTATGTCAATATACGAGTCTTTAACGCTCTTTTTGTGCTCAAAACACGTTGCTTCCGCAGCCATGTGCTCTGTGGAGTCGTTTAAAGTGCAATTTGATAAGTTGGTCGCAGGCGCCAGTGAAAAACAATTCTTGCCTTCAAATTGTGTTGCCAATTCGGCCGCTGATTTCCTGCATCTATCTGCAGTTTGCAGCGGGTAGAGAAAACTATTTTGAGTAAGCTCATCATTAATTTTTACAAAACTCTTCTTCTGCTTACTTCGTGTGAACAGCGCGGCAGCCGAACGCCGCACATGAATTTTATCACTAGTGAGGTGCACGCGCGGGTGTCAGGACAAAGTTCATCGTCCGATGGTTGACTCAGCATGCTTTTAAGTTATCTGTAGAGATTGCAGTATGGGATCGCAGCGTGTAATTACAGAAGCCAGTGTTTACCAGATCACACGTAAACTTGGTGAACAATTGTTGCCGGTAACTTACGTTATAATAGTATATTTCAATACAAATATTTTCCTGGAGCTATGCGTTTCTGCGTCAACCTTCCTCTCGAAGTAGTATTCCATACGCCTATGAAAACATTTAGTGCAACTACAGTCCGAAACTGTTCCTCTTTTTCCTGCCTGTGGCCCAATGCCTGACTCATTTTGCTGCTTGAGTGCTGTTGTATTTACGTTTATTGTAATTCATATGCAGGGCTTGAAGTTTAATTATTATGTGTGCTAAATCCTATACCATTGCATACTTTGTGGATGACGGTCTTTTCATTGGGATTCTTTTATTGTGAACACTTTGCTTGTCATTCTTACTGTAAAATTTGTTGGGACAGAATTTGTAAGTACTGAAGTATTCTAACGGTAGCACTGAAATAATAATACCTCGAAGGCTATAAGAATCTTCCTCCGAATGTGTGCCGCAGGAAATTGGACGACGGTGTGAAAATTTTAAAAACTAATTTACTGTCATACTTACCAAATTGATGGCATACATTAAACTGAGAATCACGAGTATCACAGATGGTTTCATGACTTGAAATCGTATCGTGAAGAACAAGCAATTTGGCCAGCGGCTGCGCTACTTCTAAATAGAAGACAAACAGAAATGATGAATGGCAGCTTCGGGTTAGTACTAGCCATGGAATATTGCTATTGTGCTAAGTACCGCTATACACTGATATAAAGGCCAAATGTCTAGATGAACATAGTCCTATTTAAACAACATCAAATGTCTAAGGAATTTCCCGCTTCCTTCTTTATTGACCATCAGGCTGTATACTATGAAGACCGAACAGGTTATTGAAGAAACATCAGAACAAGATGTCGAGTGACACAGCTTAGTGAGTAGTACGTATACTGACAACCAAAACGAAAAAAAATAAAATAATAATGAACAAGACCTATTTATTAAAAGGAAAATAGTATTGCAGCATAAATAGCTGGTAGATGAATTGTTAACAATGAGACTATGTCGATCGATTTTTCAATGCTCGAACATCAGCTCGAAAATTTCGACACACAAGGCATTTCATTGAGTAAAATACCCGTGAAATTCGAGGTTCGATAATCGCTTGCGCAGCACTTGTAAGCAAGCAATGACCGTGAAACTTTCTCTAAGCATTATGCAGGAGCGGGCAAACGCCAGTTCCTTTAGGGCAGAAGGAAACATTTTAGCCCGCATATATTTGTTCTCTCTATTATTTTTGGTAAAATATTTTAAATAGTATGCTTTTAAAGGAATTTAGAAGCCAATATTTTAGGGGAAGTAGAGTCTGCCAGGCTACCTTGCGCGTACTAAACCTTTCTTTCTAGAAGTTCTTTCTACACCAGCAGTTTAAGCTAAGAAATAACAGTTTTTTTTTATAATTCCCCCAAAATTCCTGGTTCTACATGGCTAGCAGACTTCTTTTCCTGATGGCCTTGGCCCACGAAAGTAATGTATAAATCATAGCCTCATGTAGCTGTATCCGCAATCTGCTTTCGTTTCTGAGTCCTTTTTGTTTGTTAATAAACGCACGCAGGAGGTCCGAGTGCACGCGAAGATCAGACGAAAACATATGTCGTAAATTACCAGCCTACGGCCCCTCTGAAGGGGCCCTCCTGTTCCAGTCGCTCGGTTACGGGCTCTCACTCCCCCCTCTAAATACACACACTCTGTCTCAGAGTGCACATTAGAGAATAATAAATTCGTGGACGATTGCACTGTTCGGCAGCGCAATTTTTTAGCGCAGCTGCGGCGGTACCTGAACTATAGGCGACCCCGAAGGAACACGCAGCGCCGGACGGAGGCGGCTCTGCGGTTACAGTTCGGGCAGCGCACTGTGGTCCACCAACCGCCATCGGACGCGCGGAAGAAGGCCCGCGCACTCTGGCGCCATCTCTTAGCGGGTCGCCGCCACGCTGCCTGCCTACTGGTTGCCGCCCTACCGTCTACCTCCGCTCTCTTCGTCCCGCGCTCTTTGCTATCGCGGCACACTTAGCCTCCTTGTTGATTACTAGGAAGCGCCAAAACGGACGAGGGACGGAGTAGAGGACACAAAAACACGTTCACGAGCGCTTTTTTGGCTTGGCTCCGTTTGACGGGCACAAAATTTTTATGAACCGCTTGGAGAGCTTTTTCATTAAAAAGGTCATTCGGCATGACAGCAAACATGCCTTCTTTGTCTGATTGATGTAAGCTTAGACAATGGTCTTTAAAATATTTTACAAGAGAAAAGACATCAATGAAACCAGTCTTACACGACATGGGATATTTAGCACACCTTTTTAAGCAGTCCACTCCGTCCAGTTGGAAACGTTCCTGGTCTCTGCTTTTCCCCTTTGAGGCAATTGTCCTCTTGATGGCGAGGAGTTCATGGGCGGGTACCTTAGGTTGAATGCCGAATTTGGGGCCTCTTTCCAGAACGCGTGAAATCCTTTCGGGAACACATGCCCCACCGGTGAACACCACACGCTCGATCCTTTTTTTTGTGTCCTCTACTCCGTCCCTCGTCCGTTTTTTGCGCTTCCAAGTAATCAACATGCATCACCAACTAGCACGGCAGCTTACTCTCCTTATCCTCCTTGTTTGCTCATCACCAGCCGAGCTGCTCGTACGCCGAGGGACGCTGCTAAACCTATGAATGGGCGCTGGGGAGCTGCGGACTGTCTTCCTGCGTCGTGCAGGAAGGCAGCGAAAACTTGCAAATGAAACTCCAGACAAGGCTGATTTGCGCCGACAAATAATTGAATGACTCGGCGCCATCGTAGCAACAAACGTGCTCGGCGGTCGTCGAACAGATTGCTCTCCGCTCTCGGCCGTGCGCAGTTTAAAGCAGATCGCGAACCTTCGAGATACCGCGTGCAAGGTTACCACAACTGTCTGGAACAACGTACAATCGGCGCCACCTGTATGCGCCCGATCGGGATAAATCTGATCGCGTCTTGCATCACAAACACGGCGATAAAGCGCGTGCCGGCAGCTTTGAATAATGAACGAACAGTACAGATTCCCGACAATATGGCTCCTCAGCGAGCGGCAGCGAAAAATTCTGCGAAAAACCCATTCCAGTTTATGCGGCGCGGGTGACCCGCTGACGTAGCAGCTGATTTCTCTCAGCACCGCCTCTTTTGGAATTGGTTGCTCCGCAACATTCGCCTCTCACTCTCGGGCGCATTCTGCGAGCAGGTTCTTACAGCTGCGAGGGAGCAACCCGGACATCTGGTCAACATCGCAGTATGCAAGACATCAGATTTGGTTCATGCCACTTGTCCCTCAATGCCGATGTGTTTCACCCTTTTCGCGGTCGGCAAAGGCGAGTCCCTTTCAGGGCTTGAAAAATTTGTGCCGTTCTTATTTTGTAAACGGCATTCGTTCTCATTGGAAGAACGAGCGCCTTCCAAAGCGGTTTAAAGAAACTTCACATTAAAACTATATATTGGGCAATACTGATGCCTTTCGCGCCAGCTACTGCGGAAGATCCACAATCCGGCTTGTTAAAATAATTTCTTTTGATAAATTTTCTTTCTTCGTCTGTTCTGTGCACAATCCAAAAGATTTGCAAATTAGGGAGGCATGTTCTCACTACGGCGAATGAAGTACGTCAAATTTATTGAAACGCGTATAAAAGTGGAATGAACGAAATATACCATCCTGGGCATTATACATTGCGAATGGATGATGCCCGTTTCAGAGCAAATAGAAGAGACCGAAGGGTGTATCTTATGACCGAACATAATGTTGGCGCGTTAATGTCAGGAACTGAAATCTCTTGCAAACATTTAGTTCTGGCGAACGAGTATTCCGGAAACAGACAACCAGAAGCGCCGACCATTTTTAGCAGCAGAAGAGAGAACTGGAACCTCACCATTAATGCTTGAAGCTTATTTCAAGCGGCCTCTTTTCGCTTTGGCATCACATCGAACCTACGTTAAGTGGCTGCGGCTTAAATACAACAACCGAAGCGCTGACAGTGTATAAAACATGAATAATTTATACTATAATCTTAAAAAAAATTTCCAAAAACGCGAGATAATTAAGAAAAATGACAAATAAATGTCAGCTTCCTACATAAAGAGCTATTAGAAGAAGTTTGAAGTCCATTAGTGTCTTTCTTAATTCCAGATTATAAATAAGGGCGCAGTTTCAAGAAGTCTCCCGGACTATTGCCGTCCCTGGTTAATTTGTCTCCTTGAGAAGTATTTCTTTCGAAACTCCATGTCCTCGTTAGGAATAAATGTGAAAAGAAAAACTGAGACCTATGCCTTAAGTTGTGCGTAATGCCAATGTCATGGCGCAGAAATTGAGAAGCTGTAAGCGTGCCTGTGTAATCATATCCTTTCTGCTCTTTCGAGTCATTTGCGAGTTCCCGGCGGCTTCATCTTTTTCCACTTCATCCTTCTTCTCCCAATTCCCCATCAATCGACCTTGAATCTCCCTTTCTAAATAAACAGCCCATTCATTCATTCATTCATTCATTCATTCATTCATTCATTCATTCATTCATTCATTCATTCATTCATTCATTCATTTATCCTTCTTCTGATGCCTCGCTTCCTTTTAATATGAGAAAATTTTAGTTCGAACAATTCAGTTTTTTACGCTATCAGATAACATGATTTTTATCAGAAATTCCTAATGCTGATGCTAGGTTTTTATGTAAACTAACACAACTTTGGCAACTAAGACCAAACAGCGCCAAACACGAGGTTTTTGGTCGACCCGGGCTAAAATGTGTACAGATAAAAGCAATAAAATCAGGAGTAAAGGGTCTAAGAGTAGTGGGTATGTCCAAGATTATAGAGTCTGAAAAGGGTGCCTAAAAATCTGGTGGAACGGCTTGAAATGATGTATAGTGCCTAAAACTTTTTCTAACAGGAGTTATATATAAAGGACGAAGCCACGTAGCCTCAACCACAGCCCTTGCTTGAGCAACAGAGGCGGGCCGTCTGGCAGCTATTGGTGAGCTCAGCACTCTCCTCAGCAATGAGGAGGTGCTGAGGTTACATTGAATATAAAATCTCTCAAAAAACCTAGATCAGTTAAAAATTTAAAAACTCTATCCTACGAGAACATGCGGTGATCCTCTAAAAATAATGAAGGGTGTATTGGTAATTTAAATGTGCAAAGTTGAGGAAAGTGCTGTAGTCTTGGCACATCCAGTCTGGGGCATATGATTAATCTGTGGACCACTGAGATGTGGACTCCTTATCTCGCGCATTGTGTGGCGGAGTATCTTGTAACAGATGCGAGTGTGTTACGTCTGTATATCCTATCCTCGGTCTGCAGAGAGCAATTTCTTTGAATCTATTTTGTTTTTCGGTGGCATACCTGCCAATGCTTGATTTTATTGTGTGCAGTTTGTTGTCTGTTTTTCATCCTAATCCTGCTGCCACTCTTTGCGAAGTGCAGTCCTAATATATAGCCTGAGGTCATGATATGTAAGTTGTTTTATATCCATCCTACTGAGTTCGGCAGCTGATGCTGCAAGCCTATCAGCTTCTTCATTTCCATCTCTTCCACAGTGACCTGGTACCAGCATACTGTAATTTTAAGGTTCAATGCGCGTGCAGACATAAAGCATTTCAAGGGGGAATTCATTAATGGGTTTTACAGGGTTTCCCAGAAGACAGAGCCATAATCACATTTAAGGAATCTGGGTATATAAGAGAGCTTGGGACTCTTTTCCAGGATGAATCTAAGAGCCAACAGAATACCATGTCATATTCCGCAGTAAATATGCTTGTGTGTCTATTCATTGTTTTTGTTTTAGAAAATTGACAACTGTGCACTGCAATTGAAACTGATGGATGTCTTTGAAGCATCAGTGTAGAACTCTGTGCACTGATATTTTGCTTGCAGGGACTAGAAATGCTGTTTTATGCCAATTGGGGACCCATTCTCTCCAACCTCAGGAAAAGATGTCTCGCAGTCAATTATATACACTCGCAGGGAGCAATTATGTCTTTAGAAGAAGTTACCAAAATGTTGGAGACTGGTATGTTCATGTCTTGGATAAGTGTGGCTACTCTAATGGGTAAATGTGAGGTTTCAGACGGTCGGTTTGAAAAGAGCAGTTTACTGGTTGGGTTTCGCAAAAGCGCAATGCATGGATGGTCAGCATGAGATAATACCTTCGTAGTGTACGTGATACTTGTGTATTGCCGTCGTCGTTGACCACCCGTCCATCAAACGTGACCATCCGTCCGCATCAACGTACAAACTTGCAAATTGGGCTTGTACGGGAAACACCAGTAGCCAACCGCTGACCAAGGTGGTACACAGCGTCGAGCATTTTAAGGTGCTTTTTTGCGCGGTCTCGTGCACTACTAACCCGTAGTCTATACGTGATTAAACTACACTATTTAGAAGACTCAGCAGGCAGCCTCGATCTCTACCCCAAGACTGGTGGCACATACTTTTTAAAATGTTTATTGATTTCATGCATTTAAGCTTTTCTTCGACTATGACGCCATAATATTTGTGCTCTTCTTGGACCGCAATATTCTGCCCGTTAAGTGTGATGCCGGGTTTAGGCCTAATACCGCGTTTTTTTTGTGAAGAGTACGCTTACAGTCATTGATGAATTGAGTTTAAATCCGTCTTGGTCTTCCCACTTTGCTACTTTGTTTACTCCTAGTTGAATTTGCCGCTCACAGAAGACCAAATTATCTGACTTGTAACTTATTTGTACATCGTCGAAATAAATGGAGTACAATATTGATCCAGGTAGGACGCTCTTTAATGAATTCATTTTCACTATAAACAGAGTGCAGCTAAAAACGCCGCCTTGAGGGACCCCGTTCTTTTGTATAAACTGCTTGGATAACGAGTTTCCTACACGGACCTTGAATGTTCGCTCAGACAGATAACTTTGAATGGTGGACTGCATATTTCTCGAGATACCGAAGAGAAACAGGTCATGGATGATACCATAGCGTCATGTGGTATCGTAAGCTTTCTCCAAATAAAAGAAAAAGATAAACAGTGCAGGTTATGCACAAAAGCGTCCATTAAGTAAGATTCGAAGGCAACGAGCTGGTCAGTGGTTGACCGGTTAGCTCTAAATCCAGCTTGGTGCTGGTCAAGAAGACCATTGATTTCAAGAAAATGCAGAAGGCGACGATTTATCAATTTTTCAAAGAGCTGACATAAGCAGCTGGTTTGGTAAATTGGCCGATAACTGGCCGCAAGTGTGGCTTATTTGCCTTGCTTTAATACCGGGACAATAATCGCTTCTTTCCAGGCTTTTGGAAGACATCCAAAAGACCAAATCTTATTAAACAGGCACAGGATAGTTTCAAGGGTTTCTACATGCAAGTGCCTGAGCATTCCATATGTGACGCTGTCAGGGCCTGCTGCTGTTGAGTTCCCACAAGTGCCTAAGGCAACGTTCCACTCGTGTAAAGTAAATGGGCTATTGTATCTTCCTACTAATGTCCTTTTATTATTGCTAAGAGGTTTCCGCTCCTCAGCTAGCTTGTATCTCAAGAAGGAATCTGTATAATGTGCTGAGCTAAAGGTGTATTCGAAGTGCTTGTCTAGTGCATCTGCTCGGTGCTCCATTGTACCACCAGCAGAGCTAACAAGAGGAATTAGATGTGAACTACGCCCTTTGAGTGCTTTTATTCTACTGTACACTTTATGTGTATCTGTGTAAGAATTTACAGAGGAGAGAAACGATTGCCAACTTTACCGTTTGGATATACGGCGAGTACGCTTGCCATTTGCTTAAGATCGCTTAAAATCTTTTCAATTGTGTGTCGTAGGATAACGGCAGAATTTTTACCGTGCATTATTTTTGTCCTGACGAGCTTTCTTGCACGGCGCATTCCACCATAATCTTCGTTTTTCTCATTTTTTACCTGATGTCTGTGGGATGGATTTCTGTGCAGCGTTTATTACATGCAGTGTGATCAGGGACTGATATTCATCTATACCTAGTTCTGTAATTGATGAACAGGGCAATGCTGATAGTTCCGGGAATATCTTCCAATCAGCAATCTGTTCTTTAAACTTCCTAGGGTTATTTACCCTCGGGTTAATATTTTCTCTCTATTTTAACTAAATAGGAAATTGATCACTTCCATACAGATTTTCAATAACAGCCCACTCAATAGCTGCCAAGAGCAATGGAAAGCTAATAGCAAGGTCTATCGCTGTGTATGAGTGGTGTGTTGAAATAAAATATGTTAGTTATTTTCTATAGAATATGCATGAGCCAGATGTCAACAGGAATTTTTCTATTAGCGCTCCTCGAGAAACTGTTCTGGCACCTCCACATAGTGGGTGGTGAGCGTTAATATCACCAACAAACAGGAATGGCTCGGGAAGCTGAACAATGAGTTTTTAGAGTTGATCAGTCGACAGCCGATGATCTGGTGGGATATATGAGGAACATATGGTTATTATTCTGCCAAACGTTAGGGTTCGTATTGCCACTGCTTCTAAATCAGTCGCCAGTGGAAGACATTGCAAGGCAATTGAATTCTGCACCAGAATAGCAAAGCCACCTGATAAGTGCACACTGCCTTACCTATCCTTCCGGTATAATGCGTACTTCATTAGAAAGTTTGTGTGTGTTCTGTTCAAGTGTGTTTCTTGTAGGCAAAGTAAGCTTGGTTAATATTCCGCGAGTATTTTATATATGTCAACCAGGTTCTTAAGTAGACCTCGGCAGATCCATTAGATAATGCTCTCTAAAGCCATAGTCCTTGGTGGGGAAGCGAAGATTAGTGGGAGTTTAGATGTCACCGCCTTTACCAGGCGGCTTGATTGGCGGATGTCTTTTCGGTTTAAGGTTGTCTGGAAGACTCCGCCTTTCAATGGGGGCCACCCTCAGCGCGTCCGACGCTGAGCGTCTCGGTGTCGTGTCCACTGCTTCCGGTGCAGACGCGGAAGCAGACATGGAGTTTTCAATTTTCAAAAATTATATAAAGCGCACTTAGGACAACAGACAAGGGAGACCAAACAACACAAGCGCTTGCTCGCAACTGCGCGTTTATTCGAGAAACACACAAAAGAACAACCACAAGCAAAACAAAAGCCATCGGGCAGGCGTGACTCCCTCTCATTTGTCAGTGTTTTCCAGAGGTGTGCGAAAAGTAGACCTCTGGGAAATGGAAGTCTGGTGCAGCCGGAGGCTGCTTGGTGAGGAGCCGCCGCGGTGGCCGAGTGGTTACGGCGCTCGGCTGCCGGCCCGAAAGACGCGGGTTCGATCCCGGCCACGGCGGTCCAATTTCGAAGGAGGCGAAATTATATAGGCCGGTGTAAAGTGCGATGACAGTGGACGTTAAAGAACCCCAGGTGGTCGAAATTTCCGGAGCCCTTCACTACGGCGTCTCTCATAGCCTGAGTCGCTTTGGGACTTTAAACCCCCATAAACCAAACCAAACCAAACCATTATCAGAGAGTGTATCACTAAGAAGTGAACAAAGTGGTCAACGTCAGGTCGGGTACTGGTGAATGTTTCATCGGTGCGGTTCTTTTTCAGGGACAGATCAGGTCTTTTAGAAGAAGAGATACTCGTGCGCTATGGATATACTAACGGTCCCTAAATGTCGCCTGTGGTTCACCGTCTTATTCACAGAAAGGTCCCGGAGCCCCCGCGCGGTGAAGAGACGGGGAGCCCGTCGTCCGGGGCTTGACCATGGCCCCGACCGCCACCGTTCATGATTTCTACCCTTCATCTTACAACCTATCGCTACGGTGCGGATGACAGCTTCGATATGGGGGCTAATTGTCCGTGATGGCGTCAAGCACCATCACCCTGAGACTCAAAGTGACCTTGCGGGCTCAGAAATTCCTCCTAGTAAAAGTTGGACAGCTCGAGAACCAACGTTTTTTTAATATACAATGTCTCTCAGATAACTTGAGCTCCGCACTTATAAAGTGATACTTTCCTAATAAGACGCAAACAGGAGACGTTATTGTTCAGCAATAGTTAAATGCTACTAATTTCTATATAACTGATCAGTGATCTAACTTTCCGATCACTAGCTATAGTTCATTGGTTTCTAATGAAAAGTTGTATATTAGGTTGACAATTGGTCATTTCAATTGTCTTCAACAGAAGTTAGCGCGGATCTTTTAAAGCGAAAGCTTTACTGGCCGCAGGTTGAGCAGTTTCGCTGGATTCCTACAGAGCCGTGCTGCGCATGCGCGAGGAGCAGTGAGGACACACGGCGCATTTCTCTCTCTCGCTCCCTAGTCACAACTACGCATGCGCCACTAGTAGCACCGAGCCACTGGTGTTCCGCCGCTGCGCAGCGCCGCGCCTTTCCTCAAAATGCAACTTTCATTTTAAAGTTTTCTCTTTCATCTTTCCCTCCCTCCTTTATACCTACCTTTACGGCGCGGTTCGGGTATCCACCGAGATATGTGAGACGGTTACTGTGCTTTGCGGGCTCGCCGCGCCATCTGGCATGACGTCACACCGCGCGGTTCGCCGCCGCCGCCGTTTTGTATAACGTCACACCGCGTTCTTCGTCGGTGAGCTCACCTCCGCTCGCTCTACCAGCTGCGTCGCACGCCTGGTAACATGTTGGAGGATCGTAAAGAAGAGCTCGCGTGCGCCGCAACCACAGTTATGTCCTCTTTAATGCGACAACAACATAGCTAGACAATCAGACTAACCTGAACTTGCAATAAAAATTAACGAAGGGTAACCATGCTATGGCTTAGCTTTCGCTACGTATATCCTGGCATAGCTGAGCTAGGCCTCTGCTAATTTTTTTTTCTTTCTCGCTGCCTAGTCACCACTGCGCATGCGCCACTAGTAGCACCGAACCACAGGTGTTCCGTCGCAGCGCAGCGCCGCGCCTTTCCTCAAAATTCAACTTTCAGTTTTCAGTTCTGTCTTTCCTCTTTCCCCTTCCCTTATGGCGCAGTTCAGGTGTCCAATGATATATGAGGCAGATACTGCGCCATATCCATTCCCCAAAAAAACCTATTATTATTATTATTATTTCCTCTTTCGCTCCCTCCTTTATCCCTTCCTTTACGGCGCGGTTCGAGTGTCCACGAGAATATGCGAGAATTCTACTGTGCCATTTCCTTTCCTCAAAAACCAAACAAAACAAGTGAGCCGACGGCGTTTATAGAGTTCATTGCGTTAAGAACTTTGCAAAGACCGTTCATTTTCACGAAAGGAAAGGCGCACAACCGGTTCCGTGGGTCAATGGAGACCTCAATCTCGCTTTCGCTTTGTATACCCTGAATTATCTCGGCTAATCCACATTAATTTTTTTATTATGCTCAAAAACAGCCCGTGTGATTTATGAGGTTTAACTGGCAAAGTTTATTCAGGCGTCGATTTGTACATAAATTATTTTTCTACCGCTACCAACTTTCCGTGATCTTTGACAGAATAGACTAACATTGTACTGAAAATTAAGGTAAGCAGTGTTTCGTGCCGTTCTACCGCAATTGTGTTAAGGTTTTATTAAAAGCGCTAAGATTGAAGGCAACGCTAAATACCAACATAACAACCAATTAAATGAGTAGCACACAGTAATAGTGAATACAATAAAATCAGTACAGAAACTTTCCCACAGTACACGACTGTCAAGTGTACCGCCTAGAGCAAAGCAAGTGGGATAAAATCGCAAACAATGGAAGACAGTGTATCAAGCAATGAGCGCAAATTTACAACCTACAAAAAAAAGCGATGGAAAAAATATTACCTCCGTAAAACAGAACAAAAAGTATATAGAGCAACAACATTGGAAAGTGGTCTTTTGCCAGCGCAAGAAGACGCGGACAAAGGAACACAGAACAATGACAACCAAGCACTGGAATGCAATTTCATTTTGAAAAACGTGAACACCCTTACATATATACCTTCAGGGCCACCGCCCATAAGGAAAAAGCCTCGGTAGGTTAAAGCACGTGTCAGTCAGCAGGAGCCAACGGCCCGAACAAGGAGACGACAGATAACAAGCCAACACCAGATAGGTGAAAAACAAGAAGCAGCGCGAGAAAGGTGCGCAAGGAAAGTTTTTCCTCGTCTGTTTGCTACGTGAAAGGTGAAAAGGTGCGTTAAAAGCAAAAGGTGCGTTAAAAGAAAAAAACACAGAGACAAAACGCACTATCGAAGCACTAAAAACAGAGACGATAAAAAAAAACACGATGCACATGAAAGCCAACAAGGAAACACGGCTATACAAAAGTCGGGGAGGATGCCAAATTGCGTTAAAGACGAAAAAAATGACAAAATTCGTCTGCAAGCAAGAATGTCATTAAAAACGAAAAAGGAGACGCAACGTTAAACAACCGTAAATGCAAAAAGCTGCAAAAAACGTAACGTGGAAGCAATGACAGCCAACAATGAAGACAGCTATAGAAAGAAATATCGACGCAAATGACAAGTGACAACTGAGAATCTAAAATTTGAATACAGCAGAGGGAAGACAAGGCATAGAATGTCTTCTTTTAACGGTGGGTGAAGGAATCTTTGGTTTGGTTTATGGGGGTTTAACGTCCTAAAGCGAGTCAGGCTATGAGGGAAGCTGTAGTGAAGGGCTCCGGATATCTTGCCCACCTGGGGTTCTTGAACGTGCACTAACATCGCTCAGTACACGGGCCTGTAGAATTTCGCCTCCACCGAAATTCGACCACCGCTGCCGGGATCAAACCTACGCCTTTCGGGCCAGCAGCTGAGCGCCATAACCACTCAGCCACTGCGGCGGCCCGTGAATTAAGGTAAAATCAAATAAAACTAGACAGGAATGCATACTCCTTCGGTCAAAGTAAAACTGAGGGCGTACTAACACATTCACTCTTGAGATTCAATATCTTGGCTGCTTCTATTGTTTAGCGATTTGATATGTGGTAAGGCGTACATCGGCCGAACAGGCCGATGTATCAACGAACGGCTAATGGAACGTATAAGGAACATATCTGTAACTTCACTCAGGAACTTTCCAGTCCGCTGTAGGGAATACCTGCACGAAAAACTAGGCCCTGATGAACAGTGCGCCCCTGTGTATGAAAAAAACCACAATTCTATAGACATGCCACAATCATGTGATTCGCGACTGAAGAAAGCATTCCATTCTCCTCCTAGGGCGTTAGGGTCAGCAACCTTTTCTCCAGCCACATTGATTTGCGATAGAGTTGATCGTTCTCTGGGTAAGTACTGCCAAAATTTGGGGGTATTTTTATACATGAAATCGGGAGAAGTGGAACGGAAGAAACAAGAATTTTCAGCGCGATTTTTCTCGCTCCGGGCTTAAACTAAACACTGAATGACGTTTCGTGGACAGCGTGTTTGCGGCTTTCTTCATCTTTCTCATCAGTTGAATGATAGCTCATGTCATCCAAGGATACTCCCAGCTGACAGGCTTTTATTTTCAGGGGAACTTATTGACTTTCAAAGAGAAAAACAGTTTCTTTGAAATGACACCACAATCCGTTAACATCAGTGATTGCATCAAACTGCGAGAAGAAAGTTCCCAGGTACTCTACAATTGAATTATCGTTAGCACGCATGTCATCCTTGATAAAATTGTTTGATGGTTGTACGCATTTTTGCGTGTTGGAAAATGGCCAAGACAATGCACACAGTTCGTGATCTGACATTTCATTTTCCACAGTGTGAGGGTAGTCTTTGAAAACAGAGCTAAGAAATGCGAGGTGAAAAATCGAGGAGAAACAATCTGACATTCGAGTGCGGTAAGACACTAACAGTTTAAATGGATATATATAAGTAGCTAGGCGCAATGAGTCCGCACTTTTTTATTATTTTTTATCATGTTATAGGAGCGGCAAGTTTATTCCCGATGAATTGAAATACCCAGTTAAGAATACTTTAGACCGGAAGTTGGTATCCCCAATAACTATTCGTGCATCTCTTCTTGATACTCAGAGGGCGTGCTGTGAGGACGGTAAACATCGCCAAGGAGGATTCAGTACCCATAAATTTTAATTTACACCATATGCTTTCATGATTTTTGATGCCAACCAAAAACTGTATATTTGATGCTTTTTCAATGGTAACTGCCACAGCGTCATCCTGCGAGCCTCTGTCTCGGCGAATTAAATGGTAAAATGATGGAATGATTTCTGAGTCATGCACGCCTCCATGCAACTAAGTTTCTCTTATCACTAAAGCTTGAGGTTGGCATGACAGTAACACATCATTCAGAAGGCTAATCTGATTTACAGTGCTGCTTGTGTTGAATGGCGCAAGTCTCAGAGTGTTCTTTGTTTGTCCCTTATCGCTCTGAACATGAAAGTTTCCGGTCGCGTACGCAGTTGAATTTAGAACTTCGACTCTGCGATTCAACTGCTCGTCCCAGACATAAATTTTGAAGCCAAAAACTTCCCTACGCTTGGTGAAGCAGCCGTCGCGTAGGCCGCAGAATGACCTTGAAGGGCCTTGAGCCCAACCACGTTTAAGCGCCGGCTCATCCTCTCTGTTTCGTTAATAAAGGTCTGCTTTCTCTCTCTATCTCTCTCCATTCCTTACAGCGCAGTTCGGATGTCCACCGATATGTGGTTTATGGTTTATGGGAATTTAACGTCCCAAAGCGACTTAGGCTATGAGAGACGCCGTAGTGAAGGGATCCGGAAATTTCGACCACCTGGGGTTCTCTAACGTGCTCTGACATCGCACAGCACACGGGCCTCTAGAATTTTGCCTCCATTGAAATTCGACCGCCGCGGCCGGTATCGAACCCGCGTCTTTCGGGCCAGCAGCCGAGCGCCATAACCACTCAGCCACCGCGACGGCTATCCACCAATATAATTAAGAAAGTTACTGCGCCATTTCCTTTCCTCAAAACAGATTTTCGAAGTTAATTTCGACCAACCGCAGTGGCTCAGTGGTAAGGGTGCTCTACTGCTGATCCAGAGTACCCGGGTTCGAACCCGACAGCGGCAGTCACGTTTCGATGGAGGCGAAACGCTAAGGCGCCCGTGTGCTGTGCGATGTCAGTGCACATTAAAGATCTCCAGGTGGTCGAAATTATTCCGGAGCCCGTCATTTCTGCACCTCTATCCTCCTTTCTTGCCGTCCTTTATCCCGTCCTTTACAGCGCGGTTAAGGTTTCCGCCGATATGTGGGAGAGATACTGCCCCTTTTCCTTTCGCTAAAACCCAATTTTCAAAACTAATCTCCAATTTTCTATGAAGGCAAAGGAAAGGGGTATAACTGGCCCCCTTGGACAGTGTGCACCTCATTCGACCTTTAACCTGCATGGCGGCAGGGACAGATGTGCGCTGCATGCATTGGCATTCACAACGTTGTAGCAGAAACACGGCACTGAAGCTATAGACCGTCGGCATTCATTGTGTTCATTGCTGTCGGCGCTACCAACGTTAGACTCCGATTATTTTGAATAAAGGAAGGCGCATAACTGGTCTCCCGTGACAGTGGACACCTGACCGCGTTCATTAGCGATGACAACGTTGGGGCAGACACTCAGCAGTTGAGCAATAGGCCGCAGCGTTCATTGGGTGAAAAACCTCTAGCGATAGTATATAGTTTACGTAGTGTACATTCCAAGTCCACGTAGCGTCCGCCCGCTCATCTGACGAATACTCGAGCTTTGATATGCGCCGCTTCGTTATATATATAGAAACCCACAGACCGTCAACAATACTTGCACTTCCAAAGCTGCCATCCTCGTTGCTCTAAAACAAGCAACGCATATTCTCAAGTACATCGATTTAAAAGAATATGTTCCCAAGATGAACGCTTCGTAAAATTTTCCAAACGCATGCGAGATTGAAGAACTCATTAAGCAACGATACCCCTCGCCATTGCCGGCGATGCCATTCAAAGTGCATCTAAACTCAACCGAGAGCAAATACTGGAGGGACGTTGATACAGTGAGGAAACAGATCTCCGGGAAAATCACGTACTTACCATCACCAGTAACCCGCCTAATGCAAGCAAAATTCTCAAAAAAACATTTCAACATTCTCAAACAAACCGAGCGCCTCGCCAAAATTTTCACTGCTCCCTTTCACGCAGTCTGCGCTGAAACGTCGCTGGCGCAGAGCAAAGGCCGAAGGGCAACACCTTAAATTCATATAGGCCGTCGGGTGGGATGAAGGCCGTTTTTTCGCGGTCACGTTCATCAACCTCAATCAGCCAATATCCGGTCTTGTGGTCGATCCACGAAAAATACTTGGTGCGGCAAAGTCTGTCGACTGAGTCGTCAATGCGGAGCAGCGGTTAGACGTCCTTTTTCTTTAGGGCGTTCAGCTTACGGTAATCCACGCAAAAGCGCAGTGTCCTTCTTAACAAGCACGACGGGCGACGACCACGGGCTCTTAGAGGGTTGAATAATGTCGTCTGCAAGCATCTCCTTCACCTGCGTTTGGATGGCGCCGCGTTCCTTCGGAGAAATGCTGTACGGCTGCTGTCGTATGGGGCGAGCGTCATCGGAGGTGATGATCCGATGCTTCGTGATCGCCGTTTGCCGCACTTTCGAGGAGGACGCGAAGCAGGTTTTGTACTGGAGCAGTAGGGCTCGGAGGTCGCGCTGTTGAGTCGCTGAGAGCCCGGAGCTAATATTGATGCGATCCAGGGACGTGTCCGGACGGTCCATGGCCTCGGACGCAAAGCACTCAATAACATCGGCCAATTGGTCGGCCCACGCTACGGCAGCAGCTCGGAAAAGGTGACGAGGTTTGCTCGTAAAATTAGTAATCAGGAGTTCCGACCAACCGTTACGGAGGTGGACAACACTTCGGGCCGCGCACATGCCATGCGTCAGCAGCAAGGAAAGGTTGCCCTCGGCGACTGCAGGTCAATCACGTAGCCCATCACCGCATTCGACGCTTGCAAAAACACTGGAAGGTGGCGGGATCAAGACACTTTCACTGGAAATACGAAGGGCGAAGCTACGTTGCCGAAACTTCGGAGGTGTCTTCGGCTTTCGCTGTCGAAAACGTAACGGTTCTGTGCCGTCGGTTAATAACAGCACCATTCTCACGGACATTTTCGCCCACTCCATTCAACGCGCTTTCGACACGGCTCACCGCGCGCAGCTCCTTACCCTGTTCAACCAGTTTCGCTCATTGTTTGACTACCAGTCCACTTCTTTGGCCGTGCGACCACTGTCGAGCACAACATTGACACCTGCACCCACACTCCTCTCCGTCAGCGCCCCTACCGTGTGTCGCCTCCGAGCTCCGCGTCGTAACTGAGCAAGTTGACGGCATGCTACAACGCGGCATTATTCAACCATCCGCCAGTCCTTGGCCATCCCCAGTCGTCTTTGTGGAAAAGAAGGATGGCTCGATACAATTTTGCGTGGATTATCGTCGGCTTAACAAAATTACGTGCAAAGGCGTCTACCCGCTACCACGTATTGACGACGCCCTTCACTGTTTGCAAAGCGCCGAGTTTTTGTCCTCCCTAGATCTCCGTTCCGGTTATTGGCAAGTCCCGACGGCGGAGTCCTAACGTCCTAAAACGGCGCTCGTCACCCTTGACGGACTGTATGAGTTCGACGTGATGCCATTCGAGCTCTGTAACGCTTCCGTAACGTTTTAACGAATGATGGACAACATCTTGCGTGGCTTCAAGTGGAACGTTTGTCTCTGCTAGTTAGATGATGATGTCGTGTTCTCGCCCGATTTTTCGACGCATCTCAAGCACTTGCGCCAGGTACTGAGCTGCCTCACTAGTGCTGGCCTTCAACTTAATCTCAAGAAATGTCACTTTGGCGCTCGGCCGCTGACAATAACCGGCCACCTGGTCTCCAAAGACGGCGTCCTGCCAGATCCTGACAATCTCCGTGATGTGGCTGACTTCTCTAAACCGACTTCTACAAAACAGATGCACCGATTAGTGGGTCTCTGCTCCTATCTTCGGCGATTTGTCCGCAATTTTGCCTCTATCGTCGCGCCCCTTACGAAACTCCTTAATCGTCCCGCCGACTTGTCTGCGTAGGACTCGGCCTGCGACGACGCTTTTGCTGCGCTCCGTGGTTTTGTAACCTCACCAGCTATCCTTCGACACTACGACCCCAGTGCTCCTACTGAGGGGCACACCGACGCAAGGGAAATCGGCCTCGGTGCTGTCCTTGCGCAGCGCAAGCCCGAATTTGCTGAAAACCTCGTTGAGTCCGCCAGCCGTGACCCTAGGAAAGCCGAGGCGAACTACACCGTGACGAAAAAGGAGTGTCTCCCCGTAGTGTGGGCTCTAACAAAATTCCACCCATACTTATATGGACGCCAGATCACCGTCGTCACTGATCACCACGCCTTGTGAAGGTTGGCCTCAATCAAAGATCCCTCAGGGCGCCTTGGCCGCTGGGCCCTCCGTCTTCAGGAATTCGATATTAACGTCGTTTACCGCACGGGCCGGAAGCACTCCGATGGAGACGCCTAGTCAAGCTCGCCACTTTCCTTTCCTGCGCCCTGTTCTCCATTACCTGATTCCCTACTCGCAGCACTCACTACCATGGACATGTTCCTTCAACAACGCCAAGATCCATGGATTTCATCCCTGCTTGACGTACCGTGTTTATGCGCATAATTTGCGCCCTCGCATAATTCGCGCACCCTTAACTTATAACCCGGGTTTACAAAAAAACATTTTTACTAGCATATTTTACACACCGAGGTGTGCTAGACCACCATCATGCACGCGGGCTCTACCCTATGGCTCTACCCAGTAGCATTCGGCTATTCCGCGTGTTTGTTCGAAAGGCTTTTTGAACATTTTGTGCACTGGGCGTTCATGGTGGTGTCAGAGGCCGCTGTTACAATCGCGGCGCCACCAGCGGCATCGCCACTCGGAACGGCCAGCAGCGCTTCCGAGGAGGATCGGCAGCTGATAGAAGAGCCAACTCCTCTGTTTGTTTGGCTGATGCATGTGACTCAACTGCCGGCTACGCATTTCTTGGTCGCTCTGACTGCTTGTGTTTGGTTTTTCGGTCGTGTCTTGCGATGGGATATCACAACTATACGGCAAGTGTCAAACTGTTTGTCAGCGCCTTATTACGGCGCGGAGCGGCGAAGCCAGCGAGAATAACCGCGTGCGCACAAGTTTGCCCATAGACGACAATCGTTGTGTCTGCAAACTTGTGTGCACGTGGCTATTCTCGCTGGCATCGCAGCTCCGCGCCGTGATAAGGCGCCGACAAGCAGTTCGGTCAACACTCGCGCGGTACTGGTAAAGGGGCTCTGAAACGCCTTCCGAAAAGAGCACATTAACTCACCTCATCACTGGACTGTGTTACCATGAAAACCAGAGCCAAATAATACTCTGCTACACGTAGAAGACGACCCACACACGCGTCAAAGGTGGCGAGCCCTTCGCGGCGACTTTTTCATGCTCGCACCCTCCTTTGTCCCCGCATCTGCGTAGACAAGGAAAGAGGTGGTCATTGGTTAGATTCTTTCAGACGTCAGGCAGCTACCGTGACCGCGGCCAATAAGCCGCTTAGCTCCGGCGGGTCAGGAAGCTCCGCTCCCAGAGGGGGGTTGCCGAAGGAGCGCTTACCTTCCAGCGTGCAAGAAGTGACGAAAGGAGAGGGAAAGGCGCGAAGACGCTGAAATTGAAATTTTAACTACAGATAACTAAGCATCTACAGAGTGCATTTAAAAAATCCTTGCTGGACACTATTCGTGAAGCGGCGTGCTTCAATATCCTAGGCGTGCCGCAACTTTATTAGAGCCCTCTTCACAGCCCCTTTAAAGAATTGTGTGGTGTGATAATTGATTTATTGATTAGCGCTTGCTATCCCGGACGAAGTTGCGAAAGCAAACTTACGGAATCCGGAACTACCAAATAACTGGCTGAGCCGCAAGCGATGACACTGTTTCAGCGTCTTTTTCAGCTTCATCCAAGCACCTTCATGCCATCACGCAAAGGGGAGGGGGGGGGGGGGTGATGTGCGGCTTTTCGTTTAGAGTGAACTTTTTTCGGGGGTGGCCAGCGTGGCGTGCAGGTCCGGGTGCTGACGTATACGCAGCAACATACACTATACGTATATTGCGCGTTATGACCTTTGTGAAGTTTTTAAGTCGTGCTCGCTAAATCCCCGCGTAATTTGCGCCCCCCTTCTTCGAGCCCTAATGTCTGAATAAAAAGTACGCAAATTATGCGCGTAAATGCGGTACTTCGTGCGCGCTCTAAGGCCTCCTTCCCGAGGGCCCTTCGTCGCCAAGCTTCCTATTTTGCCCTCCGCGACGATCTTCTGTACCGAAAGTCGCTTCTTGTGATTCCCAGACATATCCGATCTGAGATTTATGAACACTACCATGCAGATCTTCAGAGCGCTCACGCTGGCTCGCTAAAAACGTGCGCGCGACTACGCCAGAGGTAATATTGGTGGGGCATGTACAACTTCTATCGTCGCTACGTTTGCACCTACATTGCTTGTCAGCAGCGGAAGTCGACACCTCGCTTTTCGACTATCCCGTTACAGCCAATACCGTGTCCGGTTGGCCCTTTCGGTCGTGTGGGTATCGACCTATATGGGCCACTGTCCTTCAAGACCGCTGGGAATCGCTGGATTATAGTCGCCGCGGACCACCTCACTCGGAATGCGGAGGCCGCTGCCCTACCTGCAGCTACTGCTCGCGATGTAGCCTTCTTCCTTCTTCATCACTTTGTCCTGCGCCACGGCGTTCTTCGAGAACTTCTCAGTGACGACAACCGTGTTTTCTTGTCTTAAGTTCTTCGCGAGCTTCTCGCTGGGTGCCACACAGTCCGCCGCACCACTACTGCTTACCACCCTCAAGCCAACGGCCTCACAGAACGCTTCAGCCGGCCTCTTGCGGACATGATCGCCATGTACATTCGCTCCGACAACTCTAAGTGGGATCAGGTTCTTCCGTTCGCCACCTACGCATATAAAACCGCCACTTTTCCCCGTTCTCTCTTTTATTCGGATGCGAACCTTCTTTTATGCTGGATAGAATCCTTCCATAAAACCCCGAAAGGTAGGAATATATTTCCCTTTCTGACATCAATTGCCATTCCGAGCAGTGCCGCCAGTTGGCTCGCTCCTTCGCCGCCGAACGTCAAAGCCTCCGCCACCATGATTCCGTGAAAGACACGCCCGCTGTTCATTTCTCCACTGGCTCACTGGTCTCGCTCTCTGTTCTGCCTACGTCCAAATTTTCGGCCAAGTGCATCGGCACTTACCGCATCTTAGAGCGGACGTCAACTGTCAACTACATTATCCAACCGGTAACACCTTCTTCGGACCATCACCGCCGTGGCCGCGATGTCGTTCACGTCACCCTCTTGAAGCCCTATTAAAGGGACACTGAGGAGAAATTGAAGTTGGCTTGTATCCATAGAATACCAGCTCCTGATCACAAAAACGCCACTCTTACTGAAAACAAAGCTCTTGTAATGTAGAAAATAGCAAGAACCAAAATACAGGTATCGCCTGAAGAAGACCGCACCGCGGTCGAAACGTTGATAAATGAAAGTGTCTTTGTAGAAGTGCCCACTTCTCTTAGATCTTTATTCTGCGGAGCCAACGCTACCTACTTTCGTAACATATATATATATATATATTGTTACGGTGTGGGATGCCACTGGGTGGCCACGGGCCCGCCCAGAGAAATATAGCAGCAGTACGGAGGAGAGCCGGCGAAGCACGACCGGCGGCGGCCAAGCTTTCTCGTTCTATCTCCCTCGTGCTAGAGCCGCGCGCTCGCTCTCCGCCTCTTCTTTTATTCCCGTATCACCTTTCCACCGGGGGGGGGGGGGGGAGCGGAGAAGTCAGGCCGTGCTTTGATGCAGGGTTTCCTGGGCAGGGTAGACATATCGCTTCATGTTTGAAACATGCTCTGGGAAAATGTGGTGCACACCGCATGGTCGATGCTCTGGCAGGTCTTCGAGGCGGTATGTCACGGGGCCGAGTCGGGCAACGACACGGTAAGGGCCGCGGTATCGGGGCAAGAGCTTTGCGGCACGGCCAGTCGCACGGATGGTGCGGCGAACGAGGACCAAGTCACCGGGCCGGAAGGGGGGATGTGGTGGTGCTGCCGCGTTGGCCGCTTGCACACGCGCGTGAGCCGTGAGGAGGTTGCGCTGGGCGTCGAGGCGGGCGGAATGAAGTCGTTGAGCAGATTCAGTTGGTGACGCAGTAGGATGGGGAAGGCCCAACTGCGCGTCGAGAGGGATGGAGGGCGTTCTGCCATAGACGACTGAGAACGGCGTCACATGCGTTGTTTCTTGCGCTGCAGTGTTGACTGCAAAAGCTGCAGCAGAAACAAAACGATCCCAGTTTGTGTGGGACGGAGCGACGTAGGATGCGAGGATATCCGTGAGGGTACGGTTAACACGCTCCACGAGGCCATTGCACTGCGGATGATTGACGGATGTAGTGGAATGCGCAATGCCGAAGGAGCGGAGGGCTCGCTCGAATTCATGGGACATAAAGCAGCTCCCACGGTCCGTGAGGAGGCGCCGGAGAACACCGTGCCGAAGAACGAGATGCTGTTCCACAAACGCGACGGCATGAGTGGACGACGTGTCTGGAACGGGCAGTGCTTCGACCCACTTGGAGAAGTAGTCGATCGCAACCAGAACATACCGGTTGCCGGCACGCGTCTTCGGAAACGGGCCCAAATGATCCAGTCCAACCAGCTCGAAAGGTGAACTTGGTGGCGAAAAAGCCTGCGGGGGTGGCTTGGTTACACCTGTGGATGGTTTTCTGTACTGGCATGTCTGGCAGGACGCCACGTGTTCCTTGACATCTCTGGACATATTAGGCCACCAAAACCGCTCCGACACTCGTGCGTAGGTCTTGCCGCGACCAAGGTGACCAGCCGTGGGAGCGTCGTGTAAGCCGCGCAAGATTTGCGACCGCAGTGTTGCCGGCACAACTGGCAACAAGACGGGTGGTCGACCACGGAGCCGCTTCACATGACACCAGAGGTCGTCCTTCATTCGATAGACCCGGCGTAGTTGGCGGAGGCCTGCGCCGGCGGCGGTGCCAAGGGAGTGGATTATGGCAGCAATGGCGGGATCTTGCGTTAGGTCCGTCAAAGCCGTCACAGAACAAGGGTGGCGAGAAAGGAAATCGGCATCTTGATGGGCAGAGCCGCGCCGATGCACTATTGTGAAATTGAACTCTTGAAGTTGCAGGGACCAGCGTGCAATCCTGGCATTCAAATGTTTGGCGGACTGCAGCCAAGTGAGAGCGCTATTGTCTGTGACTATGGTGAAGTGACGGCCGTACAGGTAGGGACGGAACTTCTCGACGGCCCAGACAACGGCGAGGCACTTGAGTTCTGAAGAGTGGCGGCGGCGCTCAACGTCCGAAAGCTGGCGGCTGGCATAAGCTAGGCCTTTGTGGTCACCAGACTCGTCTTCTTGCAGGAGGACAGCGCCGAGCCCATCTTGGCTGGCATCCGTGTAGTGGACGATGGGGGCCGATTCGTCGTAATGGGCCAATGTAGGAGGCTCGAGGAGGGCGTGCTTGACGTCAAGAAACGCGAGCTGTTGGGCCTGCGTCCAACTCCACGGTGCATTCTTCAGCAGGGCGGTCAATGGAGCGCTGCGCTTGGCAAAGTCCGGAATGAAACGACGGAAATGCGAAGCAAATCCAAGGAAACTTTTGAGCTCCTTGGTGGTGGTGGGAGCTTCGTAAGCTGTAAGCGCTTTTAACTTTTCAGGGTCGGGACGGATGCCATGCCGGCTCACAACGTGATCCAAGTACGTCACCTCCACAAAACCGAAGAAACATTTTTTTGGTTTTAAGCGAAGCCCAGCAGAGGTAAGGGCTTCGAGGACGAGTTTGAGGCGTCTCTGGTGTTCTTCAAATGTAGCCGCGTAGACAATAACGCCATCCAGGTAGACCAACGCCATAGTCCACTTCAAATGGCCTAAGACTCGGTCCATGAGACGCTGGAAGGTGGCTGGAGCGTTCGAGAGACCGAAGGGCATACGGTTGAACTGGTAAAGGCCGTCGGGAGTTACGAAAGCCGTCTTTTCCGCATCATCGGGGTGAACAGGCACCTGCCAGTAGCCCGAGAGCAGATCTAGCGTGGAAAAATAACGGGCCCCCTTCAGGCAGTCAAGCGCATCGTCGAGGTGAGGCAGCGGGTACACGTCGCAATTAGTAATAGCATTTAGCTTCCGATAGTCAACGCAGAAGCGGAATGTTCCATCCTTCTTGCGCACAAGGACGACAGGGGAGGACCAAGGGCTACAAGAAGGGGCAATGATTCCCTGGTCAAGCATGTCGCACACGTGCTGCTGGATGACTCTCCGTTCGGCTGGCGCTGCACGGCGAGGTTGGTGATGAACGGGCCCGCGGTTTTCGGTGTTGATCCGGTGTTGAGCCCAGGAAGTGCACCCGAGTTCACCGGCGCTGAGAGCAAGGCAACTGCGATGCTCGAGCAGCAAGGTCTTCAGAGAGGCGAGCTCCGCGCAGGTCAGGCTGGGTCCAAAGTTAAATTCTTCCCATGATAGGATCGCCGGCGCTGGAGGGTGGCGAGGCGGGGCTTCAGGTTGCAGAGACGCCACTGGTGACCCGGGGTCCAAAACTGAGGCTGTACCCAATTGCGTGCCGGGAGTCAGCGCGAGAGGTACGCTGCTGATGTTGAGTATAAATACGTGGGCCTCTCCTTTGAGCACAGGCAGAAGGCTTCGAGGGGAGGTCATCTGACGGGCTGGAGCTGAACACCGGATGGGTTCGAACAGCACGTCTGCTGTGACCGGACTGTCAAGCTTGGCATACACCCACGTTGCCGCACCTGGTGGCAGGGTCACGGCGGACGCCACAGTCACGGTAGTGACGTCGAACGGCTTGACTCGACACGGCCACTTCGTCGCGAGGTCACGCAGAGATGCTGAGGCACGCTTGGTCGCCGACACCAGGGACTGCCACAGGGCGACACCGAGGCTGGAAACCCGGCTAAGCCAGCCGGCCCACAGAGAGTTCGGTTCGCCCGTGGTTTGGTTCTAGTAAAATTAAGGACGACTCCGGCCTGCTGGCACCACCCGCACCCGAGGACCACTGGCCCAATAGGGCTGTCTGCGACAACAAACTCGGTGGAGATGGTATTTCCGAGTGCTGTCAGGTTGACGACGACACGTCCGACTTGCTCCACAGGGGTGCCGTTAAAAGCTAAGAGCCGGGTTTTGGCGGCTGGCAGAAGCAGGTGGGGCGCGTTAGCAACAAACGATTTGTGCAGTACATTGACAGCCGCTCCAGTGTCAACCAAGGCCTTTACGTGCCGGTCAAGCAGGGCGACGTCGACGAGCATGTAAGGAGCATCAGTGGTAATCGGAGCCGACGAAAGGAGGGGACGCGGAGAACGAAGGAGTGTGGGGACGGAGTTCCGCCCCCGGAGTTCCGCCAAATCGTTTCCCGACGTTGGAGGGCCGGCACAGTCCCTCGCGTAGTGTCCCCGCAGGCCGCAGCGGAATCAGGTCTTGCGGACGTCGTTACGCAGGCGTCGGACAGAGGCCGCAGTTGGGGCTGCGGACCGAGGAGCCTGCACCCGGACGCTGCGCTCGGCAGACGGTGGCGACCCCCGCGTGGCCAGCAAAGTCAATTCCGCCTCGATGGCGAGCGCCATGGCGGCGCGGACGGAATCAGGACGGCCAGAGCGGACCAAGCGCTGCACCTCGGGGAGTCGGATGGCGTCGACAAACGCCTCGGTGCCGACCAGGGCCACGGCGTTCTGAGGCGCTCCCGGCAGCGACTGCAGAGCCAGGCGCTCAATGGCGGCGGCGAGGTCCTGGTACGTCTCCCCGGGCTCTTGACGGCGGGCTCGCAGGCGGTGGTACTGCACACGGGGTTGACCTGAGGCACCATAGTGGTCGGCGAGGAGGCCCGCCAGAACAGTGTAAGAGCCCAGCTGGTCGGGCGGCACGTTCTGCAGCAGCTCGGTGGTGCGGCCCCTCAGTTTTGCAACGAGCATCCATGCCTTCATTTGCTCGTCCTAGCCTCTCGCCGCCGAAGTACTGTCCAGCTGGATGCGGTAAGCATCCCACGAGATGGTGCCGTCAAATGTGGGCAATTCCACAACGTCCAACGAACACTGCGGCGAGGACGCACCCGCGCCGAGCACGCCATTGGCGGCCACGACCGCAGGCCCAGCGACGGCAGAGCCGTAAACAGCGGCGGCGGGGACGCCCAAAGGCACCTGACCTGTGCTCGGCTCGGCTGGCACCAGACGACGGAGTTCGCGCCGGTGAGCTTCCATCTCCCCAGCCTGGGCAGACAGACGGGCCTCCCATGCGTCCATCCGTTGGGTGACTGTATCCAGGAGGCGCTCAACACCGGCGTCCGGCTGCTGCGAAGAGCCGAGCCCCTCCGAGCGCCTAGGTGTAGCGGCGCCGGCCGCCGCGTCGTCGGCGCTATCGGCTGGTGGTGGACTCCTGTCGTCTGGCACGTCGGGTGCTTGATTCCGGGAGCGGGTGAGCGGCATGATCCCACCGCTGCCACCAAAATGTTACGGTGTGGGATGCCACGGGGTGGCCACGGGCCCGCCCAGAGAAATATAGCAGCAGTACGGAGGAGAGCCGGCGAAGCACGACCGGCGGCGGCCAAGCTTTCTCGTTCTATCTCCCTCGTGCTACAGCCGCGCGCTCGCCGCTCGCACTCGCTCTCCGCCTCTTCTTTTATTCCCGTATCAATATATATATATATATATATATATATATATATATATATATATATATATATATATATATACATATTTTGGGGACCTGCCTTGAGACCCCTCTAAAGGCTTTTCCGCGATACACCCTGCAGCAACATCATCGCCTCAAAGGAGCGGCACATTCCCTGGTTAGTTACCGTAAATAACAAGGAAGGGCGCCACAGAGACTGCTTGCGCTCGCACGCAGGATGTAGCTTACAGCATCGCTCTCTTCGGTTGGGATCGTCGGCTAGAGCGGACGTTTCGCCCGCGGCTCCGCTTTTCGCTAGCGGGGCGGGGAAGTGACGGGGTGACATCCTCCCGTATCCCTTCTCGTCCGGGCTTGGAGTATCCCTTGCCCTAGCGTGGGCGAAGATTCGCTCGTAACCTTCCTGTTGTGTTGGTCGACCTCGATTCATCAGCGCAATTTGTTGCCAGCTGGCGCTATTGTTGCTGTAGCAATAAATGCCTGTTTGTGTCAGAGTTGTCGTTCCTTTGCTCCCTCAGGGAAAGGCCCGCCGTGGTGGGCGTGCGCTGGGTAGCGTACGCGATCGCGGTGCGGGGTCTGGCGGTTTTGAACTGTGTCAGCGGCGGCTAAAGGGGGGGGGGAACGCATTTGTGCCCCTGATTAAAACCCCATAATATATTTATACATATATATAGGAGGGAAATGAGGCGCTCTTTATGACAGGCTATATCTGATGGAAGCCAACCGTCACCTGAACAAAAATTATAGTGAGATGTTTTTATTTTGTAATTTTTGGGCTAAATCAAGTAAATTAAGGGGTTATCATTTTCTAGCAATTTATTTCATTCGCGGAAAGGTTACTGATTTGAAAGCAGAAGAAAAAGAACCATGGTGCGATGCGAACCCATCACCTCCACATATCGCTTTCGGTGCTCTACCAACTTATTTGTGGCGGTGACAGTTCAATCTGCTTTCGGGGGTGCGTTTGTTGCGTGCTGCCTAGCCCTGAGAGTGTTCACCGTCGCCACCCTCTTCGATAGCGGCGGATGCAGTGCTCCCTGTATTACCGTGAATGTCATATGGGACGTCGTCGAACGGAGAGGGCGGAAGCTACTCGAGACCCTCTTATGCTAACTGTGATGTCAAGAGTGCCACAATCGCAGCCCCCTTTAAGCTCTTGAGCCGCCAAGAAAATGAAATGAGGGGCTTGTTATGACATACATGTTAAGCAAAACAACAGTCTCCGGAAACGAGCAACATCCCAGTCAAAAACTACGACAGAGCTGGTCCCAATCTACAACAAACATGCTTTAGGTCCTATCGCTACGGCAGTTTCTCCTCTAGCATAGCGGTTTTATATGTTGCTGGGACAGAACTCTCAATTGTTACGACAGGAAATCGCTGTATACAAAAAAATACCTGTTGTTAACACAGAAATTTGTGTTGTCCGATACCAAAACTCTGCATGAAACTCTGTTGTAACAGAAATTTTTCTGTTGTGCTCTTTGATAGGGGCTGAGAAATGTATTTTTGTTTTATATTTTGAGGCATTAATCTAGGCGATAACACTAACAACTATTTTATCGCTGAAAGATAACTGGTTAGAAAGCAGAAGAAAAATAGCAACAAGCCACCAGGGAGATTTAAAACCATGACCATCGAAACAGCCCCAGACGCCATATTCATGAACATAACAAAGCGGTACACAGAAGCATTGATTAAGCTTCCTGTTCTATGTTACCTTGGGAGTTATGTTGTTCAAAACGGTGTCTGGGGAGGTAAAGGTCACAGATGACGAATAAGAACCAGTGCATAAAGCTATTATGTATTAAGGTCAGCGACACAACATTAGGTTGTTTAGAAGGCAGCGGAAAAATACGGGTGAGAGACTAAGGAGACGACACAAAAATACTTCCACTAATTAAGCAACATGCATCACGATCTATCTCGGCAGCTTGCATTCCTGTAAGACATGATGGGCTAGTGAGCTCCGAAGGAATGTTATACACAAGAAAAACGATACGTGTTCTGAGAACTCGACAATCTGCAGTAAGTGAAAGACGATCACTCTCCTGTACACCTTGTTAACGAAATGATAAAACACGTTCTATTAGCCGCTAAAGCTTACTTCGTCAGCAGCGACGCACAGCACAGGCGGTATGGAATTTTAGGTGAAACAGCTGTGACACGTGGCTGTTGTAGCGTGTTTCAGAGGCTTAGAGTGGGTACCAGATTTGAAAGGTTGCTGTCATACAAATTCGCCGCAATGAGCAATAGTGTAACATACGCTGAAACCCACAATTACCCCAAGAACCGGTAGTTTCTGTTTCAGTTAAATTCAGTTCATTTTCTATCTTACATAAATACAAATGTATGCAGTACAGGCATGAGGTGAGGAAAAACGAAACTGGTATGCCTCCTTGACGAAGTCTTCACCTCAAGCTTACGCGCCAGACAGACAGCAGGAATACATTTCATGCAGATGAACGTAGTTATATTTCTGCGTATTAACTTATTAGCAGCATAAATAAATAGAAACATTGGAAGAAAGAAGACACACTGCAATAAGATAATGCTGGAAACGCATTATCACAAAATGTCGCAAGCACTGCACTGTACAACAAAACATCAACTGAAGCAAGAAATAATAAATAGATCATAGAAGCATTAGGAAACGAGTAAAGTATCACTAGTTTGAAGAAAGTAGGAGGGTTCGGTTTAGTTCTTTAAAGCGAGAAGTTGTTATACTTTCATTCGCCAAGATAATTACGGATGGGCACATAGTACAAATGGAAACTTTTTAATCGTCTATATATTTAGTAGTACAGTTCTTTCGCGGACCTCCTGCTAACCTATAATAAGACAGCGCGTAAAATATATTCTACATCCACGTATAAACATTTCCTTGTGAAGGTGGCTGAATTTTGAATAAATTAAGGAAACATCGCAGCAGGTAAGAAAAATTTGAAGGGGCTACTGTACTTAAGGTAACATATAAGTCACATTTAGATGAGAACGGATGAGAAGCTACCATCTGCAAGGATTGTTGTAGTAGAGAACGGCGCTCAAGCAGAGTAGACTCTGAATTGGTAATCAAAAGCTTTATGTTTTCCCCCTAACAACAAGGGTGCTCAAAACACAAATACAATCTTTTTTTTTTGTATTCTACAGAATATATAGCTATTGATATAGGAATTGTTTTGAGGTTACCTCCCCTATTTTACTCGCAGAAAACAACTAACGAGAGTTAATGGTAATATTAGCTTTATATTTTGCAGCAAGGAATTCAAGCAAGCCGTTTTAAATGCAACGCAATATCTACTCTGTATAGCACTTTTTAAACTCCTAAGAAAACCAATCGACTCCGCCGCTGAAATTTTACTGCATACAATATATTCTTACTTTAACTGTAATAATTTTCCCAAGCTTTCAGACAAGAGAAAATGATGCTTAACATTTTATTGTTTACGAACATATCTAAATTTCTGGAACCGTGAATGGCGCACTTAGATCTGTAGAAACAAGCTCTTTGGAATCTTTAGTTCACACTTCAGTAGTGATTCGTTTGACGGCGTTGAAAACTGAACTTGTTTTCGTAAACGCTCTCATAGGATATATTAAAAGATTCTTGTCGTTTATAATATATCTAAGCTAGAGCATACGCTGTAGATGCAACACCTGAACAACAACCTTTCAACACTTATACCAGCCCTAAGTTTTTGCGACCCAATACAACAGCAAACGGGATAAGCTGCTGTTCGATATCAGAGCCGCGTTGAACAGAGCTGCATTATCGATTTTTCATTTCATGTCCATGTGGTCCTGGGGCATTCACAACCTGTATTCGATCACCTAGCTACAGTTTTGAGGTATCCGTGAGAAGCGACAGGGCCACTGTTCACTGGAGACCGGACGACGCCCTTGGCTGCATAACGAAGCCATGGGTCAGCCCGTGCGTGCAACAAGTAGGGTAGGCATTCCTCTACGTGGCGACCCTCTATGTTGAGATTTCTGTGAATGACCAACCGCTCGTTTCGTCTGATGCTTGGTCACTCTAACGTAACGCCAAATTAAATGACAATCAATAATGAATCCTTATAGAATAGGGCCCCGACACCGCTTATTCAGCGTGGTGAACTTAATTTTCTGACGCTTTCCCACCTTCATTTTTAATAACATGGCATGAGGCTTATGTTCATAAGATTGATCACATATTTAAACTTCTCGAATTCTCAATATGTGTTTTGTTTTTCTTTTGCGGTGCAGTACTTTTCAGCTCACCAGCCTCATATCTTGTTATGGACCTTCTGACAAAATAATAGCTCTAGCCTGCGTTTTCGATCAGTCATCCGTGACGTTTGTTATCCCGACTACTGGATGAAAAAAGAAACACGAAACCAATAGAGTAAAGCAGGAACCTAATAAACAGTTCTCAATAAAACTGCCTGTTTGCGATGTCAGACGTCCTCTGTATCCGAGGTTAAGTGCACTGTTCTTGAAAGGAAAGAAAATGCCTCTCTATTAGCAGTGCTTTTTCGCGCATAAAGCAGCTTCGTGTGTGTCACTGTGAACGATGAAAAAAATGGGAATCTATTTTTACTCTTTCTCTCTGTAACGCACTGCTCGCCCTACCGTCATGCGAATGTTGGAACAAAGCTTCATAGAACCCATGAGGTTGGAAAGGCAGATTACTCATATAAGCTTCCTTCCGTTCGTTCCTTCCATATAAGCTTCCTTCGAGCGTTCATTCCGCTGAATAATAATAATAAATACTTTTGAATAAGAGTCAGTTTCATGTCGCTAAGAGCCGGAAGGCAATCGCAAGACTATCACTGGGGGAACACCTGAAGAAATGGATTGACAAAGAGTTAAACAATGATTTTATCGCAGTTTCTTCAACAAATCGCGTTATTTCCACTCTAAACTGCTGACAGCTATTGTGATTTATTCACAACCGCCAAAAAGTTCGCCCGTAAATAGCTGGAGGCGGTTTTGGTATATTATTAACCTAAATCTAATTACAAAAAAAATGGACCACGGAAATTATATTTTTACCGTCATTTACCCATATCATTCATTTTAAGGTTTCTTCGAGCTTGCATAGTTCAGATAAGTCGAAAAAAGCACTGCTCTTAATAAGTGCTTCGGTTTTTTTTTATTCTGCGGTTTCAGGTTTTTTTTGCTTTGCAATTAAGTCAATATTTATTCCCTTATAATTAACGCGCCTCTTCAGAACTGCTTGTCCTTTTTAATTCTGTCTTAAGCTCATTCGGTATCTTGTCCGTCCATTTGTTGTAGTTGAAATATAGTGCAAAAATCTAGTTTTCTGCAGCTTTTAAGTAATAACGCATAGTAATGTATCTATCTATAGTCGTCTTCATATTGTCTATTTTGCGAACTTTTTCTGCGTAACGTTAATTAGAGTATTTCCTTGCAGTTATTAAACAACTATTTTAAATTTTATATGTAGTTCTCCACTGTTTTCTTCAGTTTATATTCTAAACTTTATCAGGTGTTTTCCGTGGTCCACAACATTCCACCTTAAATGCGGTTAGTATAAACAGCGAACCTTCGGATATTCTTCTTTTTTCGGATGACAATTTTCCTACAAGAAATGTTTGTATACATTTGGTGGTCTTTGCAGATATACGATAGCGTATTCAAAGTTTAATAGAATTTCGATGGTTCTCAAAGTAGAGAAATAATATAGAGCATGGTACATGTAAAGTACGATTATTCATAGCGATTACCGTAGTTCAGCAAATCTGCTAGAAAAGATATATTCAGCATTCATTGATAATTTGCTGTTTTATAAAAATCTGTTTTGCGCAGAGCTTGTACCCGAGATCGCGCCCTGTCCTAGCAGGCGCTCCACTAAGTTAACAAGGACAAAAATCAGATGGTGCAGCTTTTTTCTTAATACAGTATTCTAAATGTTCGTAGGTTATATGAATTATATGAATATAAATTATTAACAGTTTATAGGACCCAAATTCATCAGAACGTAACTTTACACACCTGCATGTCTGACATCAAAGAAGCCCCTGCACCTCGCCTAATACGCCATCATGAATTCTTGTACATACCACGACCACGCACGAATTATGGCTTTCAAGCCCTAAGGCAAAGGCATGCGTTACCATCTGGTTTAACCAGTTCAGTCTAACCAAAGATAACACTTCAGCCATAACTTCAAAGCGACTACTGGAGTTGCTTCTGTAGTGTCTGCTCATTTTCATTTTGTTAACCTCTGTTTGAAGTTGTTTTTGTGTTTTCTGTATTGACAGCCTCTCACAGATGCAAAGAAAAGTTCAGATCAAAACTGTTTTTTGATCGCGAAAAATGCTAAACTGCCTTCGCGTTTCCTGAATCTATGTTCTTTTCTTGCTATTATTACGATTCCTAATACGCCGTGACATTGCTGAGCACCGCGCTGCCGGACACACCATGGGTGATGGTGAGTATCGTCAAGCCGCGTTTACGCGGCTTTTTCTTCCTTCACTTCAAACATGTACTGTTGGGGACAAAAGTTTCTAGGACGCGAGTTCCAGGAAAAACATTTATTGGAGCTCCACCTCGCTACCCAGTAGCCTGTTATTGCGAAGAGAGAAAGCGTTTAGGCCTTTAATGCTACAATAGTACATTGTGTACGTTGTTTGGAATAAAAAATTGTATTTTGTTGTACTTTATTATTTTGTATTGTGTTGTACAATAAGGACCAATTGAAAAATAATTCATAACGGTAAGGGCGGAATTAAAGGATGCTTAGAGTAATCTCTGCAGGTTGCGTAAGGTTTGAACACGGTTTAATTTTCATTTCAATCCTTCCAAGCTGTGCTATTGCGCTACACGACCACCCAGGAAAGTTTACAGAAAGTAGTAGAAAATAACCAGTTAAACACTGAGTAATTTCGTCGTGTTGAATACTCAAAGCAAATCAGGTAATGTATCGTGTTGACTTCAACAATTGTAGCAGCCGCTCGAAGTGTCAATTTGCGCTTAGGTACACCTCCTTCTTTTGTTACCTCGTCCGATCGACCCTTTTTTTTTTTTGGAGGATTTCCAGGAAGCCGGGGCTGGAATTATTTCTGTATACCGCTGCTCTCGCGAGATGGCTGGAGTGCGTGCTGCAACGGAGTCAGTCAAAGCAACTTTGGCTGATCGCACATTCCCCACGGAGTTGGAAATTTGGCCACTTTTCCACCTCGTGGACCCGTTGCATCCTCAGCCCCTGCAATGTACCAACTGTTGGAGATTTGGGCATAGCAGCAGAGTCTGTGAGTCGACGACCAGATGCAGGGTGTGTGGTGAAGGTCACTCTTCCGACAGCTGTAACACTCAATAACCAAGCTGTTGTCTATGCAGTAACAGTCACAGCGCCGATGATGCGAATTGTGAAAGTTGGTCACAGGAGCAAAGTTTATTGGAATTAATTGAGCAGAATCGCTGCTCACGGGCAGACGCTTATGCACTGCTTAACCGAAAAAAAAAACATTCATATGCCAGCCTTGTGCGTTCCTCTACTCAAGACATCGAGGGCACTTTTTCTGCCTCAATAGTGCCAAACGTCAAAAAAGCACTCTTAGTTCTGGTCAAGCGCAAGCTCAGCAGCTTCGGGCGGGCGTTGTCTGATATTGCTGCAAATCAGGCTGTTTCTCAAACTCAGCCTGTAGTTCTAACAGCATCAACATCGCAGCAAGCCTGTGCTCAGGTTCGTTGCTGCGTCATCACCTAAGGTGCCGTCTCACGTGCCGCCTCTAGACAGCGTCCCTGTAAACCTTTCTCGCAAAACTGCTTGCACTAATGATGTAGAAATGGCTTGTCCTACGCAGAAGCCTCGTGATTCAACGTCTCCTTCTAAGTCCTGCGTTCCCCAGCTCAAGACAAGAAATGGGCCTTCTAGAGTGTCTTCCAAGTCAGATATGCTACAAGAGGCTGTTTCAGCCTATATTCTCAAATAGGCATCATGGCGAATGTAAAAGTTCTGCAATAGAATCACCGCTCTTTTGCATCATCTCTTACTGATTTAAAAATTCTTCTTTTCTCATAACCCAGATATTGCGCTCTTGCAAGAAACTTGGCTCTCTCCTGTTAAGTTATTTTCTTTAAACAGGTTACGTGATTTCCGTGCGGACCGCATAAACGCTGGGGCGGCGGGTTGGTGACCCTGATTTCGTCAAAATTGTGCCACCGGGCATTAATAACTAAAAAAGTAATGGATTCTGATTGCGAGCTTCTAGCTATAGATCTCACTTTGCTGCACTGCACTACTGCCACAGCCGCAAACGTCTGTTTTCCAAATGGAGTATGCAGAACAGACCACCTAGACATCTTACATGCAAACTCTAGCAGGGTAATCATTGCAGGGGACGTCAACTCACACCACGTGGGCTGGGGTTCCTATACTTATTCACATGGACATATGTTATGGACATGGATGTCAGCAAATGATGTCCGGTGCTGCAACTCTCGGGCTATACCCTTCACCCGCACGCACTCGCGCTCAGTTTTCGATTTGTCCTTGGTAGCAAGAGGAGTATGTCTCAGGGCATGGTCCACAACTGGCTGCCGCACATCTAGTGACCACCTACCAATTGTGTTCACCATATTGGTGAGCTCCCTCGGAGATCTTGGTTCTGCCCGAAAATTAGTTAATCTTGCAGCCTACAAAGCATCTCTGCCCGCCTCCCTTACATCTTATCCTTGTTCATGTGATGCAGGACCGACAGGGCTCAGCGAGTGTTTTCGTCAGTTTTGAAGGCTACGGAGAGCTCTCAGTTCACTGTGCGTTCTGCTGTTTGCAATAGATCACCATCCCCGTGGTGTAATAATCAATGCAAAGGCAAAGGATGGCTACAATCAAAACTTGAAGACATATTTCTGAAACCGAAAAAATAGGAAGGTTTTGTATTGTTTTATAGAACGGAATGTAAACTCCTCAGCCATGCAGTTAACAAGCTCGGTGGTGCTCTCTCCACATGAGGCGAAAGATGAGTTAGAGCGAATTGCTCAAGGGCTTGCTTCACGTTTTCATTAGCAGTGTAGAGTCCCTCTGTTCGCCTCCTACCCCTGTTCAGACTATGTTATGGTTGACAAATCAGAGTTAACAACTGCAGTTTCTTTAATGCAATCCTCAGCTCCGCTTTGGGATGGTGTTACCGTCAGTGTGTTCAAAATCCTAGCGCAAGACTTCGCTCTAGGGCCTCCTTGATCTGGTCAATACATCATTGGAAACAGCATGGTTGCTGCCCTCCTGGAAGGTGGCGAAATAATATTGCTCTTAAAAGATACAAAGAAAGGCTTCCATATTGATAACATTTGGCCGATAGCTCTAACATCCAATTTCGTAATGCTTATAGAAAGAATTGTGCACAGCCGCCCGTCAGCGCATATTTCAGAAGTCAACGCATTGAACTCTGCCCAGATTGCCTTTCGCCGCGGATGCTCTATTTGGTCTGCCCACGTCGATTTAGAGAGCAGATTCCACCTTGCTATGCGCAAGAATAAAGTATCAGCATTAGTGACCCTTCACTATGCTAAAGCGTACGACAGTGTTGAATATTCGATCCTTCTGTCTATATTGGCATTATTACACCCGCCGTACTACATTTATACATGGATCCGCGAATTTTTAACAGGACGGCAGTTCTTTTGCTCTGACGGTTCCTTCACCTCAGACACCTATGCCTAGACCAGTGGCGTGCCACAAGCTTTTGTACTTTCGCCACTTCTATTCAATCTGCTGATGTGCGATATTCCAGTACACCCTTATGTTACAGTATATGTTCATGCAGATGACATAGCCTTCTTTGCGTCTGCAGCAGACATTCATGCCCTATATCGTTCTCTCCAGCATTATCTCAATGCGGTGGAGGTTTGGCTGGATACATTAAGTTTGGTATTAAACGTGCACAAAAGCAGCGTGCTAATTGTTAAAACCAACATGCCTTTATATATATCGCTACACTATCGCTCGGACAGCATACCTCAACTGGAATTGTTCAGGTATCTATGCGTTGTTTATGATGCCAGTATAGATTGGCGGCCACACATCGAGACTAACGTTGAGAAAGGTGAGCGTGCACTAGGTAGGCTACTTTGAACAATTAATAGGAAATTTGGCATGCGCCAGGGCACGCTTGTACTTCTCTACAAAGCCTATGTCACAACTATTTTGGAATTCGGCTGCATACTTTTTCCTGGTTCCTCCGAATATAAGCTTCATCCGTTCCTGCTGCTAGAAAGGCGCGCACTGCGCCTCTGCCTAAGTCTCTCTGAATCAGTTTCCACCGCAGTTCTGTACTTGGAGGCTCGTATTCCCGACCTTAACTCCCGTTTTCACCTTTTAACAGTTTAGGACTTTTTTGCGGGCGTTTGAGTCGGCTCCTGGTGTGGCTACACCTATTTTCGTCTCGCAGCAAGCCCTCTTTCTCACTCCTAATTGGCCAAGGTTCCGTCGCCTGCAAGCTGTTTTTATTCAGAGCCTTTTATTCAATATTGCTCTGGATCTCAGTTTTCTATGCAGTGTTGGTTGTGCAAGGTCCCGGGTGGATATTGATTTTAATTATATTTTCCCACTTAATGCGAAGCATCTGCCCGCAAGGACATTAACTGGCCTCCTCTTTGATCACCTTGCCCATTTCCCGCAACATACTGTGATTGATACAGATGAATCTGGGGCCGGCCGGAAGGCAGCGGTTATTATTTTTTTCAGTCTCTCTCATGGAGTTTTTTGTTTAGAGTCCCGGATTACACAACCATATTTCTAGCAGAGTTTATGGCTCTTGGGCTGGCCGCTTTGAAAAGTCGCACAACTGTTTCTCAGGTGATATTCCTCTCAGAATGTCTCTCTGTTTTGTTGGCGCTGCAGTACACATGAAACGCTTTTTTGGTACGCTCACTAAAGTTTTTTTAGTCCTGGATGGGTGAAAGCGGTGTGCTTCGTTTGGATACCAGGCCACTGTGGTATTTTGCAAAATAAAGCAGCAGAGTTTCTGGCAAAATCAGCTCTAAATGCACCTGTTGCCTGTAGCGACCCTAAACTTGTTCTTTTCGGTATGACTCGATTTCAGCGTTTTCAGTTTATAACTGCCACGCGCAACGATACGATTCCTTAATCTCTACTGTTGACTACTAACATCTCATGTACCCATGGAAGGCTCGTCCGCGTAAAACCCGGCAGTGTGAGGTAGCGATGGCACTCATGCGGTGCAAGATTCCCTGTTTAAACCGTTACTTATGTAGATGCGAGTTCAGTCCCACAAACCTTTGTGCGGCTTGTGGTGAGGTTGAGACATTTGGAGCATTTCCTACCCTCTTCCCGGAGGGTTGCACATCAGAGAAGAGCACACCTAGAAATTCTCATTACAAATTAGGGTCTCACTTTGTCGGTTCCACTCGTCCTCTCTTTCGGCACGAGCACCAGGAGTTTTGCATTGCATCGAGTTTGCGAATACATGCGCAATTATAAGTTTTTTATAAGAGCTACCGGCAGATTCCCTTGCTAATTGTTACCAAAATTTCATATTATAAACAGAAACGTAGCATATGGACGGGACGAACAAGGGCGAATACAGGACGGTTGCGACTCGTCCCGTCCATATGCTACGTTTTTGTTTATAATATGTGTGACCAACTGGCCCCTTAGTATACTCTGTTAAATTCCAAAATTTCCGCATTTAAAAGAGCGTTTGGGTATTTTCCTATATTTAATTCTCAGATATTATCTCTGGATATTTTGTTTTTTCTTCCTAATTACTCTGAAATTTCACCCAGGGCACAATACTTAACTTGACAGCAGTTTACCCTATTGTATGGGGTCTCCCCACTGAACACTGTCCAATCTCCCGTCGTGCATATGTGCCATGTCACGAAGGCAACAGCAACAACAACAAGACAGTTTCCCAAGGGACGAAACGATCTCCGTGTGATGACGGCCTTACATAGGCAAGCAGATCAGAACTGCATGAGCCGACCTTGCCGAAATACTCTGGGCCGAGGTTGGGGGTAGACATCGGCCTCCGAGCGGCTGACATTCAAAGTCAAAGCATTCTTTAATGTACAAGTGCAAGGCATTACATAATAATATATTTGTACCAATAGCCGTGCGGCTAGTCGTCCGACACGTTTTGCCAACTTCCCGATGTATGGCCGATCAGGATCCTATACACAATCGGGACCGAATTTTAATCGTTTGTAAGTGGCCTGATATCATCTGCCAGTGCCAGCCAAAGTAAAAACAATTAACTTTGAGACCTCTGTCGAACTATCCGCCGACACTGTCCCGGCAGCCGATAGCAAGCTTTATTAATGAAGCTTTGTCTTGAATCCTTCTCCGTTTTACTCTTGTAAACTCGAGAGCTTCGCGGGGAATATTAAGCAGTCGCTACACACCCGCTTGCAATGGCCTGCAGCTGGCTCATGGCTTGCTCGATATTGAATGTCAATTAGTATCGAGCAAGACCTGCCAGCTGGAAGCGAATGTGTAGCAACTACTTAATATTCAACGCGAATTTTTGCCACTGTCTTCAGTGCACAACAGCTTAAAACAACAACCGAACTACGCAGGGCGAACGTCAACGTAACCATAAATTATTTCATTGCATGAAGAATACATCAATGTAGTGGACTGCTTAGATTTATGCAGGTAATGAACTCATAATTGTAATAATCTTCCACTCCGTCACTTCGTTTACTCAGCGTAAGTTTGAAGTGCAGCTTTTTACGCATCAAAGTAACAATTCAACGTTCTTTGTACATGGGCACATCGAAAGCCAGACAAAACCACTTGAAGGAGCAGGCACACGCGAAAGGGCCAACCTAATTTATATCTTGTCTGCAGCAGAATATTGGCAGCAATTATGGTAATATGTATACAGTAAAATAATATGTAATATGTATACAGTATGTATACAGTAAAACGAAGTAAAACAACCAAAATGCCGCAGCAGAAATGCTTCACATATTGCACAATGTTATATCAAGGTAGGAATGCTCTTCAGCCAACCGAAGACAGCAGGACAGCCGAAAAAGAAGTCCCCATTTTCAATCTCCAAAACTTCTGAAAAGTTTCTCTGTGCAACTTCTGAGCGCACGCCAAGGTTGTCAATAATTGTTCTGTTTTGCAGCATCACTATCTTATAATCTAGTTTTAATGCCCGCCGTTTGTCCAAAGCCTCCTATGCCACAGGATAACGAAACAGCATAGATCGCAACAAATTTTAACAACCTCTAATGCTGTTTTTTGCCGACTGATTACGTGATAGTAACCCTCAACTAGCCTACACCTTCTTAGGCAAGCTCTTGCGGAGCGTAAAGTTTTGATCTAACTGTGGCCCATTAGCCCCCGTTTTGTTTCAAAAACAATGAAATTGCGCCACCATATGGAATGACTCTCTTATCTCCTTCATGTATTTGTTCCTGAAGGCCTGCCCTAGTTGGCTCACTGAGATCCTTGAGCACCTTTTCTGTTGTGAAAAAAAAAGCAGCAGTACGGACACCCAGCCTCTGCAGGAATCTGGTCATTGGAGACTGTCCTGTGAGTTAACGATAAATTGAAAATTAACGGCAAACGGAGTTTATTGCCCCGAAGCTGCATGAGGGCTTTGCGTCATGGCGCAGTGGAGGGCTTCGGATGGCTTCGGAGGGGCTGTGGTTCTGCATGTCGGCTCTGTGCGATGCAGCAGTGAACGGCTCCAAGGTTCGCTTAGACTACCTGTGCTTGTTTAACGTGCAAAATGACTTCCACAGTGCACGAGTCCTTTCTGTATTTCACCGCTATCAAAATGGGGCTGTACAAGCCAGGATTTGATATCGCGACCTTTTGGTCCGGTGGCCGACGGCACCGAGCTGCTGCAGCAGCTAAACGGAGAAACATGCCTGAGGCAAATGGGGAAATGCGCATTTTCCTCCTTGAAATGGCTTGCCAGCATACGCAGGGTAGCAAATGGTAAACACCACGATATAGACTTCTCTTAAGCGACAGAACTGTTGATTTGTTAGATGTCCTGAAAGGGCTCTCATGTAATTACTTTAATTTGTGGCGTGGCGCATTTGGGCAAACTAAGAGGTGTTTATTACAGACTGAAAATGGCGCTTGTGCCACATTCTTCACATGCAGGCCTTCACTTTCGGAACTTAAGTTGTAACACCAGTTTAAAAAAAAAAACATTTTCTGCACATGTGGGCAACAAACCTTCCAATATTTTAGGAATTAGACAAAAAAGGGTATATACTCACATTCGAGAATTTCTCTCACATATGAGTATTGACTTCTCTTTTGACAATGGAATTGTACCACCTAGTCAAAACCAGATGAAATATGTGAACGTATAAGATCATTTCACTTTCCATGATATCAGTGGCTTTCTTTCTGCAGGCTTGGTTGGCAATCAGCTATTTCTTGCAGGAGAAAGATGAACATTGAGTTGGCGCCAACGAAGCCGTTGGTCTTGGCCCTAGTGATGAGTGTGACGAACTATTAAGCACACCAATTCAACAGCGCATTGACAAAAAATCGGGAGTGGCTTAACTCAGCTATGCCAGGATATACGTAGCCAGAGCTGCAGTTCCCCCTGGTCTAATCACGTGGTCGGTTTTACAACGAGCTTTTACATCTTATTCTTAAGTTGCTGTTAATGATGACGCCGTTTTCATTGCTTCATCTTGCTTTTCTTCCGAAGGAACCATGCGAACTGCTATGCGCCAATGGTTACGCTCCGACTCTTGGCGTCTTCCCTTGGCAAGACGTTCTTCACTCAGCTGTCTCCGCTGCTCGTATAGCCTTCTGGTGTTCATTTTTCTCTGCAGAGCGGCCAAGTACCAGGCGACAATTACTGGGTCCGAAGAATCGATCTTCTTCTGACGATACCGCCGCATAGCGGCGGCTGGTGTCTAATTTTTGTTACCGATACGAAGCGATTGTGATACGTCGAGTCGTATCACCTCAGCTCTTATACACACAGCCACACATACATAGTTTATCCACATGACCCTACACGGGACCGCGGTGGCGGCCGAGCTCTGACGTCATGCACCGCGCACCTGCTGCCTTTCTCCGTTTGCCGCTCATGCGCATTCCAGCGCGGCACCGGCGGGCGTAGTCGAGCCCACGCGGCTACTCGCGCGGCGGCGGTGAACTCTGATGTCATTTGCCGCGCATATGCTGCTCCTCTCGTGTTTCGCCCATGCGCACTATCGGCCTCCGAGGCTCGCGGCGAAATACTCGACTGGGTAGCGTAGTGTAGCTCTCGCTACAAAATTAACAGTCATCTCACGCTCAAAATGCTAATTGTCACAGTGAGACCTAACAGATATAGAACAAAAAACATGAATTGATTCTGAAACTTTAAACGTGCGCAACTACTTATTCCCAAGGAACGATGCTTTTTTCTGTTGGAAAAAAAAATTTCTGATAACACGTAGCTTAACCCTGTAATAATATTGCTATACCCCCTCCTCCAACCAAAACTGTTCTGAACACCCAAGTAGCCTGTCTACCAATAATATATACTTAACATGAAATAAATATTTGAGCTTTTAAAAATTATACAGGGGTGACTTATGATTTGGTGAAAGCAGCAATCCTAGCAGTACATTTATTAAAAAATGTATTCTTTAAAAAATATGAGAAAAAATTCTAGGTATAGAAAAAGACCTTTTTTGGGTTGAAATCACGCAGAGAGAATGCTCCCACAGCATAAGAAGATTAATTCGTTGAACAGTGTAGGAATACTGGACATGTTAGATACAGACAAAAAACAGAGGCGCGGACTCTCAACTGATGTTTATTGAGAAAAACTGTCCTTATAATTTTTCCTTTTCAGAACAAAAACAACACCAAACATAAATGCAAAAAACAACACTACTCACAATACACAATACACAGAACGAACACATCGCTGTGGTGAAATCACACATAAAGTTAAAATGTTAGACGATGGTAGTTAGAAAGTTGATTGTTAGAAATTTGTGAGAGTTAACTTTCAGATGCAGTTGTACCACAGCAATGTGGTGTGTTTTTGACGGTCGTGTATGAGGAGTAGTATCGCTTTTCCTCGTTTTTTTTTTTACGTTTAGTGTTTGCTGTATTTTTTCTGGGAAGGCAAATTTATAACGACAGCCCTATCGAAAAATCTCGGATATATGTGTCATATATGTCTAACACATACGACATCGTGGATTGTGCCATACGTGCCCATATGTTATACGTGTCATACGTGTCATATGCGTCGTGTATGTATATCTGTTGGGACCGAGAACCGCTGGGCTGGAATTGAAGAAATTGGATACATAAAATAGCTGCCATACAATTTGGAAAGTAAGAAAAGGAGGGGGCGAAAAAAAGCACCATACACAACAGGATTCGAACCACCATCATCAACATCCGCAGCGCACTACGCTAACCACAATTCCGCGACGGAAATTTTTTGTCCTTATTTCCTGTTTCGACAGTTTACAAGAGATCGTGAACATGTTCTGCGGTACATTATGAAACATCAAGAGCGGACATGTGTTTAAGTCACGTGAGAAAATCAAGACTGTTTCAAAGAACACAGCTCTCTCATAAACTCGATAACTTCATTTACAAAACAGCTCTTTGTACACTTCACGTAGCTTAAGTATTTTTTGTTTGAAGTAATCTCGTATAGACCGCGCATCTTCATCGCAGTGTCGTACAGCCGCCTCGCTTCGCCAAATGCTGTGCAGGCCAAGAATGAAAATTATATCGTATATATAAAGATCTGGATCAACGTCCAAGAATCGTATTCCTTACGGCGCCAAGGGCAAGTCTCTTTATTTTACGCTGAAGCACGTCCCAAAAGAGCATCGCATCCCAGCAATCAATAACAACGTGCTCTATTGAATCTGCTTTGTCACATAACAAGCAGTCACCACCCCATGGTAACAACAATTCCTTCTCCTCCATCCATTTTTTAACCGGCAACGTACTAGAGTGCAACTTGAAGAAAAACGTCTTCACACCCGCTGGCACCACCATTATCCCTACTTTTTTAAAAATATTTCCTCCTTGGCCTCCACCATACAGAGATCGATATATTGGCTCAGGGAAGACACAGCCGAGCAAATCTTTTAGATATTTCTTACGCGTGGCATTTAAAAGGTATTCCAAACTGAACCAACAATTTAGAAACCGGAAAGGAAAGACCACTTCTTTCTGAAATCTACTTGCACTGTATCGCCTCCCGTCTACAGTGGAAATAACATAGTTTGGAAAAGCCGGAGAAAGCCTCACATGAATAAAATTCTGCAGAAAAGGGTCGCATTGATATCGAATAAACATAAATCTTGACACCACATGCCTCACGTATAAGTGTGGCAAAGGAAGACCCCCTTTTCTCAAACGCAGAAATAAATTATCAGGATTAGTCTTCTCTCATGAGGACTGCCAAACGAAAACGGCGAAGAGACGATAAAACAATTGAATGGTAAGTCGAGAGAACGAAAGGACCTGCAACAGCTAGCGCAGTTTTGAAACCAGTTACACACTACATATGTTTACGAGCGCGAATATAGACAGCTCCTTTCCCGACAATTTCTGTGTACGCGTGGACAGTTCTTAAATTTTCTCCCTCCAAAAGTAATCGTTATCTCGATACTTGTCAAGAGGTACTACAAGGTACTTGGAAAGGACCGGCGACCTTTTTACACTTGCATGAAACAAAGGCGCTGATATCCAGTTCCTATGCCAAGGGCCTGTACATTTGCTCAGATTAACAACGATATTGGTTACATCACAAAACCTCCCATGTAGCAGAATGTTGGCTCCGAATTGGGGCCCCTTGTCTGCCCCAAGTGGGCAGCCCATATGTGCCCCTTGTGGGATTTGAAACTCGTGCCCAGGAGGAGCCCAAATGGGCAGCCCACTTGAGCTGCCCTAAAGGAGCCAGAAGAGATCCATCTTGGGCAGCCCACCTGAGAATAAACGAGCGCAGACTGTTTGGGCCGGCCCAATCTCTACCCACATGGGCAGCCCATTTCGCTTCCCCCGAAAAAACGAGACCAATGCCAATATTGGGCCCCCCAATCAGTGCCCTCGTGGGGCCCTTGTTGGTCCTGAGTTAGCAGCCCACTTCCAATGCGCTGGTGGGGTCCGTGTTGGGCCCTAGTGCGCAGCCCATTTTCAATGCGCTGTTGGGGTTCTTGCTGGGCCCGTGGGCCGCCCATTTTCAATGCCTTGGTGGGGTCCTTGTTGGGCCCGAATGGGCAGCCCATTTCATGTTTTAGACAGCCCAGTTGGGTCCAAAGTAGGCAGCTCTCCTTGGTTGCCAAGATGAAGCCCAGTCTGGACACAAGTGGGCAGCCCGAAGTGGCCCAGACCGGCATTTATAAGTGCAAGCAATCGGAGCTGCCCTGATGAAGCCCAGTTTGGGCCAAGTGGCCAACCCATTTCAGAAGCTCTACAAAGCACAGGCTGCACACACATTATTCATGCATAAACAGGTCAAATTATAGAAAATCTGATGTATTCACAGCGACATCTTATGCAGATGTACCAATATCATAAGCTTCTCTGCCTTAGCATGGCCAGAGTCGGACTCCGGCATGGCAGTGCCAAGCTGAAGTATATATATGAAATTAAAAAGTGGATTTATTTCATATTTTATTGCATTATTTCACAAAAGCTCCATTTAGTGGTCAGGATGGAATGCCCACGTCAAGTTCATCATGGCCTTCCGGCCACCGTCCCGGTCCCTGGCGCCACACAAAAAGCTTGCAATATGGGAGTTGATGCGGGTCACATCCGCATTAGGCACCTTTCGCTCCACAACAGCTGTAATCAGACAGTTTGTAATTATGAATGTGCAAAACATGAATTCTCAGCTATGTGGTCAAACCTTGTAATAGCATAGAGAAGACTGCAGCAAAAACACATTCAGTGTATTGGCATTAACCATAAAAAGAGGCACCAAATTTTAGCACATCTGTAAAGGAGTGCATGTTGTACAAAGAAAATTGAAGAGCACAGTGTCGCTGGCGACTCCCAAAATAGACTGTCTTCTGAGACAGCCAAAGAAATGTAAAAAAAACTACAGCAAGCTCTATTCAAAATTACGGCAAATCAATTCTACCTCGAAAATTTGAAAGCATTGTTTCATTCGAATGATCACTACACTTTTTCGTTAAGTAAACCGAATAAAACACATTTGACCAGCTATTTGTAGTTTCCCAATTATTTGCACATCGTTTCAAACATCACAATAAAAATCAGCAAATGCTGATAAATAGTGAGCAGAATTCAGTAAATAAAATTTTCTGCTTGGAAACATACTCTTATGTTGTAACCTATTATCATACCTTTTATTTTAAACAAGTATATTCAGCTAGAGCCGCATATCATCTACATTATATGTCTCTGCTCTACTAAGGCTGTGAAGGAATTTAATTCCAGTTTCCTGTAATGGCATTACTTTACCTAGAGAAAACTACTGTTAGCCTGTTGTAATAAGTAATGCATGCTAATCCCCAAAAATTCAATCCTACTGAAAACTGCCTTTGTAAGCTAGAAATCGCCACAAATAAAAATACAGGTACCACTGCTGCTCACTAATTAAACAGCTGAAAGCGGCACTAACCAAATTTTTAGCACATATTCTACATGCTATGTTACACTAGAAATTCAAGATGGTGATCATAGGATCTTTTTTATTGTAAACATCACAAATTTGGATCAAGAGGTGGAAAAAATTTAAATTTAAATTCGATATTTTCTACATTCAATGTATTTTTCCATCTGATAGGCATCAACATACGAAAGAGTCCCGGAAACGTTTTACTGTTAATAAAAAAAAAGAACGATATCTTTAATGGGTCTACTTTTGCGCGCCAAAAAATGCAGGATTGTATTCTACAGTAATTACTATCAAAGATGAGGCTCAATGAATGTGCCATTCTAGATTCTCCCGCGGCTGCTCATCATGCATCCACAAGACTATTCACCCATACGACATCTTGGAACTAGACAATGTAAGTAGTTAGCAGCCCATTCGTACATTGTCAGGATTCCAAGGTATGACTAAATAAAGGAAGGGGTACCATTTACATCGACATTAGCCAAGCAAGTGACTAGTTGAGTGTGGCTGCACAATCTGTCTGGTGCCAGCGTCGCATAACACAGAAACTTTCTGGGAAGTAGTGTAACACTGACAGTGTTTTCATTATAATGTGGGCTGCCACAGATTACTGATATCTAGAATGCTTCGCCTAATGGCTTGCTCCTAATCATGTTCATTATTGTCATGACGCTAAGAGAAACCTTTGTTTTTTATACATGACATCTGACAGGCTTACCTTCACAAGAAAAGGATGGAGCAAGCAACTGAAACTTTACAAAAAACTTTCAAAGCCAATAAAAAGCGGTGGTTGTGCCAATACAGGTCCTGATCCCAAAACTTGCCCAGCTAGATGAGGGATGGGCAAATGCTAGACATTATTAGCTAACAAATGTCAGCGTCAAATAATTGTGTGTGACTCTCCCAACTGCTGTTTGCATTTTGCAGTTTTTTTTGCCAATTTACTTTTATGGCCTCCAACTTTAGGGTGTCCGCTTGGAATGGAAGGCGGCCTAGATGTGAGTAAGGGTGGACATTGAAGAGCACAAATATAAGCTAAAGGGTCACAAAAGGGGGGCTCAGAAAGTGGCAACAAAATAAATATGTGCATTATGTAGTGGAAATACCACTGAGCGTTGTTGCCACGTACAAGTCCTCGAGAGCAAGCTGGTAGCTTGCAGGGCATTTTCGAAAATTCGTGCTCTTGCGCCGCAACTATTGTCACCAGGCGCTCGCCTGAGATTGCACGTATTGCATTGGCTAGCGCAAATGACGTCATGATGCAGAGTGCTATCACTGGTTCGCGATCAATACAGAGAAAAAGGGCGGTTGCTTGCCCGGCCCCGAAGGTGACTGCAGCGCCTCCACCATTGTATTCCCTCCTCTCTCTATAGCTGTGGCGGCTATGTGTGAGTTGAGAGGTAAAATATGGAGGCAGTTTCTAATTTTCAATAACTGGTTACATTAGCTATACTGAAAAGTTTTGCAGGAGGCTGATAGTCAATTCAGAATCTACCAGTTTCATCAGCTTTTCTTACCCTCATTGCGCCTGTTTTAGTGCCTTTTTAAGGATAGAACAAGGATGCCACAATTTGTAGCTTGGTTTTGTTGACATCTCAATCATTTCCTGATGATTTTCTGATAAAGATGCAAGCGTCCAAATTCGACAGATCATTAAACTATGATAATTAAGATTTTGTGTTTTACAGAAGCTCTCGAGCTCAACAGAGTAAAAATTAAAATCCAGTAATATACGAATTCTAGAGCTCTTTTAATGCACTGCAAGTTGACAGAACCGAAGTAATAGTTCCGAGAAATTAAGTTCAAATTAAAGAGTTATTTTGCTTTTTGTTGTCCAGTCAAGCAACTGCAGTGGCCCTAAAAGAAGTATAAATCAGCTCTTCAAGCAGATTATTTTTAAGGTCAAATGCTTGCTGCCAGTTAAATTGAGCTACCAATACAAGCAAAAAGGGTGTATCTGTAGGCATTTCTTCTCAAAAGAATTGCATTTACTGCTAGGCACTTAAAATCATAGCCACGGTAAATCAAGCAACCAGTTAAACACAATGCCGAAAGAAAATTCGATGGACCAGAAACATCACAAAGTGCAAACAAGGGCAAACAAACATGGCACGCGAAAACTCGCCAACAACCACACTATACAGGAGAAGCTGCCTAAAAGGTCGCCTGTGCCTTCCACCTTCCAGCGTTAACAGCAAGGCGAGTGGCGTCTTTACGAAATTTTTCAGGAAAAGATGTGTAGCCTCGTCCACTGTGTCGCCTCCGATCATGGCAAGCCGCTTAGTGTGAAAACCGTTACACCACAAATTATAATAAGATGTTGAATACAAATAAATAATGAATGAGAATTTATAAATTGTCATATTAATTGCATACAACGCACAGCAAATAAGTAAGACCTTCATCCATGCTTAGCACCCAGAAATTGTTTAAACACATTTTTCCCCAAAGAATTGTTGTTTCATGCACATGATGAAAAAAAAGCTCATGTGCAACCAAAATAAATGCAGCGATACACATGTCTTCACTGCACTGCTTTGAAGAATGTGCTGGTGCCAAGCTGATCGAAACAGGCTCAAGCCATGAGTCACAGCATTTCAGTGTGATGCGACAAAGCATGCCCTATTAACCTCCCCACCCCCCCTCCCCGAATGTTTCTTTGCTCTACCAGAAACCCAAGAATGATTTTACCACATTTCATGCAAGCAAACTGCAAGACATTGATCAAGAGTGAGAAAGGTAAAAATGTGAAACAGCTAAAAGATGAAAAACATGCTACAACTTCAAAAAAATGCCAATCTGTTAGAGCAGTACAAATTCAGTCATCTTGCACTCCATATTTTCATGCCTGCAGGCTCCAGGAAAATTTCAATTTTCTAGGCAGGTACTTTCAATTTTTGTTGCTTGGAGCAGCCATAAACTTAAGTGCAAGCATACTGCAGAGCTTCCAACCAGGCGATATGAAAAATCAGGAAATTTTATTCGTGCTTAATAGGGAGTGGGGGAGGCGCTGCATCAATCTGTGTCGAATCGTTTCATGGCAGGGACTTTGCTATCTACGCTAGCACCGTGCCAAGGCAGCCACTTCAGGAGGTTCACAGGAAAAGCTACGCCTTTTCTACTGCAGCCTTCTAGAATGCTGTACCCAAGCTGTACCACAAAATAAGCATTAGCCACTTTAGCTTTGGCTTAAAGCTGTACTCCAGGTGATTCTGAGCTCATCTTTTCACCACGTGAACACAAAGACCAAATAACCACATATTTTTGAATAACCATCGAAAACAGTGGTGAGAGATACAATGCCGATTGCAGAATTTCTATGTTTGCAAAGCAGATTATAAAACTTGCAATGAGAAAAACATTTCTTTGCAACAACCATTGAAAAGCCTGGCTTAATAAAGAGCCCTTCTGTCGAGGTCTCCAAAGCTTTCTTCTAACATCTCCCATGGAACTCAATCGGACCAGCTCTTCTCCAAGACAATGCTGCAGAGCAGCTCCGTGATTCCCTTTGAGCTCTTTGATATCGGCTCTGAGCTCCATCAGGAGCTGCACTGTCTGACTGTTGTAGCCTGAAATGTTCAAAATTCATGATTACAGAAAGACTGCACATGTCCCTCTGAGTGCTTTGGTATTGCTTAAGGTATCACAATTTGGCTTACACCAAAGACTGATTGCACAGCAAGGAAATAGTTTTTTGAAATCGGTGGAATTTGAAAATGGTAAGTATCCCCGAGATGAACGCACTGGTTGCTGCACTACAAAGTACAAGTTGTGGAGTGTTCTGAGGGAAAAAACTAGAACATGAGTGCATTACTGGGTCCCATTCGCATCACGCATTTCGTAGGCTTACCTTTATCCATCTTGAACCCAAGAAGCTTCACATCTTGATAGAGCAGCTGCGTACCCTGAAAAGGTTCGCAGTTTCTGATATGAGCGAAACGGATGTTCACTCCTGATTTTGAGTGTGCACTGCACAACATAATCTGTTTGTGCAATAGAGAAAAAGAGAAAGCTTCGTGGCTTGTGGGTAGCATGCCTGTCTCACAGGATTCAATTCCCACTACCACTTCTCAGATAAATTTCGTGTGTCTGAACATTGCTGAGCTTTATTGAATCTTTTTATTTCTCTGTTCCATTAGGACGTTCCACCCTTGGCCAACGCCAATGCAGATTTTTCTGTGACAAAAGATCGATAACACTGCCGCATTAAAATTAAGAAATAGTCTGGGGCATGGACAGGAGTTAGTGTGCTCGCTATGATGACAGCGTTACATGATATAGCCTCATGCTCCGGGTCCTAGGAGCGGATGTGCAAATCAGTTGTTCTTAAAACTCGTAACTTTTAATTTTCCGAGACTGACAAATCGTCCCTATATCCAAAGTTTATGGAACTTCCCTGGAACTGCAATGCCACGACAAAGAGTGAAGTCATAGGAAACGACAGGCTATCTCACACTTCAATTGACAGCAGTCATGACAATCTTGAGAGTTATCTGGAAATAAAACAGCACTATACAAAATTGAATATGGCCCACTCTTGTTGCGAGCGTGGGTGTCCATATCTCGACAATCTAAAAAATAAATTCAATGATCTATTGTCATATTAAATCCTATAATCAACATATAACTTTCCTGCACAGTTATTGCAGGCAAGCAAGCAAGACTGAAGCAACAAATATTTCAGGTATGAAAATTCATATTCAAAATTGGGACTAAATTTCAGACAGCATTTGCTATTCGATTCGCACTTTCACTATAGTTTATTTTCGTTATAACGAACATGGATACAGGAAATTATCGGCTTAAGCAAAGTAAGAGGAAAGCTTGGTTGGTTCATGATTTATTTCAGTAGGAGCTCTACCGGTATAATGAAATGAAGAGTGCAAAATCTGACACTCTATTGGTTATAATCATCATCATCATCATCATCAGCCTTACTACACCCACTGCAGGGCAAAGGCCTCTCCCATGTCTCTCCAATTAACCCTATCCTTTGCCAGCTGCATCCACCCTTTGCCTGCAAACTTCATCTCATCCGCCCATCTAACCTTCTGCCGCCCCCTGCTACGCTTACTTTCTCTTGGAACCCACTCCGTTACCCTTAAAGACCAGCGGCTATCTTGCCTTCGCATTACATGCCCTGCCCAAGCCCATTTCTTTCTCTTGATTTCGACTAGGATGTCATTAACCCGTGTTTGTTCCCTCACCCACTCTGCCCGCTTCCGATCTCTTAACGTTACACCTATCATTTTTCTTTCCATGGCTCGCTGCGTTGTCCTTAACTTAAGCTGAACTCTTTTCGTTAGCCTCCACGTTTCTGCCCCGTAGGTGAGTACCGGTAAGGTTATGCTGTTGTACACTTTCCTCTTGAGGGAAATTGGTAAACTGCCACTCATGATCTGCGAGAATTTGCCATATGCGCTCCACCCCATTCTTATCCTTCTAGTTATCTCCCTCTCATGATCCGGATCAGGTGTCACTACCTGCCCTAAGTAGACGTATTCCGGCACAATTTCTAGGCTCTCGCTGCCAATTGTGAACTGTTGTTCCCTTGCTAGGCTGTTGAACATTACCTTGGTTTTCTGCATGTTAATTTTTAGACCCATCGATCTGCTCTGCCTGTCTAACTCGTTGATCATGATTTGCAGTTCACCTCCTGAGTGACTCAGCAAGGCAATGTCATCAGCAAATCTCAGAATATTAAGGTATTCTCCATTTATTCTTTTTCCCAAATGTTCCCAATTCAGGCCTCAAAATACCTCCTGCAAACATGCGGTGAACAGCATTGGCGAGATCGTGTCTCCTTGCCTGACGCCCTTCCTTATTGGAATTTTATTGCTGACTTTATGGAGGACTATAGTAGCTGTGCAGTTGCTATATATATCTTCCAGTATTTTGACATAACGCTCTTCTACCCCCTGATTACGCAATGCCTGTATGACTGCTGAGGTTTCACTGAGTCGAATGCTTTCTCGTAATCAATGAAAGCTATATATAGAGGTTGGTTATATTCTGCGCATTTCTCTATCACCTGATTGATAGTGTGAATATGGTCTATTGTGGAATATCCTTTACGAAAGCCAGCCTGATCATTTGGTTGATTAAAGTCTAACGTTGCCCTGACTCTATTAGCGATTACCTTAGTAAATACTTTGTAGGCAACGGATAGTAAGCTGATCGGCCTGTAATTTTTCAAGTCCTTGGCGTCTCCCTTCTTATGAATTAAGATAATGTTTGCATTCTTCCAAGCTTCTGGTAGAGTCGAGGTCATAGGGCATTGCGTATACAGGGTGGCTAGTTTTTCTAGCAGGATGTCCCCTTCATCCTTCAACAGATCTGCTGTTACCTGATCCTCCCCAGCTGCTTTTCCCATTTTCATTGCTTCTAAGGCTTTCTTTACTTCATCTTTCGTTACTGGCGGGATGACGCATTGCTGTGCACTGCTGTCTTTCTCATTAGCGCTCTGATTACATTGGCTACTGTACAGGTCTGTGTAGAACTCTTCGGCTACGTTAACTATCTTATCCATATTGCTAATGACATTGCCCTGCTTGTCTCTTAATGCATACATCTGGTTTTTACCTATGCCTAGTTTCCTCTTTACTGTTTTTAGGCTACCTCCGTTCTTTATAGCATGCTCGATTCTCTCCATAATAAGCTTCCTTATGTCGGCTACCTTGCACTTATTTATTAACTTTGATAGCTCCGTTAGTTCTATTCTATCGGTAGTGTTAGATGCCTTCATGTTTTGGCGCTTCTTAATCAGATCTTTGGTCACCTGAGATAGCTTCCCTGTATCTTTTCGAACTGTCCTACCGCCTACTTCTACTGCGCACTCCGTAATTATTGATGTCAGGTTATCGTGCATTGAATGAACATCAAGATCATCTTCCTCAGTTAAAGCCAAGTATCTGTTTTGCAGCGCTATCCTAAACTCCTGTGCGTTCCCTCTTACGGCTAACTCGTTAATGGTCTTCTTCTTCGCTAGCTTCTTCCGTTCCCTCTTCAACTCTAAGCTAATTCTAGACCTTACCATTCTATGGTCGCTGCAACGCACCCTTCCGAGGACGGCCACATCCTGAATGATGCCAGGTTTAGCGCATAGTATGAAGTCGATTTCATTTTTAATCTCACCATTGGGGCTCTTCCAGGTCCACTTCCTGTTTTCTCGTTTGTGGAAGAAGGTATTCATGATCCGTAAATTATTTCTATCCGCGAATTCGACTAATAACTCTCCCCTGCTATTTCTAGAGCCTATCCCATAGTCACCTACCGCGTGGTTGTCAGCCTGCTTCTTGCCCACCTTCGCATTGAAGTCGCCCATCAGTACAGTGTACTGCGATTTTACTCTATTCATTGCTGATTATACGTCCTCATAGAAGCTTTCAACGGTCTGGTCATCATGGCTGGATGTGGGTGCGTAGGCCTGCACCACTTTCAGCTTGTACCTCCTATTCAGCCTAATTACTATAGCTGCTACCCTCTCGTTAATACTGTAGAACTCCTCTACGTTGCCAGCTATATCCTTATTAATGAGGAAACCCACACCTAGTTCTCGTCTATCCTCTAACCCGCGATAGCACAGTATGTGTCCGTCCTTTAGTACTGTATACGCCTCACCTGTCCTCCTAACTTCGCTAAGCCCTATAACATCCCATTTAATTCCCGCTAGTTCCTCGAATAGCACTGCTAGGCTAGCCTCACTAGCTAAAGTTCTAGAGTTAAACGTTGCCAGGTTCAGATTCCAATGGCGGCCTGTCCGGAGCCAGAGATTCTTAGCACCCTCCGCTGCGTCACAGGTCTGACCGCCGCCGTGGTCAGTTGCTCTGCAGCCGCTGGGGACTGAGGGCCGAGGGTTAATTGGTTGGATCATAGAAGGTTGTGGCCAAGTACTACACCAGGGTGGCCAAATCCTGCTCTGGTGAGAGAGTGCGTTGTCGATTCTGGCCACCGAGCTAAGGCCGCACTCCAGGCCTGGTTATGCAATTCCATCGACACGCAGATTTTTTTTTTAAACCCGGTGGAGAATTGCGCGGCACCAGGATTTGAACTCCGATCCTCTTGCACGCGAGGTGGATGTTCTACCTCTACGCCATCGCTACATTCTATAGGTTATAATAGAGCAGTTTTTTTTATTCGCATGACTCAAAATGCACAAGGAGACGTAAAAAACTTCAAGAAACGCAATATTTTGATTATTTGAATAGTCCACAGTAGTAGTGTGTATGAATCGACGATGGATTCACTTGCTGCACCATATAGGGGCAGTACGCACTAGCATCAATCTTACAGATGCATGACCGGCATGTGATCGAACCATCGCCTCATCATGCCACGCGCCCCTGCCACATGTGAAGACCTGCGCGCAAGTGAGCTGCACTTCATGGCTCTATCAACTTCGTTGCGCAAAATGGCAATGCAGAAGCACGCAGTCGACAATTGTTAACGCAAGACAGAAGATTGAAGACATCCGTTGACATCCGTTCTAAAGGAGACATGAAGAATGGTCTCCTTGCCATCATGTCGACTGGTGGTTCTGAATGTTACGTTTGAGGACTTAGTCTCCGCTCATGACAACTTGGTAGCAGCCCCTGAACTGACCTACCAAGAAATCGCTGACGAGGCCGAGTCTTGCAGATGATGAAAGTAGGAATGATGACACAGAACCGGTAAGGAAAGAGTGAACTCTAAAAAGTGGAGAGGCTACCGACGAGGCCAGGAAATTGAAGGGCTACCTACAGAAAGTACCTGTGGACTGATGTCGAGAAAGCTCTACATTTATTTGATTTCGTGGAAAATTTTGTCTTCTAATATACTGCTCATTGCCAACAAGCAAAGATTGCATTCTTTCTTAAATAAATCAGGGCGGAGCCGTCATCCCCATCTAGTGTTCATTTCTGCTCTCCAACACAGAAAAAAGAGCGATTTTTCGAATGCCTATACTCAGCTTTGAATTCAATAATTGTGAGGTATTACTTCTTTCTGTTGTCCGCCTCAGAGCACCCTTAGCTTCGGTTTATTTGCAGACTTTTGCAGAGTTTTAGAACGATACTTGGGTAAAACAAATTTTACACCAAAATTAGGCTTAGTTATAACAAGATTTGACTCTTTTCGAATCTCGTTGATCAGAAATTATGAATTTCTGGTTCATCTAAAAAGGCAGCAGTATCTTGCACTTATGGATGAAGCCTACAGCTATTCACATCAATGAAAGCATAGCGAATTTTTTTATGTTGATCAATGTAAAATAATGTAAACATTGAGATAATTTATTAGAAGAAAGGTGGGATGCAAACCTATGAGCGCCGAATATCATGTTCGGTGCTCTATCAACTCCGCTAAGACGACAGCAGTTCAATCTTCTTCTTTAGGTATTTGCTGCATGTAAGCTATCCTTGAGTTGTTTACCAGCACCACCCTTTTCCATTGTGACAGACAGTATGTTCAGTAGCGAGTGTCACATAGAACATGATCCGACGGTAGCGTGGAAGTTGTGCGATAACCCTCTTGAACTACCCATGGCAGCAAGGCTGCCAGAATCGAGGCCCTTTATTAGGACAAGGGCCTTTACTAATGCGATAGTGTTAGAGTCTTCATTCGCCAAAAAATCCGGTGTTGTCAGCGTTGTCAAAGGAAAACTATGGCCATGGCTATGGCAGGTGGTCGCGTACATGTGACATGGCCGGGACTGATTGGGCTTGTGTGTCCTCACGAAGCCACATGACATGGCAGGAGCTGCCAACTCGAGCTTATCAAGGTAAACTTCGAGATGGCAGAGTGAGATGGCAATAAAACCCACTGGGACCTTTTCATCTAAAGTAAAACACGATACTCCTAATGCACACAGACATGTTAGTGTCGCCTAATTAAAACGAGGCTTTAGAGGTATCTATGTCAGGTGGTATTCCACTTGATAAGGCAGCCTACTACAGTATGTGAATAAGTATGCGTGAGATAATAGTGGCAAATTTAAAAAATTAATTAGTGATTGAACAACCAGCGAACTCCGTGTATGTCCACAAGTATCTGCAAGGAGAGCCGCAGGCAGGAGGCGTTAACGCAGTCTGTGATACCCTAAAGACAGAGCTTTAGTGTCCTCCGAATTTTCTGGAAACCTTGGTCGCATAGGTATGGGTAGCTTAAGAAGGTGATCGCACAAATCCCACACTTTCATTGGATCACATTTCATTCACGGTTATTCCAGACATACTAGATCCAGCGCTATGAACAAGGGTGGCGCTGGCAAATATCTGAAGGATAGTTCACACGCAGCAAATACCTGCGAAAGAAGATTCAACTGCTGGCACCATAGCCCAGTTGGTAGAGCACCGAACATGAAATGCGAAGCTCATAAGTTCACATCCATCTGACTGCATTAGGTTGTTTTCTTTTACTTTCTAATAAATTATTGCAATCATTACATTAAAATATTTCACAATGACAAACAAAAATTATCTCCTATATCTTCCTTGTGTCAGTAAATGTTGGCTTAGTGTCAACAGGCATACTATACAGCTCCCAGAGCTTAGAGAGCTGGAAGTTGCTGTTAGATTGCTGGAGTTGTTAATTCTTGCAGCCTCATTTCTGGTGGGCTGCGATGATCATCCTCGTCCATGCTCACGTCGTCGCAAGCTTCAGCATGCTGCATATTTCACAAATGGGACTGGCAGATTACCCTGCTGCACTGCTCCGTTCTTCAATATATCTTTTGATACGTGGAAAAAAATTTGGTAAGCTTAACACACATAAACAGCTGGTACATGCACACATATACATGCAGTTTAATAGTACACTACTCTTTTCCTAGTAGTTATTTCCTGCTGTGGCCTCCTCCGACTGCAACATAGTATTCCATCACAACTGTCTCTTCCTCTTTAAATAAAATGCTATTCTTCATTTTACTATTAGAACTGCAGCATACTAAACGAGGACAAATGAATACCTTGCACATAGTGGAACCTTCAGAGAGCATTTTTTTCAAGACCAGAACCACTATTTACAATATCCGACTATTGGTATTAGGCAGGGTGGCACATATATTATAATGTAGAGTCAACATTGATTCTGGCAACAAAATAAAGCTGCCAAGGTTAACTGAGTGACTAAAACATCTGTCACGAAGTGCCAACACTTGCAGCTAAATTCCAGATATTCTGCAGTTACCTTGTTGCTTTTGAGTTCACCATATTTTTTTTGGCTCATTGCAGTATGATGTGCTATTAGCAAAGAAATTAAATGTGAAGAAATAAAATGTAAACAAAGTAATTACAACATTGGCTGAAAAATGAAGACTAACAAGGGAGTCTTATACGAGCATAGGTAACTCACTTTTAAGGCATGAAGACCATAATTTAAGTGACTGGGTGTTAGCTGTTTTTTCAAATTTCATTTATTGCTCTCACTAAGTCTGGTGTACAAAGTGTTTTTTATCCCATATTATGGTTGATTCTCTTAAAGGGAGCCATGACAGCGTATTTTCGTGTATACCCTGCTAATTGCACTCAATTCCCAACACGTTAAATTACAATTCCCAGAAGTTTCAGTTCATTCTCTGTGTAGATATTTTAAAACGAATTTTTTATACGGTTAGAGCTCAGTTTAACGAATTATTTCATTTAATTGAGAAATGTGCAAAATAGAGGAAGGCATCTTGCCGCCCTTCGAAATCTAAAATGGTAACGCAGGGGCACTGGAACGCATCCGCATCACTTTTGCAGAAAACCCGCCCCAGCTCCTATTTAAATTCTGCGAAGGCCTCATAATCGCTTGTGCATGAAAGCGACATCTCGCAAAACGGATTCAAATTCAAGGTGAAAGTGCCGCCGATTACCGAGTCCGTAGCTCCATGCAGGGGAGCAGCTTACAGCGCTGTCAAAACAAAACCAGGCCTTTGACTTGGGCACCTAGACTTTGCTGCTGGCGCGCTGTTAACAAGCTGCGAGGCTTTGTGGGCAAAATAAGAGAGAAATCACTCCTTTTTTCTTCTCATTTCTTCTGAGAAAACTTTGTTAAGTCGGGTTTAGTAATTGATTGTTTCGTTAATTCGGGTTAACGACAACAATGAACCCTGTGAGTACTTGCCGGGGAATCTAAATTTGTACATAAAATTTGAAATTCATAAATCGGGTTTTCTTTAGATCGGGTTTTAACTGTATTGCGAAATGATTGCTGGTCTGACAACCATTGATTGCTGACATCACGAGACCATACCTACTCCATGTCGTCTGCTGCGTGCTGCTGGCTGCATGCTTGCATGCACATCGTGGACGGCAGTCGCTCGAAAAGTGTTTTAGCTGAACGAAATAAAAAGCATTTCCCGTGTTTTTTTCACCAAGGTTTAGTACGCCAGTCTAGTGTTGCGTGGTTCATGCGAAGGAGTAGACAAGTTTCCAGGGGCAAAGCGACGTTTATTCCCACATGTTCGTCGGTGCGCAGCCGGTCGAGATAAGCCCGCGCGCTGGCTGCGGCGCATGCCTTTTAATCGTTTTGTGCGCCTGCGCACTAGGACTGCGGCGATAAGCCTAACGCCACATCCCTCCCCTTTTATATTGGCTAACCTAACAAGCTGCAGCTTGATATCTGTTCGGTGGTCGACGGTCTCCAGTCGGGTAGTGTCTTGCACCCGCCGTCTGAACCTCTTGCGAAACGGCAGGGTCACGGGTGGTACGAGGGGAGGGTGTCACTGAGTCGACGCTTGGTGGAGACGCCAGGAACTCGTACCCCTCCTGGTCAGATGCCTCGCGGTCCGGATCCGTGGTCCGAACGAGCAGCTGGTCCTTGTGGCGACGCCAGGTGAAACCGCCTCTGGGTGTGGTTGCACGGACGGTCAAAGACAAAGGGCCGGACTGCTCCACAACAATACCAGGGACCCAGTTTGGACTGCCTCAATAATTGTGAACTATCACTTGGTCACCGACTGCTATGTCACGATCACGACGTTGACGAGCCACGGATTGCTTGAACTGATTATATGCAACCCTTCCTCTCACCGCTGGCTTGACAACATCGAGTCGATTTCGCAGCTGTCGTCCTAGTACAAGTTTGCTATTGACTCAGTTGTCGCATGAGGAGAGTTGCGATAGGTAAGCAAAAACTTGTGAAGCCTCAGATGTAATGTATCCTCTCCGCTAGACATACGAATGGAATTTTTAAGTGTCTGAATAAAACGGTCTGCAAGCCCATTTCAGCTGGGATGATATGGAGCTGTAAGTACGTGACGACAGCTCAATTCTTTTACAAAAAACTTGAACTCTTCAGAAGTGAACTGTGGGCTGTTATCTGTGACAATGATTTCTGGGAACCCAAACCACGAAAACAGCTCTCTCATTTTGTAAACTGTAGCATCCGATGTAGTAGAGCGCATAAGAAACACTTCCTGCCATTTGGAGTGCGCGTCCACGACTACAAGAAACATTGTGTGTAAAAAGGGGCCAGAGGAATCTGTATGTACGCGCTGCCATGGTGCTGTCGGCCAAGACCAAGGCTGCAGGGGCGCTTTTCACGGCTCGCAGCGTTGTTCTTGACAACTTATGCTGGCCTGGACACTACGCTCGAGGGCCGCCTCGATGAACGGCCACCACACGTAGCTGCGCGCCAGTTGCTGGCTGCGCACGATGCCTGGGTGCATTTCGTGGAGTTCTTCCAGCATGGACATGCCGGCTGCACAGAATGCACTGCAGATGCTGGATTTGTTGAATCCAATGCTTGCAGCTGTCCAATACCTGGCACAACGCATCCCCCAGCCTCATCCTTCCGAGAAGAAGTCCGATGCTTACGTCCTCATCAACATTATCAGCCTGAACGGCCAGAAGCCTTTCTTGATACTGAAACGTCTGCGCTACCTTGTGATGGAGGGCCCTCGATATATTCCACTCAGGTCGCAGCAGTCGGCAGCCCTCAAGGCCTGCAGGCTACAGCTGCGGCTGCCCGTGACTTACAGCGCTTGTGTCATTACCTGTCGTGCTTGCTACCGAACGCATTTCTCTACTTTTTATTCTTTTATGCTTTCTTCATCCCTCTCCCCCATGCAGGGTAGCCAACCGGGACATTTTACTGGTTAACCTCCCTGTCTTTCCTCTACCACCTCTCTCTCTCATCCAGCATCAAGTTGCGCAACTTTGCCGGCACGAACACTCGTATCCCGAACATGATGCAGCCTTGGCGAACTGTGAGCTCGTTGCGTCTGTCAAAAAAAGGCTTCAAATCTATTTCAGTCGCAGACGCCGGCCACCCCGCATATATGAAATCTATCACTTTAAAAGCAAGAAGTCCCGAGCTGTTGTTCGAGCAATGGTCTGGCTGGAAACTGGCATTGATTGCAACCGCAATGAATAAAAAGTTTCCTCGCTTTCTTGGGTTTCGTCTTTCACCACTGATAGCGGCAGGCGCGAACAGAAATAGGCTCAGCATTCTCGCTTGATCTTCTGAATATAAGCGAATATCGTTAAGCTGGCAATTTGACATCCCAGCGGTGCCGACGCGATGCTACGATAGTCGAAATGGTGGTTGTTGGGTACAATATTGTCTGAAGAGGTTTATGTTCGGTTACTAAGGTGAACGAACCACCGTAAACGTAGAAATTAAACTTCTTACCACCAAATATTATCGCAAGGACCTCTTTCTCAAGCTGGTTGTATTTTTTTTCGGCATCGGTCAAGGTACGCAATGCGAAAGCGATTGGCTTAGTGCTTCCATAATCTAAAACTTGAGAAATAACCGCACCTAAACCATAATGCGATGCTTCGCATGATAGCTGCTAAGATTTGCACGGGTCGTAGTGCTCGGAAGTCGCCGGGGAGGCTAGAAAGCTATTTGTCTTAGTGAACGCTACCTGGCAACGCTCATCTCAGCCCCACGGGGCTTTTTTACGCAGCAACCTGAAAAATGGTTGTGGCACCGTTGCTAGGTTAGGAATAAACGCCATAGAAATTGACGACTCCCAGGACCCACTGCAGCTGCTGCCTGTCTTCAGAGGCTGGAGACTTTAGGAGTGCGTCAACCTTCTCTGTCGGTGCCGAGAAGCCCTGTGCGCTGACTATGTCCGAGGTAGCGAAGCTCTTGTTGGAAAACCGAACACTTCTCTTTCTTGACCCGAACACCTCTTTGAATAAGTCGTTTAAACACAGCTTCCAGATTGGTGAAATGCTATTCGTACTTTTTACCAGTCCCCAGAATGTCGTCTAGGTAGCAGCAAACCCCGTGTAAACACTTCTGCATGGTGTCAATTATTCTTTAGAAAATCTCAGGTGCGGACGAAGTTTCAAACGCGAGTCGATTAACAGCAAACAATCCTTTCTGCGTATTCAACGTGAGGTATTTTTTTGACGACTCAGACATGGCCACTTGCTGATAGCCCCGGTTGAGGTCAATCTTCAAGAAATACTTACCTGCCGACAAGGCTGTGAACAGGTCGTCTGCCTTTGGTAATGGGTAGCGGTCGACATCAAGGCACGGGTTAACGGTCGTCTTGTAGTCGCCGCAGATACGTATGGTACAATCTTGCATGATTACGGGTACCGCCGGGGTAGCGTATTCTGACGTAGTAATAGGCGATATAATTCCCAGTTGTTTCATTTTAACCATTTCAGCGCCTAACGCTATTTGCAACGCGAACGGAACGTTCCTGGCTTTTAGGTGTCTCGGCTTCATATCAGGTTTAAGATAAACTTCGGCGCGCTCTTCCCTTATCGTGCCTAGGTCGTCTTGGCAAAGGGGTTGGTACTTCGCCAGCAATGCGTCAAGCCTCTTTTTTGCGCTCATACGAGCAGGAGTGTCTGACCTTGTAATGTTCAGGTTCCAGATTTTCGCCCACTGCAACCTTGCGGCGTGGAGCCACTTCTAGCCCAGTAGAGGTGGTGCCTTGTCGTCTACGACGTAGAGTGGAAGAACTGCAGAATGCTAGCCGTGCTGCACGTTGACCAAAGAGACCCCCTGAGGCCGTATCAGTGCTCCTGTGTAGGTACGAAGTTTAACTGTAGTAGGCTCCAGTACGGCAGAAGGAAATAGCTGACGGAACTGCTTCTTTGAAATAACAGAAACAGCCGCACCCGTGTCTAGCTCCTTGTTCACCAAGACGCCGTCGATGGTCATCTGTACGGTGACAGGGTCGCACTGAGCTGGCGACACGCCGCTTACACTGGGGGTCGAAGCTTTCCGCGACATAAACGTCAGCATCTTCACATTTCTTTTCATACGCTTTTTCTTGAAAAAAGTCCTACCACTGCTTCGGCAGGCTCTCTGGATATGACCTTTTTTGTTGCAAGTGAAACAGGTTGCGTCCAAGTGAGGGCATCCTTCACTCCTGTGTTTTGGCGAACCACAGCGACAACAGATTTTGCATGTTTTATTCGCCTCAGCTTGCACCTTGTGCACATCGCCGACTGCGGCGTCGGTACCACGTGCCTCAGCAGCATTCTTCTTAGCCGCTTCCATTGCAAAAGCCCGCTCCATCGTTTTCTGGAACGTAAGCTTGCTATCTTCCGTGAAAAGCACTCGCTGAATATCTTGTAACAAGGCGCACACGAAGCGGTCCCGAAGAGACTCGTCAAGGGCGCTTCCAAACTCGCACGTTTGCGACAGTTTACGAAGCTCGATTTCGTAACTAGATAAGGACTCGCCTTCTCGTTGTACCTCCGGTGAAACTTGGCCCGTTCTACAAAGACGGACGGCTTCGGGGACAGTGGTCGCTCAAAACTTTCTTGAGGTCTTCGAAACTATGCGTAGAAGGCACTTCTGTAGCAGTTAATGACTTCAACAACCCGGAGGTCTTCTGACCGATAATGTTTAAAAATGCGTGTACCTTGTCGCTGTCGGGTACTCCGTTAACAATCAGGAACGACGTAAGCCGCTCTTCGTACGAAGTCCAATCGCTGGCGGACTCGTCGAAGGGTCCCAGCTGGCCCAGTCACCCAGCATAGAGCGTCACTGCTGCCTCGGCTCCAGTGATGACGACAGCCACAGGCTCCACACACTGCAAAAAGACAGTTTTCTTCACGGAGCGAATTTAGGAAACACTTCCCTTCCAAACTGAAGAACGAGGTCTTCAAATTCCATTCTCGTCGCCAGTTGTAGTGTTGCGTGGTTCATGCGAAGGAGCAGACAAGTTTCCAGAGGCGAAGCGACGTTTATTCGCACATACAAACACAATTTATTAGTACACCACACAATATTTGAACACGAACAGTACATAAGGTAATCACAAAACCAACGGAGGAAAAAAAGGCCAGAACAGTAACCAGATCGGACAGAAAGAAACAGGTAGAAAGCAGGCCAAAAATTGTTTTACAGTAAACGTCATGGCGCGGCCTCTTTCCAAATCCAATATACATCTCAGTACGCGGCGGTTAGGAAACGGAGAAGATTGGGGTGAGGGGCAAGAGCGGGGTAAAAAATTACCATATGTGTACCACACTTGTTCCCAGATACTCGCATAAATAGGTAAGGGGTGGTACCCGTTACCACGACAAACTCAGGGCATCCGCAGCAAAAAGTCTCTAGTACTCCATGGGTGCGAGCACGACTCTGTTCCTACGTACTAAAATAAACTGGGTTGACCAGCGCCGCAAAACCAGCGCTTCGCCGCCTACTGTCAGATCTTCTTCTAGGAATTCCCACACAATTAGGCGCACGCTCCTCAAGAGCGAAAACCTGGCGCGTTGCCGTTTTGCGCGCACTTCGGCCAAGTTATGTCGCTTCCAAAGCACGCACATCACTACTGCGATCACGAGGTTCTCAAAGATTGAGCGCCTTCGCGAGTTGCGCTGGCGCGGGCACACCCTAAACATCCGGTAGATCAGGAGCCACAAAGTACGTGCTACGACGCAGTCTTCCAGGGCGTGCCGCTGTGTCTCAACAACGCCGCAATTGGTGTAACGCGTATTTGGTACGACGCCCCATCTTGCGAGACACTCCCTCGTCCGCAGTACATGCCAACGGCGACGCCATTTGAAGTCTTGTACTTCTTTTGCAACGGGCTCGAGGCGACTGCCACTTTCTAGGATGTTTTTCTACCTGGTGAGCACTGAGCTCTAAAACAGCAACCGTCGCACTAACACGTGCCACTGCTGTTTCGCTTATGTCCGCGTCCGGAAACTGGCGGAGCCAGAAACGGAAAAAGTCAGTTGTCACTTTGCAAAAGGGCATAGGTTGCTATGCCTGAGGTCCCGTGTGTCGCTGCGTTAGAAAGAATCGACTCCCAGCACCCAACCAATACAGGACTAGTAATCGACTCGTGTACGCCTGGGCCGCCAGCAGGTCACGAACTGCTTGGGTGGCGAAAGCTCGAGCTGTTGCCTGCCAGGAGGGTAGGTTCACACCTCCTCTGTCGCGTTGCGCGGACAAAACTTGTCATGATACTGGGGCCGGCTTACCGTTTCACAGCACTTGGCCTGCGAGCCAATTCAGCTTCCCTGCCACGCGACGCGGCATCGGAGCAACACGCACAACGAAACAAGCATACGCAGCTGCACAGGTACGAAAGAACAGTGCTTTGGCATTCAAAGAAACTTCGAGGTGTGCAATCGAGTCGATGGCCCGTCGCGCTTGAGCGAAGGCGTCGTCCCACGATTTTGGCGACACGCCTGCTGACTTAAAAACGATGCCTAGCACTCGCACGCCATCGACGAACCGGACTCCCACGCGCAAAGATTTCTGAAACGTGCCAAAGCTCAGTGTTTGCCTCTTCGTGGTTTTCAACTGAGCCCCTGAGATGGCCGCATATTTGTTGAAAACCTGCAAGAAGGCAAGAAAACTGTCCGCATCTCGCAAGAACAGCGAGATGTCGTCCGCGTAAGCGGACACAGATTCTCATCACTGCCCCGGAAGGGGAAAACCTCGGATAGCTGGGTGGTCCTCAACTGCACGGAGCAGGAGGTCCAGTGAGAGCACGAAGAGAGCGGGCGAGAGGGGACAACCGCAGAACTCTCGCAGAGCGGACTCATTTAAACTTCACCTACTGCTTTTGCCCTGGAGGGCGTAGCGGGGTTTGTGGAGCTTCTTCCAAGCGTACACCCCTGAGGAAGCCGGGCGCCGGGCCGGGGGACGCTTGTACCGATTTTTACCGGTGGGTTGCCGGCGGTGGGTTTCAAATCAGCCACCTTCCGCAGCTGAGGCGGGCACCCAAGCTTTCATTTTTAAACACTACTCTTCCACAGTTACTAAAAACTAATCCAAAGCGATTTTGGAATGTCATTCGAGGCAAGACTAATAAGAGTGTCTTATCACTACGCACCAGTTCTGGGGACTCAGTGCCGCTTCATATTTGTTCACATGTGCTTAACAACACATTTATTATGTCATTTTCATCCCCAGTACTCACCACTCCGATGCCAGTTTTGAATGCTACCAATTATCAGATCATGGAACCCATAATATTTGAATGAACATGTATCAAAGCTACAATAAATAACTTAAAACCCAAATTATCTTGCGGAGTGGACGAGATTGACATTAATTTTTGTAAAATACGGTACAATACAGTTCAATAATACTAGAGTGCATTTTCTCACAATCGTAAAACTATGGCACTATACCTCTTGACCGAAAATCTGGAAAAGTATTCCCCATCCACAAGTCAGGTCCAACACATGATCCCCTAAACTACAGGCCCATTTCCCTTACATCTTTACCATGTAAAATCATGGAGCACATTATATACACACACCTTGTTAACTTTCTTGAAAATAACTTTTTGTCAAGTGCCCAGCATGGATTCCGTAAACATTTCTCTTTCGAAACTCAGCTTGTTTCCTTCACTAATGATTCGCATGCCTATCTAGTCTCTGGTTTTTCAATTGACTGTATATTTCTTGATTTCTCTAAAGCTTTTGACAAGGTAAACCATGCGCTACTTCTTCATAAACTAAGTGTCTTAAGCATTGACCCTGCAGTAATTGATTGGATTCGCGCTTTCCTCACGTCCCACGTTAAGTTTGTAACTACAAATGAAGTTAACTCACCTTCGGCCCTAGTGCACTCCGGCGTTCCGAAAGGGTCGGTTTTGGGTCCTCTCTTATTCTTGATTTACATAAATGACTTGTCTTTTCGCGTTTCTTCCAAAATTTGCCTATTTGCTGATGACTGTGTTCAGTACCGTAAACTTACTAATAATTCCTGTGTCCTATTAGTTCAGAATGACCTTAATAATATTAACGAATGGTGCATTACATGGTGCATGCAATTAAATATTAACAGACGTAAATCAATGAGGGTATCTCGCACTAACTTATCAGATCCCGCGTATACGCTTAATAACGTCTTATTAGAGTCTGTGACATCTTACCGCTACCTTGGTGTAACCATTACAAATGATCTCTCTTGGAAATCACATGTCAGTTCCATCATCGCCAAATCCAGTCGTACTCTTGAATACATTCGTCGTAATTTCTCTGTTGCACAATCATGCTTAAAATTATTAATGTATACAACCTACATTCGTCCACAACTCGAATACGCATCATCTGTTTGGGATCCAGGCCAAGTAACTCTCATACAGTCCTTTGAGGCAGTACAAAATCGCTCAGTCCGGTTCAGCTTAAATAACTATCAAAGGACAGTCAGTGTTACTAATATGAAAGCATACTTGCATCTTCCGTCCTTATCAACTCGAAGAAAGCTACCTCGCCTCACACTTTTTCATAAAATATACCACTATAACTCAACATTGCACTCCTTGTGGATTCAACCCCCATCATACATTTCATATCGTTGTAACCACAGTCAAAAGGTCTACATGCCACACTAAAACACGGTTGCCCATTCTAACTCGTTTCTTCCCAGGACTTGTGATGATTGGAATAACCTATCCGCATCACTAACAAGTATACTGGAGAAGAAAACTTTAAATCCGCATTCCAAAGCTTCTTTCTTGCATAGAGTTAAACCATTTTTTCATTTGTCTATCTTCATTGTGTACTGTGTTCTTTGATACATTTTTATTATACTTTTGACACCAACGCCGCCTTAGAAATTATATTTTATACCTTGTTATTCTATTTTCTTTTGTTTTATTGTTTTCATGTGCTAACTTTACTTTGTATATGTATCCGCCCCTCCCCTTTGTAACGTACACCTGTACCCTGAGGGTATCTTAAATAAATAAATAAATAAATAAATAAATAAATAAATAAATAAATAAATAAATAAATAAATAAATAAATAAATAAATAAATAAATAAATAAATAAGTAAATAAATTCCTGGCGTCACGCAAATCTTCCCGCTCAACGCCTCATTCAAAACCAGCTGACCAGACAGCCTCGAATATAGGGCACCTCCTATGTTACTAAATTTGTCCAGAAGGCATAGATATGACAACACTGCCAACAAATGGTCATGCTCCACTGTATCTAAGGCTTTGCTTTGATCGAGGGAGATGAAACAAGCATTCAGCTTTTTTGCCTGAGCGTACGCAAAAAGGTCGCGTGTGAGAGCCAGCGAAGAGAAGATTGATCTAATCCCGACTGACGAGCTCTGGAGCGGGCTGACCACGTCGGCTAAGCACGGCTTCAAACGGTCAGTTAGAACCGTAGATACCGCTTTAATCAATGTGCGGTGCCCATCCTCCACCTACTCTTGTCGGTCGACCTTCCGAGTGACGCGTTCCCGCGCACCAACAAGGGTGCGTGGTTGGTGATGCCCTGGGCGTCTGGCGGGAGGCTTACAGTCCCGATTGCGCGGAGAAGCAATACGAGGGCAGGGGGGAGATAAACTCTGTAAAGGCGGCTAGCGGAGGGGCCTCGATTACACGTGGCCACAAAGTATTCATCATTAAGAGCAACCCATGCATCCGTGAGCTGAAAGCGTCTCACTAAACACCCGAGTTCTCTGAAAACTGTAGCAGATGACAAAGTAATCAAACGTGCAACAATGCACACAGTAGTGACGACTCGTACAGTAACCAGCAACCGTAGGCTTGCACCCAAAAATATGATAGCAAAGGTTCAAGTCAGACAGCAAATGGTTTCAATGTGTTAATGGCCTGTTCTACACAGTGAGCAACCGGATTAACCTTGTATGAGACTGCACGGTTTCCGTGAAATCCACCAGAGAAAGCAATATCAATGAACCTTTTTATAAATTTTCCTCAGCATTTTGCCTCCATACAGAAGACAAATGTTTTAATGCAGTGCATCTGTCAGCTAGATTTGGCACCCCGTAAGCGCATCGGGTTGAACGCACATAGACACCGTTAGCAAACGGTAGGCCTTAAGCGGTTTCTGTGCGACTGCCCAGCAAAAGCGTAGCCTCAATTCAACACTCGCTAATTCAGAAAGTGATGAATTGCCGCCCATGTTTTAAATCACGCCGCAGAGAAAGTTACGCACAAAGGGATATTCACACTCAGAAGTGATAACCCTAAAGTAGAAGCGGAAGCATTGAAAATCGTATGGCACTCGGACCCTCAAGCTTGGGCCCAAAGCTATGCGTACACATTGTCGCACAACTCCGGAACGATAGCTCAAACTACTGAACTGCGCCTGCATGTACACTGGACCTAGGCACTGAAGAGCGCCTCCATGATTTTGTGCACAACGCTGCAATGGTTAATGTCGCAGAAGCGGCCGCGCCGCCATAAAAGCAACACCTGCTCGGCGCCTAAACTAGTATCATAGGATTCTGGCGTGGCTCTCTCAATACGGAACCGCCACCGCCTTAAAGCGGTGACATGTGACATGTCACCGCTGCTCCTGTTCGAAGAGATATCGCGCCTTAATAAAATAAGCGCGCCTTAAAAAAAAAACAAGAGACGCTCAGGTGCCCACGGGCGATGGTGTGTAGTTGCATCCTACCAGAGCGCGACTGAAATCGTTAAGAACAAACAAAATGAGCATCCCATTATATTTCACAAGCTTATTTACCGCTCAGGCACACAAATACAATTACTTTTCAGGTAGTGACTCACCTTGCAGCACGTTCACCCCGAACTGTCAAAAGAACTTGTGAAAGCACAAAATATTGAAGCGATCACGTTTCTCCCGCGGGAGGGCGTATGGGCGCCTTTCTGCATCTACACTGGCGCCATAACTAGCAAAACTGCGTTTGTCGATTCGAGCCAAAAGAGTTTGATGATAACGCTGGCAAAAAGAGTATTTTTTTATAAACTCCGATATTAAACCACTGAAAGAAATTGATGTATCGCCAACAGTCGTGAATAAGTCCCAAGCGCAGTGTCTAGGTTTCGTGGTGAATGTAACCCAGCGGTGCAGGTAAGCTCCACATCGAGCCATCTGCTCTTTGAGGGACGGCTGGCCCGACCTTTGATGCCGGCCTTGAACCAAGCAGCCTGGCATGTGCTCACGGCCCAATCAGTTGCCGACCTAGTCGGCTCCCCATCGGGAGGCCACTGAACAGCATATGGTCGGAAGTCTGACTGCGCCGCTTGGGTTACTCCGTGAGTACGACTTATAAATTTAAGCCATTAGGAACTGCAATTACTTTGGAACATGTTATGAAAGGTGTGCTAAAAAAATCGATCAACCTTTATTGCCTTCTTCTTGGAATGTTTTGAATTCTCACAATAGGGATCGTTTTCGTTAAAGAAAACGCTCGTCTTCAGCTCACTAGACCCTTTTGTCGTGTATTGGTCCTTATGAGAACACAATAACAACTTAATTCATTATCTCAGCTACTGATTCAGGAAAAAAACACCAAGCCATAGGAGAAAAACTCGAAACCTAAGCAAAAATTCGTTGAAGGAACTTAGATATCTCTTATCTGCGGGAAGGCGAAAACCGTTTGCGACTCATTGAATCATTTCACTGAGTTGAATTTGAGCGGTGACGTCACGCAGCACACGCGCAGTTGTTGCTTGGCGGCGGATCAAACCCACCAGAGTGGGGAGTTTGCTCACAGTCCAGTGGGTAGGTTGTGTGCACGTGACACGTGACAAGGTCACCTAGGATGACCTAGGGTGTAACAGACGGACATGGTCACGTGATCTAGAATGTAACAGACGGACATGATCACGTCACCTAAGATGTAGCATACGGACACGGTCATGTGACCTAGGATGTAGCGGACGGACACGGTCACGTGACATATGATGTAACGGATGGACACGGTCACGTGGCCTATGATGTAACGGACGGGCACGGTGAGGTGACGCGACAGCACGACGGTCACCGCGAGTATGAGCCAATAAAGGCTTTCGCCTCAATACTTTTCCGTAATGGCCGCCGCGGTGGCTGAGTGGTTATGGCGCTCGGCTTCCAGCCCGAAAGATGCGGGTTCGATCGCGGCCGCGGAGGTCGAATTTCGTTGGAGGCAAAATTCTGGAGGCCCGTGCACTATGCGATGTCAGTGAACGTTAAAGAACCCCAAGTGGTCGAAATTTCCGGAGCCCTTCCCTAAGGCGTCTCTCATAGCCTGAGTTCCTTTGGGACGTTGAACCCCTATAAACCAAACGTTTTCGTAAGATAAATCTAAACAAGTATTTTATGTCATGTTCTACGTCTAAGATATTTCTCAGATGTTAGGCTTCCTGTGTATTTTGAGATTGTGTGTGCAATGCTTGATAAACAAGTGCTTTGCATTGAGAAGAGCATTTCTGCAAACAAAATAGCCGTATGCGTGGCATTGTAGGAACGATGAAAAAACCATTGCCATTTTTTTTCCATTTGCCAGCTATAAATCATTTTTCGCCCTATAACCTTGCGGATGTTAGGGAAACAAGGCATCACAGAACTCTGGAAGGTAGAGGGCAGAGTAACGAAATTAGCTGGTCTTCGATCAGTAGCACTTTGTGATTTGGTGGACAGGAAAATATTCAGTACAATAGAAAAGGAACAGTGTGGTGCGTCGCTATGAGTGCGAATGCCGTCTCAGAACTTTTATTTGGCGACCACCTCAAGGGCACGCAAGACAAAAAGCTAAAGAAGTGTAATGCTCTCGCATTTTGTTATAAGCATCAATTACTTATACTTAACTAGGACGTCACAGCTACTGGCCGGATTTGGTAAGAATAAAAAGAACATAAACTAAACACATTGTGAGAGGATTCACAAGGAAAACAGTCCAACGAGAAACAGCTTAACAACTCAAAAGTCAAGGCATACACGGTAACTACCGCTAATGAGAAGCACTACAGACGGACACCACGAACGCTAAGATCAACTGGTTTTATTCCAGGAAGACACGATTATTGTATAGGCAGAACATGTACAAAGGATCGCATCTTATAGCTCAAGTTTAACGGTACCTTCCTGTTCTATAATTGTAATCCTTTCGATGACAATGATAAGTGTTACTTTGTCACGACGGTCGTCCAATGTAAATGAGGAAAGCTTCCGGTATTTTACGTTCCTTCTGAACTGAATTTGAAAAAAATGACCCATGTCTCATTGTATATCGGAGCGCATTTATCCGTACAACGCTTGCCTTGTGTAGTTAAGTTTTCCGAACCTGATAGTGCCACGACAGCCAGACTTTGCTCCATTAGCCGAACTTTGATACAACTACCATTTTGGCCGTTATAGCAATTCCCGCACGACAAGGGGATTCTGCAGACCACATTGGTCATGTAAGCCACATACGGCATTTGATGTTTTATTGGGCAAAGCGATTTTTTTCTTTTGGGGGGCAACATTAACACCCTTGCTCAGTTTGCGGAGTTTAACAGGTGCAGTAAGCGCAACTCAGGCGTTGCCTTTCTGCGCCACCTATTTAGGCGGTTAGTCAGCTGCTGAATATAGAACAGTGCCACGCATCTAGCTGGCTCACAAGCTTGTAGCGCAGTCGTCGATGCCTGTTTCCCTGCGTTTATTGTTTTTAACAGGCCTTCAGCAATGGATATCACGATATCTTTAGGGAAAGCTGCCTTCGCCAGGCGAGCTGCCTGAAGGTGTACACTTTCAATCACCTTGTGTGAGCAGAACTTGTTTATAGCAGCACGAAGGCATGTCTTGGCGATACCTCTTTTTAATAATTTATAAAGGGCCGAATTAAAATTTGAAATGTTTTTTAATACCTTCACTGATACATATAGCAAAGCGTGCGCCACTCAGAAAAACTCAAACGTCTAGGAACTTTTGGCTGCCATCTTTAGAATGCTCATGGGTGAAATGAACTTAGGCACCTGAGTTTAACTACTTGCAAGGTTCGCCCGACTGGAACAATTTTTCTGTCATTATGAGTGGTTTTTGCAACTGACAAAAAGCCGTAGGCATATCCAAAAATCTTTAAAATCTTGTTGCCAAGGCACGCTTCAAGCTAGATCAAGATTTTTCAAGCTTGATAAAGAAAGTTTCTGGCGTAATTCGAATTGATCAGAGAATATGGCTCGTCTTGAGGTAGTATAAAGAATGTATTGTCTCCCTCTTGCCACCGTAACAGGGACACACTGCGGGACAAGCATTTCAACTGCAAGTAACTCACACTAAGGTCGCATAAATTTATGAGACACTTCAGCGTGATGAAACAGATTCATTAAAATTAATGTTGATAAGACCCCATGAATAGCGCTTGGGCGATCAGCTCTAAAAACACACTAATTTTTAATTGTCATTAAACGATTAGGAGACAGCCACGATTCTTGTAATAAAATAATGTATGATGTAAGTTTTAAAATAAGCTGCTGTAATTCGTGTAAAGAAGACGAGATAGAGCGACAGTTTCATTGGGGTACATATATTCGCGCCATGATTAATGCTTTAAAAAGAGGCATCAACAGCTCTGTGTGTCACGTCTGATTTCTTTGCAGTGCCAGGCGAACAGCTTTTAGTGTTTAAAGGCGGATGGCGAGAAGTAGAATACGAAGCACGAAGCTCCTTAGAAGGAGATGTCATTTCAATATCTGACTTACAAGCGTTAGAAAGGGAAACTGGGTGCGAATCGTTTACACCCACAGGCGTGGGGGTAGAAGAGGAGGTCGGTTGAATATTATCTCCTGTTCCATGGGACGTATGACAGGTAGACGAGGTTACGGTGCCTAAAGCCGATGAAGCAGCCTGCGTGGAAATGACTTGTGACAACGCATCGCTAAACGTACTGATCATGTGGTCCCGTACAGGAGCAAGAGCCTTCCCTACCGAAGCCACAACTGACTTTGTTAAGCTTGCCTCCACATAAGTAGCGGTCGAGCGGAGAATGTTTACGTACGAGTTCTGTCTTCTCTCAAGAAAAGCGTAAGCATCCGCGTGCAAGCATCTGTCACGCTGAATATCGTCCAAGACACTCTGTTCATCGGCAAGCTTGGGGCAGGTGGGATTGTCAGCTGTCTGACTAGACTGGCCAAGGCCGCAGCTAAACGACGCAGAAGTGCAAACGTCTGATGCATGATCACCGCCGCAAACGCTGCAGCGCGTTGCAGAATTGCTAGATTTGCCAGTGTGAAAAAACAGCTAGCAATTTCTACACTGTAATGGTCGATGCTGCAATAAATCAGCACGGTATACTACAGGCTAAAGTTTTATTTCTCATGGGCAAGAGGACCCGCAGAAGTCTGTAAGAGCGGTAAACAGATAGATTGCCACAACCGCATCATGGATGTCCAAGAATTTCTCCTGGTGTTATGGAGGAATCTACACCACGAATTGTGCCTTTCGCGCAGGCAAGTTGCTCAAGAATAAACGCTTTGAATGGGAGTGGGACGAAAGATGTGCACTTCAGCAAGTTCGCAACGCAATCCAAGTCAGTTGATTTGCACACAATTCTTTTTTTTGTCAAATTGCCGCGTATTGAAAATCTCGAGGTATTAGCTGGACGCAGCCTTCAGCTGCTGCTTGATCATACGAGATTTTGTAAGTTTGATTACACCATCGCCAACTGGGACCAGCCCCACAAAAATAATCTTGATCCCGTTTTGACAGAGAGACTTTAGTGGCATGTTCTGAGCCGGAAAACTGGCGCACCAGATTATCGGGCCTGTGCCCGGTGAAGACATAGCCATGGCCGTCAGCCTAGACACATCAAACCGACATCGAAAGGGGGACGACCTGGCCAAATCCCCCACTGGCGGAAGCGCCTCACCAGGAATTGACCACAGGCCAGAAGACGCAGGGGAAGGCAGTGGATCAGCAGCACGAAGACGCACTTCAGACCCGAGATCAAGATGTCCATAAACCAGGATGTGTTTACGCCACCCTCCCAGTCATCGCCGGTCAACACAGATAGAGCCGAGAAAGAACTTCGCTGTTAAAATAATTTCCTAACACATTGACGCTTTATTCGGAATTGTTACTAATAGCGGTGTGCATTTTTAGACACCCCAAAGCGCCTATTTAGCATTCCAAACATCCCGTAACATCACAAGGCTTTGGGGGCGGCGAGCGATACTAGCGCAACTTATCCCCACCTCTCAGCGAAACTTCGCGCAAACTCTCGCAAGAAGTCTCACCACTGCCTTCATTTGTAGGATTGAGAGCAGCTTCCATTTTCTTTCTGTCGCTAGTTTCTTTTAGTAAAAATAATTCTTTTTTTCAATTTATGCGTAAATAAACCCATTTTAGTTTCAAAGTTGTGTGGTTTTTGTAGTCTCAAGCGCAGCGCTTCATAATTAAGAATTTATAACTTCACGTTTCCTCGCAATTTAAGGCCAGGTTGTTAGAAAGATTTTGAGCTGAAGATTTATGAACAAAGTGGCGTGATTGTGAGTGTCTGTTACGGCTCAACAACCGTGGGAAAATTTAATATCATCACAGAAGGTAACACAAATCAGAAATACGGCATGAGAAATGTTTCCCTGTGGACCATATCTATCACTTCATGTTTGGCAAACACATCGCGAAAAATACAAGGAGAAAGGACAAGCTCCCGCACAAGAGGCTTGCTTTTGTCTCATTCGTGGTCCATTTTCCGAACATGCATCCACTCCAACTCGCAGTAGTCTGCATCGCCATATATATCACTTTAGAAACAGATTATTTTTAATTTGATTTCTGGCCACAGTTTGACACAGGAAGTAGTTCCTTCAGGGCCATAGATGTGTGCAACACAGTTACAACAGCGAAGAGACGCCAAGTTGTACGCGCGGAACCAGGTGTTAGAGAGATCCGTGTTAATAAATATGAAATTTAGGCGAATATGCCCTCCAGCGCACTGAGGTTTCGTGAAAAGCTCAAAAAAATTAAAAATAAGCTTGCGTATTCTCATCGTGAGCGAGAATAACACCTTCTTCATTTTGTTCTCCTTTCACTATGAACCAAAAAAAATCATGTAAATTCATTGCCTTCATCAAGGTTCTAAATTTTAGAAATGAGAGACTCAAAATCTCCCATGGCCTTTATTTACCCCTACAATAAAGTTGTCTGCCGAAGGGATAACTAGGAAGCGTGAATAGATGATATTCGCTGCTAAGCAGTTAGTACTTTACGAGATACAAACACGGTGTACCGGTTACATTCATGTATATGCTGATGGTTAAGTTTTGAAAAGTCACCAGGGCAAGCATTTATGCTTTCGCACCTTAATGAGCGCCCGGCATGTGAATTGACTCAAGCGAAAGAATCAACGGCTGCTGAAATTTACTCCATTTATTTTGCGTTCCAGTTCGCCTCATCGGTGCGAGACGCGCGCATGTGGGCAATCTTTGCCGACTCCCAATCCGCACTGAAGTCTCTTGTCAGCGCTAATTCCTTACCATGGAAAGCTAGACTCGACTGCGAAGTACTTGATTAATTTTCCAAGGCCACCAAAACTAAGTATACTATAGTTTTCCAGGAGTGACCTCCGTTATCGAGCGGCGCATTGCGCCATTTCTTGAATACTATGCTTAATAAAATGAACAAAAATGGGGTTTGAGCAAAACCATAGAAGTACTGATCTATATTTCATCGATTCGTTGCTCTGGTTTGATATTTCGTTATCTATCAGCAAAATTCTAGAAACGCTCCTTCAACGCTTGTGTCTAGGAACGGCTTACACGAAGCACTTTCTTCACAGAACTGACCGCGCAGACATCCCACGGTATGCATGTTGCCAAGAAAATGAGTATATAGCTTACCTATTCTTGCATTTCTGAGTGCATGACAACTTCAGGTCGCGATTGAAGAGAAACTTGAGCACTCTTGACAAACGACCCTTAATTATACAAAAGCTGTTAGGCCTATGGCCGATGTGTGCACTGGAAAAGCGAGCAGTTGTGTTGTTTACATCATTATTTGAGGACAGCGGCATCCTTATGAAACATTATTTTAATAGAATGAGATTAGTCAATCATAGAGATCTTACTCTTTTGTGAGTGAGTTGTTCAATATCTTTATTTTTTGCTTTGGCTGTGCATACTGTAAATGAGCTCATTTTTCTTCTTTTCTCGTTTTTATTCATACCTTTTATGAATTTTCTATTGTGTTCGGTTCTGTTAACATTCACAGTGTTCATGTTCGCTCCTTAATGTCAAGGCGCTGAACTCTCTTATGCGTTTGACACAATCGAAATTTTGCGTGCTTGACATTATATTTCTTTTCTCATTAACAGCGCTTGAGAGCGAATACAATTCCTACTTTTGAAATCCACACAATGTACATCAATTATTGTCTGACAATCTTTAATCTTGACGTTGCCACCTAGGTGGTCCACAGAAAGCATGCAGTGAGACATCGAGCTTTAGACTAACTTTATATTTCCTTATAGCAACTCACATATGCTGCTTTAAATGTCAGCCTGTTTCTGCACTACAGACGTCGCTTTTGTGAAGACATCAGAAACGGGACGGCTTGGCGCCTCAGCTGGTGTGATCCTTAAAACAATATTGTTACCTGGCCCGAAGTCTAGGCAGGCGCAAGGACGACCGGAGCACAAGGCACATATCACAGGGAACATCGAGCGGATAGGGCGCACTTCCTTTCTGTCGTCTTTACAGAGATGATCCGCTGCACAGCCCCCCGGTCGAAAAGGCACCGTCTTGTTTTACACCAGGGCAGTGAAGGAGACTACGACACGTAATGTTTGAGTAGAGAAACGTGCACAATATCAGTCTGATGCTGAGAGGACGTGACACCGGGGAAGGCCGGAGCGATCTCTTAGGTCACTTGGCGCAGGACACGGTACGGGCCGACATAGCGGTATAGAAGTTTTTCAGAGAGCCCCCCCCCCCTTACTCCTCCCCCCCCCCCCCGCGGCCTGATGGCGACCAAAGCAGGGAGGAGGTCATACGGTGAAGACGATTGTAGGATTCTAGCTAAGAGGTCCGGGAAGCGAGTAACCGGGAGCGTGCGAGTTAGCGGGCGCGGTCAGTGCGAGCAATGGGGTCGTGGGCGTATGCAGATGGCGGAGCAGAAGTTGGAAGCAGCGTTTCGAGAGGCAGCAGGGGCTCGCGGCTGTAGAAAATATAAACAGCGGAGTAACCGGCATTGTCATGACGAGAGGTGTTGTAGGCGAAAGTCACATAGGGGAAATCGATATCCCAATCGCGATGGTCCGAAGAAAAGTATATAGCCAACATATCGGTGAGAGTGCGATTGAGGCGTTCTGTGATGCCGTTTATCTGCGGGTGGTAGTCGGCGGTGAGCTTATAGTTTGTACAGAACGACCGAATAACGTCGGCGACAACTCTGAAAAGAAATCATCGGTCTCGGTAGGTTAGAAGTTGGCGGGGAGCGCCATGATGTAGGATGAGGCAGGTCAAAAGAAAGCCGACAACATCAGTTGCAGTTCTGGTGGGGAGCGCCCGCGTGATCGCGTAGTCTGTAGTAACAGCTACCCATCTGTTTCTCGACGTGGATTGGGGAAATGGTCCCAAAAGGTCTAAGCCGGCGCTATGGAATGGTTCGCGTGGGACGACAATGGGCTGAAGCAGACCGGATGACAGAGCGGTGGGGCGTTTCGGGCGCTCGCACTCGTCGCAGGCTGCGACACAGCGGCGTACACAGCAGTAGAGGCGGGGCAAAAGAACCGACAACGTACGCGGACGTAATTACGTAAAACACCCCAGTGACCAGCAATGGTGGGAGCACGCAGCTCTTGGTAGACAGGAGTGCGAAGGTGCTTGGGCACAATGAAGAGGAGGTCTGGGCTAGTATGGTTAAGGCTCAGGCGGTAGAGACCTCCATCACGGAGCACAAAGCGGCAATGCGGATTGTCACGTGGTGCGATGTGGAGGCTCTCGATAATTCAGCACAGCTCGGCGTCGTAGCGCTGATCTTCGGCCATGTTAGCGAGGGCAGAGAGAGAGCACAAAACGTCTTCGCTGTCAGTGCCAGGATTGTCACAGGGGCCAAGGAGGAGACGAGAATGGCAGTCTGCATCGGCGTGTAAGTGACCCGACTTGTAGAGTACAGAGTAATGGTACTGCTAAAGGCTCAATGCCCAACGACCAAGCAAAAATGTGGGGTCCTTCAGGAAAGAGAGCCAGCACAATGCATGGTGGTCAGTGACAACTGTAAAGGGCGGCCGTATAAAAATGGGCGGAATTTCCCAACACTCAAGACAAGGGCTAAGCACTAACGTTCGGTAATTGAGTAATTCCGTTCCGAAGCAGAGAGGAGGCTGCAGGCGTAGACGATGACACGGTACAGTCCGGATTTTCTCTGAGAAGGGATAGCGCTGATGCCGTAGCCACTGACGCCAGTGCGGTCTTCAGTGGGAGCGGTCACATTGAAGTGTGCCAGAACTGGCGTGGTGGTAAGCTTCAATATCAAGCTTCAATATCAAGTTGGAAAACATGTGTGCTTGGTCGGGTTTCCAGATGAAGGTGGCGTTATTTTTCAGGAGGTCGGTGAGGGGCTGCCGAAGCCGTTGAAGCCTTGAACGAAGCGGCGAAAGTCGGAGTAAAGTCCTAAGAAGCTTCGCACGTCGTTACAAGAACGTGGCTGGGAAAGGTATTTGATGGCTCGGATCTTATCAGGCTCAGGGTGCACCCCCGCGTTGTCGACATGACCAAAGATGGTGAGCTGACGGCGCGCGAAACGGCACTTAGGCGAGTTGAGCCGGCATGACGAAAGAGGAAAGGTTCTATGAAAGGTCAGCGGTGTGAGAGGAAACGGTGGGCGAAAAGACAATGACGTCATTGAGAAAGCACACGCAAGTGGCCCACCTAAAGTCTTGCAAAAGGACATCCATCATGCTTTCGAAGATGGTTGGCGCGTTGCATAATTAGTAAGGCATGGCTTTAAATTGATAATGTTCATCAGGGGTCACAATGGCGGTCTTCTCACGGTCCTTGTCATCTACAAATTTTGCCAGTAGCCGGAAAGTAGGTATATCTATCTTTCAGAAGATTTTAGGACCACGAAGGCTGAAAAGTGCGTCATCGATGCGCAGCAGGGGTACACGTCCTATTTAGTGATTTTATTCAAGTGGCGATAATCAATGCAAGAACACTAGACGCCACTCTTTTTCTATACAAGTACGACGGGTGAGGCCCAGGGACTGTGTGAGGGTTCGATAATGTTTTTCGCGAGCATGTTAGTAACTTCCACATTGAAAATCTGACCCTCGGCGTGGGAGACCCGGTATCGTCAGTGTCAATACAGTGCCTGACGGCGAGAGTTTGGCCCAGCGCGGTGTAGTTCACATCAAAAATATCCGAAAAAATTTGAAGAGGGCACGAAGCTGGGCAGTTTGGTTGGGACGGAGGTCGGTGGCCATCGTGGTCGTGATGGCGTCTGTCGACCGTATAGACTGCTGGCGCGGGGCGGCGGTGCCATGAACAGGGGTGGTGTTCAACTCAGCGACGTGGCAAGGAACTAGAGGGGACAGCGTAGCCAGGAAAGCCGACGGGAGCACTTGGGACAAGATGCCGAAATTGGGGAAAGGCAGAGAGAGGGCGTTGACATTGGCGGTGGCGATAGTATGAGGTAGGACAACATTACGGGTCAGCAGGAGGTCAAGATTGGTCGTGACGAGGTAGTCCGCATCGGGGACTGGGTGGGATGGGGTCAGTGGAAAGAAAGAGGTGGGGCAGGATGGCAGGCGAGCACATTCGGTACTGAACAGTCGCAGGTATACATCTACTGGGTGTCACAGATCTCTCCGGAGAACACTCGGACCGAAAGAATGGACTAGGCGACGGGTGTACCCACACAAACGCACATTTAATACACCCTACGCGACACACACACACTAGAACACAAAACTAACAAAACTAACACAACAGACAAAGGCTATCAATAAACACGACCCGGGCACACTACTACCAGCGTCTTCTACTAACGTTCTACTATTCGCGGTCGGCGTTCATGCTCACGGTTGGTTCGGTGTGGCTGCGGCGTTGTATGGATCCAGTAGGCGGCGTCCAGGAGGCGTTCGCCGTGCTTGGGCTGGCGTCGCTGGCTGCATCGTACAAGCTCTAGGTCCAAGCGCCCGTGGAGATGATGCCGGTGTTGGCTTTGGTGGTGGCGTCGCTGGCTGAGTCGTATAAGCTCCAGGTCCAAGCGCCCGTGGAGATGATGCCGGTGTTGTTGGCGTTGGGGGCACCACCCGGATGGGTTGCAACAGCACTGGAGACAACCCTGGCCGTAGCAGGTGGTAGCGTCCTCTGTTGACTCTCTGGAACGGGCTCAGGCACGGCAGGAAGTCCGCGATGCGGAGTCGTAGAACGCGAGTTCACCGGAGCAGTAGCCGGCGTCGTTCTCTTCCAGCCAAACTGTCCCTGACCCGCCGGAGCCTCCGCTTCTCTGCTGTTCCCCCTGTGCCTCGCTCTCGCTCGCCCTTTTATAGCCCCGGTGTTAGTCCACGTAAGCCTTGTCGTCGTCTTCTCTTCTCCACCAATCATCTCTGTCCACGTCACCGTATGCTTCTCCACCTCAACGAATGCCTCTTCTTCATCTTCTTTATTCTTCGGTTAATTCGCGTCGTCTTCTTCACACCTGTTTCATTTAAAATTTAATTTAGGCTCAATATTATATGTGACAAGGGCTCCTCTCTAAAGAGTTTTTTACATGAAAAACTGCTGACGTCATTCTCACCTTCAAGCCATCCAGCCAACCGACTATCTTCTGCGGCGATTCTGGACCCAGCACACAACACACGCAGGTTTCCAGCACACACCAAACGCACACCACTAACACAGCACAGCAAATTGCGTTTTCAGAACACTAACACACCACTGCCGCTGTCCGTATAGAGTCCTTAATAAACATATTCGTGTCCACAACACACTCCCTTGTATGATCACAGAAGACCAACAACAGCAGCAACAACAAGCTAAATCCCAGAGATACAATAACACAGCAATAACAAGATACATCCCAGCGATACCTAGAGCTGTTCAGTTGGCTCTACCCTTGAAGTCCGCTCCAACGTTATCTCTGCCTTTAATATATTGCACCTGAAATGAATATTCTTGCAAGGCCAAACTCCATCTCATGACTTTACTATTGTTTATTTTGGCCTTGGTTAAGTATTCAAGCGGCTGAGATCTGTTTGAATCCTGAAATGTCTCCCATAAAGATAAATATGGAATTTATTTACCACCCACACCTCCGCCAAACATTCCTTTTCAGCAGTGAAGTTGCTGTCACTAGCCGATAATCTCTTGCTTTCAAAAAATACCGGATGTAGCACGCGATTATCTTCTTGCAAGAGTACGGCTCCTAAAGCTCGGTCTGATGCATCAGCGCGAAGCACAAACTCTTTATCCATATTCGGAGCAAGCAGAACGGGCGGGTCTTGCCATACACCCTTTTAACATCGCGAATGTATTTTCATGTTCAGCAGTCCAAGTCAGCTTATTGCTTGCCCCCTTCTTAGTGAGTTCGACAAGCGGGTCGGCTATGTGGGCATAACCGAGAATAAAGTCCCTGTTGTATCCCGTTAAGCCCAGGAACGACTGTACCTCTTTCTTGGTCGTCGGTGTCTGGGCCTGCTGTATTTTGTCCAGGATGTCGTCTTTCGTCGCGATACGGCCCATCCCCAGCTTGTGTCCGAGAAAAGAGATGGCTTTAAAGCCCACCTCACATTTTGCCGGCTTTATGGTCAACCTGGCTTGCTGAATTCTATCAAATAGTTTTTCCAGCGTAGTTACATGCTCTTCCCACGTATCTGTTGCCACCAGGATGTCATCAATATAGTGTTCTACATTTTGGAGCCCATCCAAAACCTTCCTCATCAGCTTCGTGAATATTGCAGATGCTGTCTTCAAACCAAAAGGCATGAATTTAAACTGGAATAAACCCGCCGAGCACGTAAAGGCAGTCTCTTTAGAAGAATCTTCCATTGGTATTAGCCAATACCCTTTAGCTAAGTCGAATTTAGAAAAAAAATCTTTTGTGAGCCACCTTAGCGAACACCACGTCCGCTCTTGGTATGGGTTCTGCATCGGGTACATGATGTCATTTAGCGGACGAAAATCTACACACAGTCGGTTAGTACCATCGGGTTTTTTGACAACCACGAGAGGCGCATTGTATGCTGACCACGACCTCTCAATCACACCAAGCTACAACATATCCCGCACCTCCTTTTCTATTGATTCTTGAACTGCTAAAGGTAGTGGGTATTGCTTCACGCTTATTGGTCTATCTGTAGAAAGATCTAGTCTGCAACATATGATATCCGTTTTGCCCGGCACATCTGAAAACACATCCTCTCTGCTTTGGAGTAGGGCCTTTATCTGAGAGCTTTGGGCTTCATTCAATTGGAGGTTTATTAGCACCTTATCCCAACCTACCGTTTTCTTCCCAATGCATGTGGGCATCTCGACAACATCATCTGTCTCCTCGGCTACTACCCAGCATGCTGCCTTGGGGGCGCACTGTACCGGAACTCTTTCTTCGTACTTTTTCAACATGTTTGCATGGAACACTTTCTTGGTGTGATTTATCAGTAACTCATAATCCATGTCATTTTTCTTCTGCGTCACAAGGTAAGGGCCCTTCTACTGCATCAGTAACTTATTATTATCCCTGGGTAGCAAGATGAGAACCTTGTCGCCCGTATTCAACTTCCTGTGAGTGGCTTTCTTGTCATAGTAGCCCTTATAGCGCTCGCGCGCCCTTTCCAGGCCTTGATGTGCAAGCCTGCATGTTTCTTCCAACTTCTCCCGCAACTCAAGAACGGATGTGTAAGTTGTCTTGAGATCTGATGCAATCTCCTTATTAGCCCACAACTCCTTCAGTATTGTAAGTGGACCTCTAACGGTTCTCCCATACAACATCTCAAAGGGCGAGAAACCAAGACTCGCTTGCGGTACTTCGCGTAAAGTGAACAAAGGAGCTTGGAGATATCTATCCCAATCAGTAGGCCTCTCCTGGCATATTTTCTTGATCATATTTTTGAGGGTGCCATTGAACCGCTCTACAAGCCCATTACACATGGGATGGTAAGGCGTCGTCAGTAACTGCCTCACGGACAAAAGGCGGTTAACCTCCTTCATTAGTTCCGACGTGAAGTTCGAGCCCCGGTCACTCAAAATTTCACTCGGGAACCCATAACGTGAAAACATTTCGACAAGACCCTCCGCCACTTGGATGCTGTCAATAGTTCTCAGTGGAATAGCGTCAGGATAACGAGTAGCCACGTCAACTAGAGTAAGCACATATCTATTGCCTTTGGCGGATACTGGAGAGATTGGCCCCACAATGACAATTGCAACTCGCTGAAACGGTAGGTCGATGGCTGGTATCTTGCCCAGGGGTACGGGACCGACTCTTCCCTTCGGAACTGTGCGCTGGTACACATCACATGAGCGAACAAAGCGCTTAACGTCACTCTGAACCTCCGGCCAAAAGAACTCCTCGGTGAACCTACACACCGTTTTTTGAACACCCCGGTGACCGGCCATAATGGCGTCATGTCCTAAGCGTAGCACGGTCTCCCGCATATCTCTCGGTAACACCAGCTGTTGGACACGCCTTCCTGAACTAAATATGCATTCCCTGTGCAGAAGACCATTTACCAATTGAAACTGGAATGACGTCCGACTCTTCTTTCTTTTCACCTTTTCGCCGACTCTTTCGAAGCAGGTCTTCAGGCTCGGGTCCTCATTTTGCCTAATTGCAATTTCGCCCGGTGTTACGCTCAGGCACATCGTAACAGGAGTGGAGAGCGGACGCTGCGTTGCTCGGGCTATCGCTTGAGCTCTTGTCTCCACTGCCGACGAAAAACTGACTGCACCCGTCTGAGCTGTCGCGGGCCTTTCCTCCTTCGGATATTCTTCAACATCGAGCATTCTCCACTCGGGATCGGGGTCTTCAACGCTTCTTGCACCCGTAATGTTTCCCATGATGAGATCGTAGATGGGTTGGTCTACGCATTTTGCCACTACCTGCCCAGTATAATATGGCGTGGACACTAGGATCCTGGCTTCAGGAAGGTACCTTTCTGTGCTATCTGAAAGAGTGACGGCCGACGCTTCCCCTGTAAGATCCTCGTCCTTCACCAGGCTTCTACGAACCAAGACTGTATTAGCTCCGCTGTCTCTAAGCACCAATATAGGACGGTCTCCTATTTGCCCAACCACGACTGGCATTGCTGCTTTCGACTTCGGTGTTTCACTCACAGCCTCATTTTCAGCGGCGTTTGCTCTCCTTTCAGCTGTGGAACTTCGGGTGGCGTGACAAGTTCTACCTTTGAGTCGACAACGCATGCAGCTCGGTCCTGCGTTCTGTGTCGGCACTCATCCAGAGTATGACCCCTCCTCTTACAACCTTGACAAACAATCTGTGTTTTTTGGGCAGCACTACTAGTTCGACAGTCAGCTGCACGGTGTCCCACCTTGCCGCAGAGAAAACACCTTACTGGCGCCTTAGATGCACTGCCATATGCTCTTGGCTTTGCCGCATCTGTCTCCAGGGTCTTTTGGGTTTCCTCCTTTGCCTTACTCAAATTTCTTAGCCCTTGAGCCTCGAGGAATCGGTCTGTAGTGTCTGTGAACTCTTCCAATGAACACAACTTTCTTTCTTTCAAGAATAGCGTTAGCTTTGAGCTGCAGCACGCTACAAATTGCTCTCTGACCAGCTTGTAACGCACCCCTTCAAAACTCTTTTCTGTGTTTGACATATCAAGCCACCTGTCAAAACAGTTGGTCAGCCTGCAGGAAAACAGCTTCGCGGTTTCGGAATCCTCAGGTTTCGCGGTGCGAAATCTCTCACGAAAACCCTCTGCCGTAAGCCTGAATCTTTGGAGGAGTGCCTTTTTGACTTTCTCGTAGTCCATGGAATCAGCAGCAGGCATCCTTCCAAAAACATTCTGCGCCTCTCCGACTAAATACATGCTCAATGCCGTGGCCCATTCACAGCGCTCCCAGCCTTGCCCCAAAGCTATCCGCTCGAATCGTTGCAGATACGCATCCAAATCATCTTTCTTGTCATCAAAAGATGCCATCAACTTCCTTGGGCAAACTCTGGCTGGTCTAGGAGAATCTGTACTCGCTAAGGAACGCAGATCATTGTCCGTTTCTCCTCATATCCTCCCGCGACATGCGCTTGATTCCACAAAATAAACTCCTTCTCCCGTTCTATCCCTGTTTTCTCCTGTTCTGACTCGCGAGCTCTACTAGCTTCTCGCTCTTCTGCCTCGCGAGCGTCTGCGCGTGCTTGCGCCCTTTCCTCTATCTGCCTATCTGACTGCTCTTTCTGCCTCTTTCCCTCCTCGTCATATAGACACAACGCCTCTTCTTTGCTTAACCCCAGCTTGAGCGCCAGCTCTAACGTTTTTGCCAAATCCATACTTTCTGCCGTCGAGAGATCGAAAAAATCAGAGACAAAGCAAAAAAGAAAAAGGAAATGTATCCTGGCACAGGCTCCCCACTTATCTTTGTCACGGTTCTCTCCGGAGAACACTCGGACCGAAAGAATGGACTACGCGACGTGTGTACCCACACAAACGCACATTTAATACACCCTGCGCGACGCACAAACTAGAACACAAAACTAACAAAACTAACACAACACACAAAGGCTATAAATACACACGACCCGGGCACACTACTACCAGCGTCTACTGCTAGCGTTCTACTATTCGTGGTCGGCGTTCATGCTCACGGTTGGTTCGGTGTGGCTGCGGCGTTGTATGGATCCAGTAGGCGGCGTCGAGGCGGCGTTCGCCGTGCTTGGGCTGGCGTCGCTGGCTGCGTCGTACAAGTTCTAGGTCCAAGCGCCCGTGGAGATGATGCCGGTGTTGGCTTTGGTGGCGGCGTCGCTGGCTGCGTCGTATAAGCTCCAGGTCCAAGCGCCCGTGGAGATGATGCCGGTGTTGTTGGCGTTGGGGGCACCACCCGGATGGGTTGCAACAGCACTGGAGACACCCCTGGCCGTAGCAGGTGGTAGCGTCCTCTGTTGACTCTCTGGAACGGGCTCAGGTACGGGAGGAAGTCCACGATGCGGAGTCGTAGAACGCGAGCTCACCGGAGCAGTAGCCGGCGTCGTTCTCTTCCAGCCAAACTATCCCTGACCCGCCGGAGCCTCCACTTCTGTGCTGTTCCCCCCTGTGCCTAGCTCTCGCTCGCCCTTTTATAGCCTCGGTGTTAGTCCACGTAAGCGTTGTCGTTGTCTTCTTCTCTTCTCCACCAATCATCTCTCTCCACGTCACCGTATGCTTCTCCACCAATCATCTCTCTCCATCTCAACGAATGCTTCTTCTTCCTCTTCTTTATTCTTCGGTTAATTCGCGTCGTCCTCTTCCCACCTTTTTCATTTAAAATTTAATTTAGGCTTCTTAATATATGTGACACTGGGTCCGAACCCAACAGTGGAAGTTCAATGTGTAGGACACCCTGCGAACAGTGTGTGAAGGCGGTATGCTGACTCAAAAAATCCAAGCCGAGGTTAAGGTCATGGGCACAGGTGTACATACATCAAGTTTAACTTAACCGCTATACTCTGGCCGGATATATTCACGCGCGTGGTACACATCCCGTCGACAGCAGGCGTGCCACCATCTGCGACACGCACACGAGACGTGGCAGACGTGAGGACTTTAAAGAGGCGACGGTGGAGGTCAGCACTCATCACCGATACCTGATAGAGGATTTGTGGTCCGGGTCGTTGATGCAGCGTCACTTCCGGGAGCTGCATCATTTAGTTTTCCAAATGGGAGCGGCAGTTGGACGGTGACTGTAGGAGCCGAGAGCGGCGGTCTTACGGCGATGGAAAGCGGGAGAATCGGCGCGGAGGGGGAACGGCGGCTTCAGACGTTTTGGACGGGGTTCGGGGCGGGAAGTTTCGTGACGAAGGGAGACTATAGGTGGAGGGAAAGAGGGTTCGGCGCTGTAAAGACCATGGACAGCGGCAATGGCGGGCGATGCGGCCTATGACAGAGGACCGGAAGCAGACCGGGCGTTTGTCTATCATGCCCAACTCATTGTGATTGCAAGTAACGTGGCAGAGAATATTGGGCGCAACGAAAAACAGAGGGAGGTGGCTGGTGGCTGTCCGGGCTTCTGATGCCGTGAAATTCCGGAGGGAGGTTCAGGTTAGTGAGTTACTGCCGCACGACAGCCTGAATAGGCGAAACGGCGGGTAGAGACTTATCAGGTGCGGGTGGACGTGGAATCACAGGCGCCAGGGCTTTCAGCTCGCGGCGAACAATCCGGTTTACAGTGTCGGCGACAGGGACATCATCGGAGGACGCGCGGAAGAGGTGGCGTCCGTATTACGGAGCCGAAAGAAGTGCTGTAGAATTCGGCGGCATTTAACGTGTTTGAAGCAACGGTATTCTTTTGTAATTGTGTCCATGGTAGTACAGTTTTTGAAAACAAGAAAATTGAAAGAATCGTCCGCAATCCCTTTCAGATCATAGCCCACCTTGTCGGACTCGGTCATGGCGGCGTCAACTTGATCGAAAAGCCCCTAGACATCTACAATATATATGCGACAGCTTTCTCTTGACAACTGGGTGCGCGACGCGAGCTGCTTTCTCGCGGAGAGCTTCCGGTCATCGGTTCTTTCAACCAAAACACGGAACTTTTCTCCAAAAGTGTCCCAGTGTCCCAGTCGTTGTGAGTTTTATACCGGGCCCCGGCCGTGCCACTAAGAAAGAAGACAGCATTCGCCAGAATCACGGTGGGGTCCCACCGGTTATAGAGGCTCACTCGTTCATGTAAGCTGAGCCAGTAGTTGACATCAGTGCCGTCGTTCCCAGAAAAGGTGCCGGGGCCAAGGGGAGGAGCCATGACCACGAAGTGAGTGGCAGAATTGGTTTGTGACTAGCCGGGTTGAGCCATGATGGTAGTAGGCACAGCCTGAGGAGCGCTTCGGAGATGCGTGGCATTGATATCGACCACCCGACACCTCCACCAAAGATATTACTTGGCCCGAAGTTTAGGCAGGTACAAGGACGACCGGAGCACAGGGCACAGATCACAGCGAACACTGAGCGGATGCTGTTGTTGTTGCCTCAAAAACGATGGCACATAGCCACGGAGGGGGATTGGCCAGGGTTTAGTGAAGATCGATAAAGAAAACAATTCATCCAGGGTTATCTCAAGCGGCTCATAATTATAGAGCAATCTGAGAGAAAAAGAAAATAACTAATTTTGAGAGATATTGAGGAAATCGGAAAGAAAATAGAGGCAACAATGCGGGTTGGGCTGAATAACTACGATTTAGCGAATTAATCATAAAAAATAAATTTGAGAGGACAGAAATGGCATCAAGAAGTCAGCGCGCACGCACAGGACACTTCCTTCACGACGTCTTTATGAAGACAATCGTTGAAATATTCCGGGTGTTTCAGTAAACACTTTCAAAAGTTAAAAAGAAATAAACTTTTGGAGGTCAGAATACGCTTTTTGCGGCATAGTATTACCAGTGTTTGCGGAAACAAAAAAAATGCTGAATCATCTTATAAACTAGTTAACTAATTTTCAATGATTACTTCTTAACTGGTAGAGTTAGGCGCCTAGTTGCTATTATAGATTTTTAGCTGGTCGTCAGTAATAGCCATATCAGTTATTATAATTTAGAAAACACTTTTACCCTCACTGCTGTGGCTCGACAAAATTTGGCTGCGTCGTGCAAAAATACATGCGCTTTCAAAAGTACGCAGGCAAAGCAACCCCTACAGTGCACGCAACTAGTTTAAAAACCCAAAATTTGCCAAGGCACAGCGCCAAGAGTAATCGCGTTTTCAAAGTTCTAAAAACTTATATAGCTATTACTGACTACCGCCTACAAATCTCTAATTGTAACTAGGTGCCTAAATCTGCCAGGTAAAATTTAGTTATTATTATATTTAAAAACTTACTACTCAAGACAATTCACCAGTTTTCTGGTGTCCTCCTACTGTGGTAATATTATGCCGAAAACGCCATAATTTTACCCCAAAATGCCTATTTATGAAAGTGTTCCCTAAACCCCCTATAGATGACTACCCCTTCTAGAACCTTCAAAGCAAGCGTTCACGAAATGAAAAATCGTGCTTTTTCATCTATTTTTACGAAAGTATTGAAATTTTTGACCTGTCAATGGGGCACTAAGCTGAGTAGAAGCCTTCGTTTCCAACAGGTATTGTGCAGTAATAGACTGCGTAAAACTCACAAATTTGCGTCATTAAAGCTATCGAAGGATATCTTAAAATATAACTTCCGACGTAGAGTATGTCAAGTGCATCCCGATTAGTTATTTCGTGGAGAAGAATCTTGAAAACCTGCCTTTCAGCACTTGTACCGACTCTATGTCGAGCAGTACACAGTAGCTGCTATCTCGAAAAGGTGTCCTTCCCCCCCCCCCCCCCCGCCCCACTTGCGAAGTGACTCGGCGGAGACTGCTGATAACAACCATTTACTGGCAACCAGAAAGCCTCAATCCACTCAAGTTTCCCAACTCTTCGGCTTGTAATGATTTTTTCGGTGTACGCGTGCTTGACGATAATGAAACTGAGAAAAGAAAGGATACTGTGTGTTTCCCTTAATTAATATTTCTGCTGGGGAGCCGTTAGAAGCAAATTGGTCTTCTTTTCGATCTTCCTTAAAAGTAACTGATATTTGCGCATCTTGAAAACCATTTACGTCATAGCCTGCTAAAAACAACACGTTCAAGATACTGATTGTTCGTTATCGTGTACTCATTGCAGACTATTAAGTTCTCAAACTCGTGTATTTTTTCTTGAGTAAAACTTTCCTCTTGATCTCACCAGTCCCACACGTGGCGCTGTTGACCTTATCACAATACAATAGCTTTAGTCCGCATTTTCGATCAGTCATTGCTGGCACTTATTAACCCAGCTGCTGGATAGAAAAGCCGCACCAAGCTAAAACCTTTGAAAAAGAAAACACTGAGGAGTAGCACCGCTGTTCGCGCATAGAGCAATGACATGAAGTGGCATTAGCTACGAGGAGGACATAGCCGGAATTTATTACGCTGTTTCTGAGTCTAAAACACTCCTCGCCTTGTATCCTTCCGGATGTTGCCAGCCTAGGGCTTCACTGAACCTTTCAGTCTGGACAGGCTTTGTAACGATATTGGCTGGTCTTCTCGTGATAATAATTTGTGATTTTCTCTCAGAAATATCGCAAATAAAATACACTAGGAAGCTGCTTCATTTATCGCTATTAGCCCTAATGTCTACTTGGAACCTTTATTTGACGACCACCTCAGGAGCAGTAAGCACAAAGCGTAGCAGAAATTCTGTCGCACTATCGCAGCACATTATGCTACGGAACAAGGGCCTAACTGCTATTTAGAGACCTCCACAACCCCTCGAGAAAGAAAACGAAATGAATGTATATGTATTTCCCTGTTGGAGACAAAAAAAAATGAAGGCTATTCGCGCATGTTAATTTGCCAAGTCCAATCGCAGAGAAAGGTCACTTGATGAAAAACAACTGTTACTGTCCTTAAGGTATTTAATTTCAGCGTAGCTTTATTCTCGGTTGGACCACCCAGCTGGGTAAAACGTAAGATCAGTTTTGATACCCGTTAAAACTCTTTCACACGGCATTTCATTTACGTCTTCTATCTGAAATATTATCGCTAGTGCGACTCTTATTGCCCGATTTCATATTTGTTAGTTCAACCTCACACATTGATAAGTTATTTCACTCAACAGTCCACCCATTTTATTTTCGACGTGATGTTGTACAGTATCTAAGTTGGTTTCTGCAAGAAACTATCTCGCTGAGTAATGAATCTATCCATGGCCCTGCTGCAGTCTTGTATCTCTGGCTTCTTGTATATATATTGCCGAGAAACTTATTTCTTTGCTGATAAAAGCTCACCTTTGGTGATTTTATTTCATCTCATAAGTTGTCTTCTCTTTTACAAATTAAAAAGCGAAGCTGGTAGCGGCAACACAATTCTGGACAAGGATGCTTAGACTGTTTTGTTCTGTTGGGTTTAATGGCGCATCAGCATCGAAGGCTATCATGCGTCCAGGCCAAGGTGTATGAAAATTGTTTTCTGCGGAATTCTACAAACGTGAAAAGCTCAGTGGTGTAGAGGCCTAAAAACTTAAGTTCGTACTTGTGGTTAATGAGAAAAAACTTTAAAAATGGCTATTAGCGAAAGCTTTAAAGAGAGTCAGGTAATCTCGGCAATCATCCTTGCCGCAGCAAGGATCTCGGGGCTGCCAACCCATCAAAAATAAAAAACCTCAGCCGTGTTCTCAGAATGAGAAGGTGGCTGAGGTGTATCACTATACGTATCTGGGCGCAAGGGGGGAATTCAGAGTTTCTCAAGGAGCCCTGCTTCCTTTAAAAAGCTAAAAACACTTGAGATATCAATAACTGCATCTTGAACTAAAATCGGTGGTGGGTGATGAGGAATGTTTTCTTTATAGCATGGAGTAAAATACTTTTTCCTCAGTGATTCAATTTCAGTGCATGAGAATAAGATGTGGTGTACTGTAATTTCATCTCCACATTTTTCACAAATAGGTATGTCTTCTTTTGTTTGTAGGAAATTGCATGTAAGGTGCGTATGTCCACTACGGAGGCGGCATAATATTACCTCTATAAAACGTTCCTGGTGATTACAGGTTTTTCATTCTCCCAGTACGGGCTTTACCAAATGCAGTTAATTATTTTCTTCATTATCCCAGGTTTCCTGTCTTTTAGCCTTGAGATTTCTTTGTATTAGTTGCATGCAATCTCTATGAGGTATGCTGTCTTTCTCGATTTCTTGACAGCAAGCTTGTGCAGCACATTGGTCGGCTCTCTTATTACCGTATATTCGAACATGGCTCGGCACCCAGCAGAATTTTATTATATGTCTTTGTGCTCTGGCTTTTTCTATGCTATGTAATATGTTTCCCATTCAGGGTTCGCCTGAATTTCTGCAATGGAATGCCGTGTGCAGGCTAAGAGAATCTGTGTGTACTATGCTGTTTTGAATGCTATTATTTATTATTCTGCCTACAGCTATAGAGACTGCATAACATTCAGCAGTAAAAATGGATGCGCAATTAGGGAGCCTTACTATTTTTTGGCAGTTTTCATGTACAACCGCGCTTCCTGTATATTCTGCTGTTTTTGAGCCATCCGTGTAAAATTTTGTCCAGTTCGCATATTTTTCTGGTAGTGCCCGGTATTCCTGTAATATGTGCTTGTGTGTTGTTTGTTTTCTTTCGGAAGTGTGTTAACGTGACGTCACACACATAGAGAAGGCTGTACCAGCGGGGCAGTGGGTCGTGTCTTGAGGCGACATCAGGAAGGCTATTCAGTATTTCCAAGTTTTGGCAACTATCCTCGAAACGGAGAAGCAGAGGTCGTATTGGTTGCGGTTTATTGTTGAACAGGGTTCTGGAGGTGCACTTTTTAACAATTGGATAACAAATATGTTTCGGTAGAGATCTTATTTTCAGTACATATGCGCCAGTGAGCATTGTTCTTCTGTCTGCTAGGGGTGGTTCATTTGTTTCTACATAAAAACTACTAATGGGAGATGTCCTGTATCCTCCGGTTGAAAGACGAAGACCTATGTTGTGAATTGGGTCCAGTCGTTTGAAGTATGACGGCCTGGCTGGACCATAAATCACAGATCGATAATCTAAACGGGAGCGCACTAGGGAGCGATAAATCTGCAAAAGACAAGTTCTATCACAGCCTCAGAGTTTTCGTGAAAGTACCTTGAGTATATACAGGGTTCGAGATGCTTTCTTCTTTAAGTTGTTTATGTGAGTTATGAATGTGAGCTTTTCATGATAGGTTATGCCTAAGAACTTGTTTTCCTCTATTACGGGTAACACAACGTCATTCAGGTATAGGGTAGGGTCGCTCTGTATACCTCGTTTAAGCGAGAAAAGCACAGTCACTGATTTCTGTGGCGAAAATTTGAATCCATTTCTATCTGCCCAATTAGCCAGTTTATTTATTGTCATTTGTAACTGTCTCTCACATGTTAATACGCTGGAGGATGTACATGCAATTTGCAGGTCGTCTACGTACACTAAATACATAATCGACTTGGGGATTATTTTTGCTATTGAGTTCATTTTTACTACAAAAAATAGTGGTACTCAGAACACTTCCCTGAGGTACACCGTTCTTTCGCTGGTAGGGTAGTACCTAGTCGTACTTGGAATGAATGGTCTGCTAGAAAATCACTAAAACTGTTCAGCATTCTGTCCCGGATGCCTAGATCAGCTTGGTCATGGAGTATACCTAACCTCCAAGTCGTGTCCTACGCTTTCTCCCTGTTAAAGATCACCACAAGACAATGCTGTTTGTGTATGAATGCCTCCCGCACTGTGTTTTCCAGTCGGACAGTGTGATCTATAGTGGAGCATGCTTTTTTGAAACCGCACTGATGTATGTCAAGAAGGTGACGAGATTCAAGAACAAATGTTTGTCAGATGTTCACCTCCCTTTCAAATGATTTTGCTAAGCAGCTGGTGAGTCCAATTGGCCTGTAACTACGAGGACTTGCTGATGGTTTGCCAGGCTCAAAGAAAGGTACTATGATGGCTTTCTTCCATGCTTCAGGTATTTTCTCTTTAATCCAGATTTTCCTGAAGAATAATAGAAGTGCCTAAACTGCGGCCTCAGAGAGATGTGCAAGCATAGTGTAGTTTAAATTATCTGGGCCTGCTGCTGTCTGTTTTCCTGCAGACAGCACGCTATTTAGTTCCTCTATTGTAATTTTCATGTTATAATATTCATTCATGCCTTCTCCTAAGGGAAGTTTTTGTTTTTCTGCTATGGTTTTTTGAAACGTTTTGTGTAGTTGGAAGAATCACAGCGAAACAGCAGCGAAGTACTCACCTACTCACCTAATATGTTTGCCTGTTCTCGCAATATTGTTTGTGTACCAGGGGTGGACAGAAGTGGAAATGTGTAAGAATAGTCACCACTGAATTTTCGGACCACATCCCACAAATTCTTGGCCGGTAGTGAGCTATTTATTTTAGATACATATTTACGCCAAGACGTTTTTTCGGCATTTCTGAGAATACGACGGGCACTGGCCCGGGCATTTTCAATTAATAACAGGTTCTCTGCTGTGGGGTACCTCCGAAATTTGCCCGATGCTTGTTTTGTTCTTTTTTCGCCAGTCTGCCCTCCTGTGTCCACCAAACATTGTGATTTATTCTGATTTGTCTTGATATTTGCGGGATCGCTTTTGTTTCAGCAGAAATTATACAGGTGGTAAATTTTTCATTTATTTTATATATGCTAAGTTTATAATCGAATTCTTTGTGTAATGTGGCATTTGCGGTAAACACCGAACAGTCAGCTAGCTGGAATTTCCAGCGCTGGGGCCGTGCTTGAAGGATTTGGATTGAAGATGATAATTTTAAAACTGTGGGTAAATGGTCACTTTCTCTTGAATCATTTAAAACATCCAAATAAAATCACTAAACACTGATGGTGATACGAAAGTTATATCAAGGCAGCTCATTTTTTTCGAGCTGGGACAGCAATATGTGGTTTTTCCTGTGTTCATTAGGCATATGTTTGTAAGTATCAGGTCTTTAATTATTAGGCCTCTGGTGCCTGTGCGCTCACTGCCCCAAAAGGAAGAGTGCGCATTAAAATCCTCAACTACCACATATGGTTCATGTAGTTTTTGGAATAGGCATTCCAAGTCGCGGATAGTAACCGTGAGGTATGGTATATATACAGAGCGTGTTGTTATTGTTTTGTGTGTAACTACACTGACTGCTACAGCCTCAAAGTTTGTTTTCAATGGTATTTCTCGTGCAGGGACGCCGCTTTGTATAATTGCGACGCCACCTGAGAGCCTGTTCGCCTGTTCTCTATCTTGTCGAAAAATTTGGATTTTTGTAAAGATAATTTTGTGTTTCGGCACTAGGTTTTTCTCCTGAAGACATAGAGCTATAGGTGACGTTGATTTTAGTATGTCTGTAATATCTGTGTAGTTCTTTATTATTCTTCTACAGTTCCATTGAACCAAAAATGCCATATTTTAATGGGTTGGGTGGTGTTGATGAAGATTAGCTTTCAGGAGGCATTATTCACGCCGCCCCTGCAACACAGAAGTGCTGGGGGTGGTATCCATCGCCTCCGTGGAGGCGCTGGACTCCCGTGAAGCTACGGGTGTACGAGTGGTAGGAATCTCCCGGTTGGAAGTAGCCTTCTTGGCTCCCGACTCGGAGGTCGGCAGGGCTTCTCTCGGAGTTGGCAGATGTTGAAAACCGATGTGGTGCACCACCCCAACGGACCGCATAGGCGAAGTTTGTATTAGGAGCCAGGAAACATTTGCTGGCTGTGACGCGTCGCCTTGCTTCCTTGAGTGTGAGGTTTTCATTTGTTTTGAAAGTTATTTGCTTTTCTAATTTCAATTTTGAGCGTGATCATTAGTAGCCTGGGTGATCTTCGCCACAGTTTGCACAGTGTGGAGGAGCAGTGCATTCATCAGAGATTTGATCGTTTGAGGAGCATTTTGCACATTTTTCTTCACCACGGCAGCTCTGTGAGCCATGGCCAAATCGTTGGCACCTGAAGCAGCTGCGGGGGTTAGGGATGTATGCTCGGACTGATATTCTTGTGTAGCTTACTTTATTGAGTCAGGCAGTGTGCAGGAGGCCAAGGTGAGAACTAGGTGCTTAGTAGGGATTTCCTTGTTTTCTTTTCAGATTTTTATTGTGTGGATATTTGTTACATGCTGCTCCTTTAGTCCTCCTAATATTTATTCCTCTGTCAGGTAGATGAGGTGATTGCCTGATATCACGCCACGCATAGTATTAAGTGACCTGTGGGGTGTTACAGTGCTGGGGTTTCTCCAAAGGCGGTAATGTTTGAGAGTTTGGGCAGTTCGACTTTATCGCGTATCTCAAGTAATATGTCACCACTGGCTAACTTCGACGCCTTGTAGCCAGGGCCCAAAGTTTCTGTGAGTCTTTTCAACGAGAAAAGGAGAAATCATTCGAGCTGTTCTTTTCTTTTGATTCGCTGTGCATTATATGAAATTTGGCAAGAAGTCCTTTTTTGTGTTCAGAAACTGTGATGTCACATCTTTTGTCCGCCTTTATTTGAGGATGGCGATCAAGAGAGAGCGATCAATTTTTCATAAATGTGAAGCCATAAAATGTGGTTGCTGCTCGGACGCGGGGCAAGCCGCCCAGCATAGAGCCCAACAAGGGGACGGGACAGGAACTTGGAAGTCCTGCCCACGCCAGCTGTACACCACCGCTATAACTCAATCTGAAGTTACTCAGGGTAGTTACTCACACAGGGTTAACCCTCGACGCCAGGAAGAGGGGAAAAAGTAATTAAGAGAGGCAAAGACAGGAGAGTTGTGAGAAACAAGATAGGAAAGTGAAAGATAGAGGGGAGGACAGGAAAGGCGACTGCCAATTTCCCCTGGTCGGGTAAGGCTGGAGGTGCCGTCTACAGGAAGCTGGGACCAAAGTGGTGTGTTGCCTCCGCTGAGGGGCCCTAAAGGTACAAACGTTCGGCATCGGCTCAACCACCAGGATCTCCTTTTCCCCGGACACAGCGATGCCACGCACGGCTAGGCGCGGGTGCTTGGGTCCGTGGTGATGCACTGTTCACCGTCATACTCCTGCGGGGATGTCCCTGCGGATGCTCGGGAACCCGTGGTGGCGTCACTCACCAACGCTTGCAAGCGGCAGACGCCCCCTGCGGGGAATGCTTAAATTGTGTACAGCGAGTAGTAAGCGATTGTACTTTAGCGGGCTCAATATATTGGATTGCAAGAAACATGTGGGTACATTTGATACCAGATCTGCTTTATGCGTTCAGAGCTATCATCAATTTATATCATGATTTTGAATAATCAGAAGTCTCTAGCATCGCAATCACTGGCCCAATGCGGCTTCTAAGGAAACTATAAAGCCTTCACAGAAATCTCGCTTTATTTTGGAATTTCTGATTTCGATGCTATATTTCAAACCAAAATATGGCGCCCAAAAGACGAGAAAAGCTGCCATTGACTGCTTGGTTGTGCCTGATGCCCGTACAAAGCAGTAATGAATAAACATTATTGAAAACGTTGAACACCACTGCATTCAATTATGTACTTCGTAATACGCTTTCACCAAAGTTGAATGCAAACTCATTTAGTACAGCTTCGTGAATTAACATAAGATCTATTACATTTCTCTGCAGTCAAGAATCTCGTTGAAAAAATGCAGGATAAAAATCTTGAAGAACATAGAACATAATCTCTTTACACATGCTACAATATGGGCGCGCCGATTTCTATTCACGCGTTAATTAAAGATTTCAATGCATGCATATATCTGATAAGAATGCCAAGTTGTACATCAGTGATTCAAACATACAGTTAGTGTGCCCGCCTGGTATCAGCCGTCTTTAGGTCCAAACGCGTATAATTACTTTCCTGCCTTTTCAACTGCGAGCTACATTTTAAGAGCCTGTTGAGCTTTGCATCTCAAAAGATGTGACAGTACCGTATATAGAATCCATTAGTTGTATCAATTCTTATGCTATACTGAGTGCAGTGCAGGCAGCTGCAAAGAGCAAAAATTTGCAAAAGAGCGGACTGTTTAAACTGTACAATGATCGGGAATTCATGGTGCAAAAGCACTATCCTATCGAAAAACCGCGAACAAGATCTCGGGATGTTTGCGGGTTCGCCGTGGTTGAAGGTTTGCACCAAGTGAAACAAGCAAAGAAAAATGAATCAAGTAAATATCCACGACTGGGATTCAATTCCGCGGCCCCGCGAATACATCACTTTTGCTGACCACGGCGCGAGAGCAATAGAGTGTCGCCACAGCCAAACACGCCTTGCGTTGATGATGATGGTGGCCTCTGGCTTAATGGCACCTACCCTCGGTGTGGGATTGGCCAGGGTACCTTGTTGATACAAACGCACACATGGATAAGGAGTGGAGTAATTGGATAATTTTGTGAAGAAGACGCAAGTTTGTATGAAAAAAGGTAAAAAAAGGAAATGAAAAAGCTGTGAATTCACATTTTAGCATAAGAATCGACCTGATGCAGTTATATATCCGTGAATAAAATAGCACACACGTTTCAAGGCATATCCCTTGGCGCTTGCCCCAAAGGAGAGTAAGATCGAAATAGATAGATGGTGCCCCAATGGAGCGAGGGGGATCTCCAAGTATGTTCTACCGAGAGAAGCGAGCCGCCGTCAAAAAAATAAAAAAGTGATCTATTGACTCTATTTCGCCACAAGACTCACAAAGCTTGGTCCGCGATAAACCTGATCGACATAAATAGAGATTTAGTTGGGGTATTCTGCAACGCAAGAGTTTTATGGACACCTTACATTTCCTCGAACTGCCCATACGCACACTCGAAGGAAATGCCACGTATTGAAAATCCGTTACAGCAAGAAGAGGCTCATGGCTCAAGTATTGGAGGCGCTGGAGCCGTTGGAAGCGTGCTGCAGTCAAGGAGACAGTATTAGGGACAAATAGGACATTAGGTTCCCCATAGACGGACTTAGCTAAAAAATCAGTCCTCTCATTACAAACAATGCTACAGTGCCCAGGGACCTAGTGAAAACGAACTTCTGTAATTTGTGGTGGAAGAAAAAATCGAAAGGAACGGCTCATAGGTGTATCCCTCGATTTTTCGAGCGCTGTCTAGAGGGAAAGGCTGTCTGAAAGTATAACCTGAGAGGTATTGCAGGGAATCCTGATTAAGGCGAACTCAATGGCCAGAAACTCGGCGACAAAAAAAAAGGTATAGTCAGGGGCACGAAATGAATAACTCCAATCAAGAGCCATTGAGTAAATATCAATGGCTGTCTCTTCATTTTGCTCGGAGGCGTCTGTAAAAACGGCAATATGGTCAGGAAAATTATCCAGATACTCCTCAATAAGCCCTTTTAATACACTAGGGGCAGATCTTTCGCAATCCCTGGGAGGGTGTCGTCAAAGGAGACCACAGTGTCAGCGCGGCGGGGAATAATCGGTACTACAGAATTTATTGATGCCGAAATTTTTGACAGCTAGGAATTAGTGACCACAACCTGAAGAAGCTTGTACCTAGGCCAAGAAGTTAAACTCCCTCGTGTTAAACTGTTAAACTAAACCTGGAGTTAAACTGCACCACACTCTCGCGCTGTGCATTGAGCATTGTCGCCTTCATCAACTTCCATTTGCGACACGAAGACACAGACATAAAATTATCTGTCTTCATCCTCGTTCTCACCAATCATACACAGAAATCATCTTTAGGAAGTTTATAAATTTTCCCGAAAAATTCTTCATTTTTTGTAATTTTGCGTGTTTTTTGCCCAAACCACTCAGCAGCATTTTACGTGAGAGATCCAAGCATGATAAAATTTACGTTTAATTCTGTCTGTAATAAAATGATGGCACCGTGCTGGTGCACCAAGCGCTGTAGACAGCCTTTTCGCTAACGACTCAAAGTGATGAGTACATGACATGGCACTTGCGAAAGTCAGACCGATAATTTTATACGCCTGAAAGATTTTTCTGCGTGTATCTTCGAGGAATGGCATTTCTTGTGCGTGTTCTAGCTTGCCTCTAGCCGTGACTAATATGGCCTTGAATTTATTGCCTTTTATTTTTAAAATAGTTGCTATGTGCCTAATCACAAATTGTTGAAAGATTATTCTTGCCATTTTTAATACTGCATTTACATATCTACCAGGAAGCACTATGCTCGTGTCATCTGCGTATAGCACACAGCGTGCACCGTTTCCCCTCTGTAGAATATCAGTGAAAGAAACACTAAAAAAAGCGATTCCAGGATAATTCCTTTGAGGACACTGAAGTAGCCTGTAGGGCAAGTTTTTGGCCCATTTAAACACGCTGCCGCGGTTAGAAAGAACGGATTATAAAAAAAGAGCAGCAAACGCCGGGCGCACCAAAAGTGAATAGCGTCAATAAATTTTCACGGTTCAAACGATAAACGCGTTGCTGTAGAGAATTAACATTCCGAAGGTACGTTAACTGTGGCAAATATTATTACGCTGCGCTGCAGTGGCTTGTAAATTGCTATGAATAATAATATTCATGAATTCCATTTAGGTTAATAAAGCTGTTTCCACGGACAAAGAAAACTTCTTCTAGCCCAGAAAAATGAGCAGAAACCACCCCGTAATTTTAGCTAGACAAACCGACGCCTGCGATGTATACCAATCATCCCAGCAGGCACAGCAGCTCGCTCACCGAGGTAATTTTTGTTTTGGTACACATGCTGAGCTGGGTACCTAGAACAGCCACCCTTTGCTACGCCTGGACTCCTTGCACTAATTTAAAGGTCAGCTCCTACGTTCGTCTTCTGGCAGTGGTGATTAGCGCTAACTCCCGCAGCGTCATCCATAGAGTCGCACGTCTTAAGTTTCGGCGTGTACCAAACGATGGAGACTACGGCCAATTTACCAGACTGTTTTCGTTCCGCTATCCATGGTGTTTAACACTCCAGTTGATCCATTTCGACGCTGTTGCATTGATGACGCACAATCTTTGAGGAGAACAAAAACGGCTTCATGTAACAAGTGCCGGCGGCCTCAGCAAGGAGTTCATGTGGATTAAAAACAACAGTAGCCTAGCAGAGAGCAAATTATAAAGCTCACAGCTTGCTCACTATAACGAGTATGCTCGTTGAAACGGATAAGTAGCAGTTGGCCAGCTGGCTCAGCCGCGAAGCTAAAATTTGAAATGAGTCGTGTTAGCGCAGGGGTCTTTTTATTTGCATGTTCAGTTGCCTTCTGCATGATTTTGCCTCTCTCAGGAGTGGTGCCTTCAAAATTCGGATGTCGAAAGCGACAACGTTGCAGTTCCGACATTTACGATTAAAGCAACACCAAGAAGGTTGTCTAGGCACGTATGTAATTCACCACGCAGCAAACACGAGAGTGGAAGATACATAGTGTTCAACCACCTAGCCGGCACCTGAAAGAATATTAATTTCGCCTAATATTTTACCGGCGTGGCGTGAGTTAAATCCGAGCTGCTACTTTGTTTATTTTTGTCTGAGTAATAGCTGTATAGGTGCCTAGGCGCCTGCATTGGTGAATAGCAACAAGCTACTTATATCCGCCTGCTACCTATCAAGGAGCATCACATTGAAAATGATGTATATATATATATATATATATATATATATATATATATATATATATATATATATATATATATATATATATATATATATATATATATTGTTATGAAGACGAAGAAGAGTGCAGTGGCGCGGGACGGAGTGCTCGCGCTAGGCCCTTGAGCCATTAAATCTTATCTTCATTCTGTCATCATGTCGTGCTTTCCTTGGCTTGCCACCACGTAACATTTGGTGTGAGGTGCTGGGTACTCGTCATCCTAGTCCCCGGAGCATCGCCGCCTTCTGCTCGCCTTCGTCGTCGGCCGAGGCGACCTGGGCTACGCCGCCCGGCCCAACCCCAGCTCGAACTGACCAGAACCGACCAGCCGCTTTCCTCCGCCCCGTCCCCAGCCCCGAACACAAGACACGACGACCAGGACCTGACGTACGATGACCCGACTACGACCCGAACCAAGACGGCACCCGAGCCCAGGCTGTGCGGCGATCCCTCAACCCTTGACCTTCGGCAGTGGGTGACCGACCGCTGGACCTGAAGCTCCGAGGCAACCGTCCACCAGATCATCTCCTTCATCTTTGTGGCAAGCCTTTCATCTTCTTCTATCCTTCCTGATCATCCTCATCGTCACCTCACCATTCGTAATTCAAGCAATCGATCGGGACGATCGCTCTGAGGACCGGGGTCATGTTATGAAGACGAAGAAGAGTGCAGTGGCGCGGGACGGAGTGCTCGCGCTAGGCCCTTGAGCCATTAAATCATATTTTCATTCTGTCATCATGTCGTGCTTTCCTTGGCTTGCCACCACGTAACAATATATATATATATATATATATATATATATATATATATATATATATATATTTGTCACGAAAGCAGGTTGCGTTGGCTTTCGTAGGGGAACGGCTTAAGAGAATTGGCACTTCTACCGAGACATTTATTTATCAACGTTTCGACCACGGCGGAGCCTTCTTCAGGACTGCAGTGGTATCGCGTCATATTGTTTTAACTTTGTGAGCTGCAGAAAAGAGAGAAAAAAGAGTGTTACAAGCAAATAGCAGCAAGAGTTGCAAAAATTAAAAACAAATATTGGGAGGTTTGGGAAGCAGACAGGGACAAGATTTGGGAAGGAAGGAAAAAATGTAGAATGAAAAAAAAGAAAAAACTATTAAGAAAGTACCGTAAAAAAGGAGATGGCGAAACGAGAGAAAGAGAAAGGAAGACTGTGCGGGGAACATGGGCAGCGCGGCAGCGACAGCCGTACGAAAATAAAACATACAAACAAAAAACATGAACAAAAGGCCCAAATATATGGGCGCCGCTGCAGATGCGTGGCCAAAAAGGCGCCGCTGCGCAAATAGCACCGGCGACGAACAGGCCAAGCAAGGCGCCTTTTGGCTCACTAATTTCCCGTGAGCCGAGGGCTGGAAGGTTCGGGGTGGAGTGAGCAATGTTGTCACGAGCGCATGGGTAAGAACGAACACTTTCTTAATAAGAATTTTATTACCCTCCAGTAAAGTCAACGACTATCTTGTATGTTTACATGCGAATCCTTCGTGAATTACACGCATGCCAAAAACATTCAGAACTAACTCGTGCACTCCAAGGAACAAAAAAACCCCAAATATGGATGTCACCCCTGTGGTAAAGGTCGCAGCATAGTTTTCAAGCCCATGCAGGCTACGTGTTCCGCAACGAGTACAAGTTCAGGTTTCCGGTATTCAATCAACGGCAACTTTGTCTGCGACCCATAAAACATTTTTATCTTCTTGAGTGCGCAGTGTGTGACAAGCAGTACACAGAATAGACAGACATTGCACTCCGAATTCGATTTACTATCGCCGCGTACACACCCAGTCACTCCCAAATGTTCCGTTATCCAAACATTTAAACTTAGAAGGAGACTCATGTGACCAACTAGAAGTAATAATTATTCAAGGGGGCTTCAAACACGCGCGAGAACGTGAACAACGTGCATCCTATTTTATACACAAGTTTAATAGTATTCAAGAAGGTCTTAACGAAAAACCTGGTGCTCTTTCTTTTATTCACGCCCTCCAAACAAAGTAATCCTACACTTCTAGTTAATTGGCTAACTTTGATATACCCTTTATAACTCCTAATATATATCCCAAGCATTCATACTTCTCTTTACTCACACTATCCTGACTCATGCAGTATTGATAAACATTGACCTTCTTTCCTTAACTTTTTTTCGTCAACTTGAAAGCTTTGAACGCAGCCCGGCGCTCCGCCACTACCAACAGGTGTTCCCAAGTATTAAGTTCGACGACACGCCCAGGGAGAAGGATGCATTGTTCACTGAAACCCAGACCCCTTTTGTACGTTCTTACCCATGTGCTCTTGACAACAGAGCACGCTCCTCCCCTAACGTTCCAGCCCTTGGTAAGATGGGCGCCAGCGGGTCTCATCATTAGCAACGCAGACAGCAACTCTCACCTGTTCGAAGCCAGCCCTAAGCTTCTTCTGGATGGTCCCGAGCCACGCGTTAAGGATCGCTCCCACGTTACCGACCCAAGTACCCAGAAGAGAGACAGCCGGGCAGACTCCGGGCGGAGCGGAGAGGCCGCGCAGTGACCGAGTCCCACATCCAACAACTAACCGAGACAGCAACTCTCACCTGCTGGAAGCCAACGCTAAGCTTCTTCGGGATGGTCTCGAGCCAAGCGCTCCCACGTTCCCGAACCGAGTACCCAGAAGAGCGTCAGCTGGGCGGACTCCGGGAGCGGAGAGGCCACGCAGTGACCGAGCCCCACATGCAACAAGTAACCGAGACAGAAACTCTCACCTGCTGGAAGCCAACGCTAAGCTTCTTCGGGAGGATCCCGGAAAACGCGTTAAGGATCGCTCCCACGTTTACGACCCGAGTACCCCGAAGACCGCCGCCCGGGTGTACTAAGGAAGAGCGGAGAGGCCGCCGCAGTGACCGAGCCCCACATCCAACAACTAACAGAGACAGCAACTCTCACCTGCTGGAAGCCAACGCTAAGCTTCTTCGGGATGGTCTGGAGCCACGCGATAAGAATCGCTCCCACGTTCCTGACCCGAGCACCCCGAAGAGCGTCGCCTGCGTGGACTCCGGGCGGAGCCAAAAGGCCGCCGCAGTGACTGAGCCCCACATCCAACAACTAACGAACACAGCAGCTCTTACCTGCTGGAAGCCAATGCTAAGCTTCTTCGGGATGGTCCGCAGGACGCCATAGAATCGCTCTCACTTTACCGTCCCGAGTACCCCGAAGAGCGTCGCCTGGGTGGACACCGGGTGGAGCGGTGAGGCCGCCGTAGTGACTGGGAATTACATTAGTACTATGCGAGGCATGAAAAGGCATACAATTCTGATCATTTATAAAATGCACGTCCGCCCAATTTTTTAGTTCCGTTATTGGTTATTCTCAGGAGCTCCTGCCTATAAATTTCGCCCTCTTGTGCTCTTGGAGAGTGAGGCGTTGCGCCTTTGTCTGGGGCTTCCAAAATAAGTTGCCAATGCTGTTCTGCACCTTGAGGCGCGAATCCCATCGTTATCAGCTAGGTTTCGCCTTTTAACAGTTCAAACATTTTTAAAATTGTGCGACCCACCTCTTCACGTGTCGAGTATATTTTTTTCTAAATCAACCTTCCGCCTTTTTTAGTGCCAACTAGTCTCGTATTCATACCCCGCAGATATGGTTCGTGTAGTCCCTCCTCCATCCCATAACCATTCATTTCACAGATGTCCGCCAAATTTATAACAGCTCATCTTCTATCCAGATTGAATTCGATTACATTTTCCCATTGAATGCAAAACTGCAGCTCTTTCTTCTTTTTTTAAGCGATGCTTATTGCCTCAGGGCATAAAAACTATGAAGTGAGAGATGAGTAAGATGCTTAAATGAGAAAAGAGGCTGATTTGATGAAATCAAGAAGTGACCAATGATATGGAGCTTATGTCCAGGCGATATAGCAATTCGGATTGTCTGGTAAGAGTCCCACTGCCGCCAGGTGCCGAGTTCTCGTCGGCTTCTGCGCCGGGCAGTCCCACAGCAGGTGGTGGATATCCGCCTCACAGTCCTTGTTCTCGCAGACTGGACACCCGGGGCAAGGATATCAATCTTTGAAATGTGGCAACGTGCGTGTCACAGGTGGAGATAGGGCAACTCCCACCCGTATACTGCGAAGCGCAACCTCCTCTGCACGAGTAAGACCACGGGGGAGGGTTACCGCACACGGAGGGATTAGGGCACGTGTGCGGCGCCGGAGGTGTTCGTTTCTTGTTAAAAGGAGGGTGGTATCCTCCAGAGTGAGGACTCGAGGCAAAGACGAGATTGAGGTCGAAAGGCGCGTCGCAGAATCTGCGCGGCTTTGTGCGCTCAGGAGGTCACGCGGGACCCACTCAATACAGATTTGCGGAGGAAAGCATCCAGCTAGACGATGGATGCCTTCGCAGATTTTTGTTGTGCGACACACTGGTCGTAGTAGGCGTGTGACTTGAAGGGCGTCGGTGCGAATGACAATGCGGGCCGTGGGTATCATGTGAACGGCTACCACAGAGCAAAGCGCGTCTTGAACCGCAAGCATCTCCGCACAGAAAGAGGAAGGAGGCTCTGAGAGGCGAAACCTTGACGTATTGTTCAGAGCAGCCTTGCAAGGACAGTAAACTGCCGTTGTTGTTACGCAGGCCTGGATGCTTGCGTCAGTGTACATAACGATGAAGCTATGCGGCAGATTGGTGTCTTGCTCTGCAATTCTGTCGCGAAACGATGATGCCGCGCGTGTAGATGATGGCCGACGTAGATCAGTTGGCTTGCTGTCGCTTAGCTGCACAAAACACCAAGGAGGAAGAACTGGTGGGGGCGGCTGTAGAATGGAGTGCGATGAAGCATATGGCCTGAGTGCACACGTTGCGTGTAAAGCTTGACTTTAGGCGGCGAATCTCGTGTCGTTGCTGCACCAGCTCATCTAGTGTATTCAGCTGCGCATGTTCTTGGAGCGCCACGATCGGGGTAATGCGGGGAAGGCAAGTGATGACCCTCATTGCTTCTTGATTAACAGCTTCTAGACGATCCCATTGAGCCCTCGTCAAATGCTGGAATTGGGCTTGGTAAACGAGGCGTGGTTGCACAACCGCCCGCACCAACTGTCGTGCAACATGACAGCGGGCTCCGCCTGTTTTAGGAGCAATGCGTCTAATCAGACCCTACGCCTGAATTTCTTGCTTTTTAGCCCGAGAAAGTCAAGCAGTACCTGTTGCTGACTCGTGTATTCTCAAGCACAAGATTTTTACGGTCGAACTTTCTTGAATTGGAGCTCCGGATAGATGGAGACGAATTGGCGTTGCAGCCATATTACGGCGCCCCCAGCGGTTGGCGACTGATACGAACTTGGTATTGCTCACTGAAAGCTGCAGACCAATTGAAGAAGCAAAAGTCGACGTAATATCTATGGCTGATTGTAGGCCTGCTGCTTGAGTCATCAGATCGTTGTGAGTGCTCCACACCGTTATATCATCAGCATACAATAAAAACTTAATCTCAGAGACATCATGAAAGCGCCAAGCAAGGGGGATAAAAACAATATTAATGTTGGCGATAACACCGATCCCTGGGGAACGCCGCGAAGAGGCACAAATGATCCGACGGCTTCCAAAGTGTCGCCTTCAAAGAAAGATTTAACAAAATTGCTCACTCTAATGGTGAAATGCAGCCTGTCAAGCGATTCCAGGGTGGATGCATGACTGGTATTATCCTACGCCTTTTCAACGTCCATGACCAGTACAGTATGTACATTGTGGCTGCGAGTTGAGGCCAGAACTGCATACGCCAAGACAGCCAGTCCATATTCTGTACCTATACATGTACGAGAGCCAAATTGGGCGGGATGGTAGAAATCAAGATGCTCAAGCCACCACGACAGTCGTGTGGCAAGCATTTTTTCGGTAAGCTTGCATAATGTTGGCGTAAGCGATATAGGCCGGAAATTTTCGAGATCTGTCGGCGGCTTCGCCGGCCTTAGGATGGGAATCACGATAGCCGATCTCCAGGTTTATGGTACAACGCCTTCTATCCATACCTTGTTAATGGTGGCGAGGAGTTGAGGCAGTACAGCAGAACTTAAGTTCTTGTAAGCCTCGTGCGGAATGGAGTCCGGACCAGGCGCAGTCTTCCGACAGGCCTCGTCTATTGCTGCAAGCAACTCGGGCATTGAAAATGAGCTTGCAATTCCATCGGCGTCGGCTGTTGATGGGATCTTATCGACATATGCTGGAATGGCAGCCAAGGGTGCTCCTATGACCCTTGGAGGCAGCACATCATACTTGGGGAAAAAATTGCCCGCCGTCTCTCCGGCGAAATCATCCGGAGCTAATTTAGCTGCGAAACATGCTGTGGCCGCTGCGTCAGTACAACGGGAACCATGTTCCATTGCATGAAACGTTCGCCAGAGAGCAGCATTCTATGACTTTGTCGAGAACTGCTCACACCACGCATGCCACTGCCATCGCGAGAGATCGTGTTCTTATCTGCGAGCCTTGGCAGCAAGGTAATTCAGCCTTGTCCATGCTTCCGCAGAAGGCGGGCTCGGGAAGATGCCATCTCCGCTTGTCGGCGAGCAGCCCACAGGTTAAGCAGACCCACATCCGGCGCCGGGCGAGGCACGCCCGTCGAGGTGACAGCAATAGCCTTATTCAGCGCAGTTTGTATGCAGTCTACAAGTAGTGTAGATGATTGCAGATAGAGATCTTCGACTGTGAGGCGAAACGTGTCCAAATTGACCAGAGAACACCTACGGCGTAATCGGTGGGCCCTTGAAGGATGGAGACCGATGATCATAGGATGATGGTCACTACCCCAACAGTCTGGCTCCAAGTGCCACGATGGAGTCCCGGGTCCTGACCACCACGGAAGGTCCGGAGCATATGTTGGACTGTGAGCATGGCGCACAGTCCGCGTGGCTGAATCTGGATGGTTGAGTAAAACAAACAGCGCATCCGCAAATCGTCCCGCACATGCCTACCACGGGGGCTTGAAGTGGGGTACCCCCAGTCTGGATGAGGGGCGTTAAAGTCATCACCGACTAAAACAGGCCACCTTGGGTGCTGTCGTCGTAGAGTTAATAACCACCCCAGATTAATGCGAGAGGGAGCTCCACCAGCGGGTCGTACATAGTATGACACGACCACAACAGTTGCCTTGCGAAGCTTCACAGCCACTGCGACTACCTCTTGATATGAGGTGCCCCAGTTTTCTAGAGAGAGGGGAACTTGAGGAAAACGCGCATCAACGTACACCCCCGCCTTTCCCGGAGGGGCTACAGTGTGCACACGACGGTCGTTCATTGAAGGAGACATGTATCCATTAAAGCACGGAATGGATGGCAAGGCAATGGTATCTTGCAGTAGCAGGGCCCACACCTGGAGCTTGTTCATGCGAAGTCGAGATTTGAGCTCTCCCAGCTTTGTGGAGAGGCCTCTTCAGTTTCATTGGAGCACACCAGAACTACGGGTACTCGCCATTTTCGATTAGGCTTCCAAGCGTTGTAATAAAACTGATGTCAGGTTAGATAACTGGTTTACCATAAATAGGAGGAGGGATGTTGTTGAGTTATCCTGCATTGATGCAGAAGACCTACCAGAGTCGGCGAAAAACCCATGGGGGCTAGACGTAGTCGAAGGCGCTGCAGCATTGATTGGCGTGGAGTAGGATTCCACTGCTTGCATACGGCGAGCAGTCAGTTCCCGGCGTTGTAGTAGCTTAGAGACCTCGGCAAAACGGCGAGCAATTTGGTCGTCAATTGCTGCCATGTCCACACGCAGAGGTTCCAGCATGCAGTGCTTTTGTGTAGCTTGAACGCGACGGCCATCCTTGCGCACTTTATCACTGTACCACTATTGGGCAGGGGTTGCAGGTGGATTGGGCTCAGAAAGCTCCGGCCAGTCGTCTTCATCCCACTGAAGCGCCGCAAACCTGTTGGATATCTGTATCGGGGATCTGTTTTCATTAGGAGGCATTTGCTTACGGATCTCACGCCGAACCTTCTCAGTTGCTTTCTGTTTTGTTGGGCAAGTGGGAGAGGTGGCCTCATGGTGGTCAGTCTTGCAAAGTCCGCACCTGTAAGACGGTGTGCCTTGTGGCCGAGCCTCATCTTGCGTTTCAAAAGGGCATGATCGGCGCATGTGGCTAAGTTTGAAACAGCTGTAGCAATAGACAGCACTTGGTTTTTAAGGCGAAGCCGCAGAATGCAGCCATAGTAGTAAAGTCGTTCTGGGAGAGTTGGTGGGCCCTGTAGTGTGACGATGCACGAGCGCCCCTTTCCCATATACTGCGCTTGGATGACAGGGTGGGTTGGACAGTACAGCTCACGCTGGAGGGTCGTCTGGTCTTCAGCAACGTCGACGTTTAAACAACACAGCGTTGCAGGTGCGAACCTTCTACTAGGTACACCTGGACCGGCACCGATATCTTGCTTGTAATCGATATGCACTTGAGCGTTTGCAGACGCTCGACAGCAGCAAAAGTCGGGAGCCACACAGCGATGGTATTAGATTTCGTTCTAGACATGAAGCCACGAAAACCTTTGGTCCCAAGACACGCGTCCAGGTTCGCCTGAATAATCCTGTTCGGAATGTCTGTCAAGCTTCTGGCTGCCAGAGCTTTAATGGCCACTTAATACGATACCGATAACACTGTCGGCACATCCACCTGGCTGGCATACGCTGGGAAGGAACACTTCCCTTGTGAGCTGCAGCTGGCAGAAGACGAATCTTATGCAGTGTCCCCTGATGGGCGCTTTTCATAACTGCGGGAAGCCGGTGGCACAGATGGAGGTGCTGAAGACAGATCCATTGGAGAGCTCTCCTTACGCTGCACCGTTGAAGCCCCATCCAGCAGAGGAGGCTGAGCAGCCATTGCCGATTTCCGCCCAGAGGGCAGATCGCTCACGGGCTGAGGTGCATTTGTAGAAGGCGGGATGTGCGCTGCCGCTGATGGACCGGGAGCAGGGACCGACACTGGCGAAGCCACCTCTGCCAGCGCGTCACCGGTGGCTCTAGGCATTGCCCAGTCCAGCTGCCGGAATGAGTGAAGGATATTTGCTTACTGCCACCCAATCAGACGGCGCATAAGCCTCGGGAGCTTCCACAGATGGTGCGATGCAGCTCTCTTGATATAAGGAACTTATTTACGCGGATGGTGAGATTTTCACTGGAGCGATCTGCAGCCACCATAGCAGGGACACTTCTTCTTGTTCTTCCAGCTCTTTCTTCTTCTTCAGGGCTTGTTGCAGGAACACCTAAGCTGCTTTCCAACTCATTTTTTTTTATTGCTACCGATGCCTCGCAGGATCGCGAAAAGGCAGGTGTGGGAATTTCTTCGCCTTCACTGGTTGCTCCTTTTCTCTCCGTCTTCCTGACATCACTGCAATTTATCTGACTTAATTATTAGCAGTAATCTTAGCCTTACAAAAATTAGAAACTACCGTTTCCCAGGTCGTGGTTATGACGGAATCTCTGTCCATTTGCTCTTCATTATCCTCACCCACTGAGTCTTGGGCATCACGCTTCCTTAAGTTCCTGATTCCGCTCCATCTAAATTCGGTAAGGTTACTTTTAAATTACACGGCTGTTAAATTACACATTTACAATTCACTTTTCCTTTCACATGTTAACTACTGTCTCTTAGTGTGGGGCAAAACAACAATTGGTAATTTAAATCGCATACATGTCCTACAGAAAAGAGCGATCCGCAGCATAGCAAATGTTGATTATCGTGGACACACACCCGAACTTTTCATTAAATTTGACATTCTTTCCATCCATCATATGTACTCAATCTACCTTGGAAAGCGATATAAGTATGACTCGCATGAAATTCTCCGCACACTTGCAAACTTGACCCCTCAAACACGAGACTACAATACACGCACTAATCTAATTTGGAAAATTCCTTACTCACGTTTAAAACTCTCTGAACAAATGCTCCATCATGCCCTACCGACCCTTCTAAACCACCTTCATTGACAGAGAATAAACATAACACCATTAACAACAATATACTTAAGTCCTTCTTTGTAACGTGAGAGTGAGCGTGCATGAAATTGTTTCATGTATTTAGAAATTCTCTTTCCATCGTAAAACTGGTGTGCCACCATGGCTGCCTTGTATATATTGACCTGTGTTTGTGGCTTGAGAATGAGCGAATATTATTTTGTATTGCATATGATACGTACTGACTGTTACACTTTCTAATGTACAAAGATGTGTATTTCTAAATCTTCCACTGTATATGCCTTGTAAATGGGGGGCTGGAAGCTCGTCAAGTGGAAACTTCCACTTTTTCTTCGAGCCCTCCTCGTCCTCCGTTAATCTTTTTCCGAGGAAGAAATAAAATATTGGTTGATTGACTTTGGGTACCAGATCACATGGGCTTTCACTTAAATGAGGTTGCAGATTCTTTAGGATGGGCCGCTCCCTGCGCCCCAGTTATTGCTGTGCTGCCAACTTCTGCATATACAGCGGCGGTGAGGTTTCGCAGCTACACAATATTTCAGGAATTTGCAGCCTCGGCTTTCACATTATCTCCCAAAAATCAGCATCTTCCGCATTCTTAGAGTAACAAAGACTGGCTCTCGCGCAGACTAGACGTCTCTTTCACGCGTTTGCGTAGCCAGGTTCCCTTCTATATTTCTAACTTCACAAATATGGCCAGGCGGTTTCCCCATTGTGCCCTCTTTGTGCCGAACCTGAGACAATAGATCGATTTCTGCTGGCATGCCGCCGCTTCTCTCATTTTAGGAAGCGTCGTTTGCAAATTCCATTCCATCAACTGGGTTTGCCTGTGTCCTATGCGGTTGTTCTTTCCATTGGCGCTTCTTTGCTTGTACGAAGCGACAGGAGTGTTCTCTCTGCTGTGCAAAATTTCCTTCAAGAAACGCAGCGACTCCCATTCTAATTTCTTTTTCCCGCTCTCAGTCAGTACGACACTGAAACATTACGGGCATTGTATACTATTATGCACATTAAGCCATGGTCCCGTCTTCGATCTCCAAGCTAAGAGGACCCCAGTCCTTGCGTCTTCCAATCTATCAGCCTACATGCTATTACCAATCCTTTTCTCGTCAAAACTTACCTGTATCCAGCAGTTAACCGCCTGTGTCTTGGCCACTCCACTGCAGTGGGTATGTACCAGCATTGTTTGAGGCCTACCTATCAACCTACAGCGTGAGAGACTGTCACTTTCGAGAACAACAACAACACTCGTGAACGCTGCTACGTGACGAAGACGACGACATATCAAGCGCAGCACGAGAGCTTGGCAGTTCGGACAGACAGGATGGTAGGATTTCTCTCAACTGATTATTCAAAATAGGGAAGCGTATGAAGCGACAGACTTAAAACCGGAGCAGCACTACTTCTTGGCGATGCGCTCAGCCTATACCTCGCGTCTACTGCTCTGTTGCTGTATTTTTGCGATGTCTTTTGAGGCGTATCCAAAAAGCTTTGTAAGTAGTTTAGTTATTGTGAACAGATTACATTTTCGATCCTACAAATGTCATGCTTAAAAAAAAACCTCTGGCAATTGCGTAGTGTTTCGGATTGTAACCAGTTTTTTTTATTATAAGGTTTTCTGCAGGGCCACAGCTCGTAGGGATAGGTCTATCAAGGATTCCTTTCTATTCGGTAATACAGTTTGCTGAAACAATTTCATGCGCAGCGTAAACGTTTAATCCGGAGATATTCTCGCTTTGCCTAAGGAATCTTTGTCTAAGTTATTGAAAGTGAAGTGAGTACTTCAGTGGGAATATATTTTAATGCGAAATCATAACATGATCACGAGGCAAAACGTCCGGCGTTGTCTACGCCAGATGGTCTAAAAACCCACTTTCCCTCATGAAGTCATGGCAGTACCTACGTCATCAAGAAGTGAAGAAAAGTAATAGTGCTTATATAAAATTTCACCTCAAGTGGCCTTCAAACTTAGGTCATCGCGAATAGATCAGCTTCACTGGCCACTTCAATAGAGCACTGAACAATCACTGTTTTTTTCTTTTTCAACATGGCATATACGACGTCAATCATATCATATTAACAATCAGATTACTGAAGTGCTCTTTTGCAGAAACTACAGATTCAAAATGTCGGTTCATTGTGCGTGTTTTCCAGAGGCTATGTAATCGAATTAGAAAGAACATGTCCGTGGCTTCAACAACAGATGGCAGCACAGTGAGAAATCGTACAGAACGCGGTGACAAATGAAGTCTTTTTTTCCAATGCCCTATATCACAGAAGAGTATCGCATCTTCACAAATAATAAAAAATTCTCAGTCTTTTCGACGGCATCACAAAGGCGCCGATTTATTTTAGACGCAAACAACATTTCTCTCTAAAAATTATTTACCGGGTAATTTCTCGGTGCGTAGGACATGGAAAAATCTCTTCGTGCATGGCGAGGGGCATTTTACGCACTCTCTGGAGTGCTTCATATCTCGGTAAATCAATATACACACAGCAGTACATAGGCACAGGGAAGAGCATGAAAATTAAATCCTTGTACAACTGTTTCCACGGCACTGAAAATTGAACTCAAGAGAAAAAAGGATAATTAGGAAACGAACAGCCAAATACACCTCATGCATTAATGCCACAAACAAGAGCGAACAGTAAGATTTTAAGACACAATGAGGTTCGGTGAAATATGAACTAAATTGACTGGCAAACATGCACGCACTATTGGGTGTGTAGAGCACGGAAAAAGAAGAAACCTGAAACTCTATGTCGAACATAGAAGTGGAATAAATCAAGGCCTCCAGCGCTCATAGGCCGGAAAAGTTTATCACGCCTCATTGACTGAAACGAACCCCACACAGAAGGGGTCAAATACTTTTACGAAAGCGCTGCATATAATGTTTTGTGCAATAAATAATTTTGAGTAGGTAATAAGCACAAAACCTCGCGTGCTAAACTGGCGTTCTCTCACGCTGGGTTTGGGTAACGTCGTGTTGATCAATTCCTATTCGGGCGGCGTGAGCAGATCAGATTCAATGGCCACTGCATTACAGTATAGTGCGCCATAGGCGCAGCCGAACACACTCCTTGCATGCTTTCGCATTCACAGCACGTAAATAGTCGTAAGTGGCCTCTCAAATTTTTGTCAGCAGGCTTTGGCATGTGAGATCATCATGTCTATACAACACGATATACATGCGCGCTGCCAAAGTCCTGTTTGACAAAATTCTGGAAGATCTTATATTGCTGAGACATTTCCGGTTTCTGCGTTGTCCTAACTTAATTAGCCAGCTTAACGTGCCGTTTCAGATCCAGGTACTGATATTCAGATTCGAGAGTGCTGCAGGTTTAAAATGCATAAACAATTACTTCCATGTGGGGTCGGCGATGGTGCAAAATTACCATCCGGCGACAGAAAAAATGTATGCAAATTATTAAACAGTACTATGAAAAAATAAACAGAAAATTTCATTAAAGGATTCCAGTTATACTGAGCAATATGCTTGTTTCTGCTTGCAATAGCGAGAGCTGTAGACAGTGCGCGAAATAGTAAAGTTGATAGTGTTTAATGTATAGATATGAAGCTAACCTCAAAATTGTTGTTGCAAAGTACCTGATCAGATTTTCCAAACTCTAAATAAAATATAGCTATTTGCATAGAGTTCGATTTTGAAAGTCGTAACCTTCACTCTGTAAACGCACTATATCCAGTAATGCATATTGGTCCCCTTGGTCTCTTTGACACCGATGTATTTGTAAAAAACAGATAAATAACGGTAATTGAAAGATATTTGGTCTGCATTATTTAATAATGTTACATTGGTGAATAATGCAACACACTTAACTGTTTTATATAGAGTTATGAAGTAGTTACGATCTTTCATGGCTACTTCATTAAGAATGAGCCTTAATGTTTTCTTTTGTTTTTTTTTTCACGAAGACTGAAATGCTGATTTAAAACAACCGCCCGGTAAAGAAATACAAGTTTCTTGTGACGGTAGTAGAAGGAAGAGATGAAATGCAAGGAGAGATGCCAGCCTCAGATTCTTAATTCTTGGCCAGAAATTGCAGTAAAACTGAGCTTGTTGAACACATAAGATTCTGAATAATTTTAGCGATTTATTTATCGCGAAATACTGTGACCCGAAAATATTTTTGCGCTCATTTGAACAGACATTTTTATGTAATTACAAAAAATATTCTGTTTCCATAAAAATGTTGCTCTCTCTACTGGAATCCAAACTCGAGGTTTTTTGATATCGCTGAAGCGATGATTTCTATTTCGTGTGATCCTCGAATTTCTTAAAACATCGCTCTGCCGTTTCTTGCAAGACAATGTCCCGCCCAATTTTTTCGACACATTTGTGCATTACATATAAAAAATTGGCGGTGGATTAGCTCTGGTTAAACCTCGAGTGACGCGATAGATACAGCTGGCCGAGTGGAATTGGCTTAGTCGAAATGCAAAGCCTTTCTTTCGCCTCTCCGTTTCGCTGGGCGTGTCTTCATCTCCGCCCCCTCGGTTTCGCCTGTGCGCCGCGCCGCCGGCAGCTGCTCCGGACCACGTGACCAGCCATGGCAGCGCCACGGTGGCCACGCTGAAGGTTCTACATGCTAGGGTAATGTAGCTAGCGCTACAAAATCTAATTGAAGACAGCACATGTTCATGAGCCATAAATCCAACAACCCACCCACCCTCCCACCCGCCTCACGCACGCACGTGGGCGCTTACAGCACACACAGAGCCATATATAAATATAAAGACTTAAAAAATGCAAACCAAATTTTCATTTCGAGATGATATCAACACGCATTTGAAATTAACACCAAGCGCCTAGAATTTCTAATTTTATTCACAGCAGTAGAAAGGAGCGGGTTTTTATGAAAAGTTTGACGCTACAAGGCCTAAAACTTCTGTACCCATTACTATCCTGAAAACCGCCCTGTTTGGAATGAGAACCATTTTAATGATGTTTGAGATTTCTTTGCTACTTATTACCAACAGCGAAAAAAGTTCTTTGCACTGCACAACACTAAAGCGTTTGCTGATAATGAGTGAAAAAAAAATAACGTCAACATACTATAGAAGTTTCTTTTGTTCTGCGCTGATCAAAACTAGCAGTTTTGGAAATCGCACAATCAGGATTTTTTTCAACAGAACTACAGAATTGTCTGCAAAGATTTATTACTTTTCATAACACTCCCTTTAACGTCATTATTTGATCCCACCTTAAAACACGGTCGCAAGCACACATATTTGATGTAGCAGTGCAAGTTACAGAGCATTCTTTTTTTTTTGCATGTTTTCACCACAGCTGAAACCGGTTTTGTTGTATAATGCATTATCGGTTATTATGCGGCTTCAAATTCTAAGATAAGCTTCCAGATATAACGAGATGTTTCTCCTCAGGCCTGTTCAAGAAACGACATATTAGGAGGCCATTATAATTTTAATATATGCAGCAGTATTGTGCGATACAGAATGATGTGTTTAAACCAGCGGCTTTTAAGAACGCTTTAAATTATAATATTGATCGTTTGTTAGTTTTATTTTTTGTTTTTCACTCTCTACAAGGCTAACAATGTGGTATGTAAACACATTGTATGCACTTAAGAAATGTATTGAAACTGTGGGCTGATCATGAAGTACATCATTATTTTGGTTTGGTACTTGTTAAGGTACACTGGTGCATTTATCAAACTATTTTGTAATCTTCAAAAAAATTTAAATAAAAATACAATGAAAATAAAACAAATTTCATAGCTGAGAAATGCTGTCACAACCGCATAAAAACACGAACGAATCTCAAGGGTGAGGCAGGAGAGCGTACCAAGTCGCACTGTTCTAATCGCCGATCCAAACTTTGAGATGAAGGTGGTTTTGTTCTGTCTGCTCATGCTAGCATTTCTCTGCATCGTGGCTGAGTAAGTGAAGCATTTTTTGTGATTTTCTGAAAACCCTGTACTCTGCTTTCAAAACAAATTCAGAAAGCAGAATGCAAGAGCTAATATATCTACCAGGATTGAGATTAGTATGTAGCAAGTAAACATTTTCGAGCATATGGCAATCAACGTGATAAAACTAGAACAAATTCTCAATGAGGTTCAGTTTGTGTGTTTCACTTTAACTGATTTTTCGCCATGCTCGCATGTATGCTCCACATATAGCGAGCCACGGTACATACATAAAAAACTTATAATAGAACTCACGCTTGTTTGACAGCTAACAAATTGCAACGTTTCTTATATCCCATACAAATATATTTCCTTGAAACATTTTAAAGCATAGTCTGCCATAGAATTACATTGATGTCCGGTTTCGGCTCTAAGCTGACTTGAGCAAAATAGCTATTGAGAATCAACACTTTTATGCCATCATTAAAACGTAAGTTATATATGCTGACTTCAGTAAGCACTTATTTGATAACTTTCCGTAAATACGACAAGCACTTGATTTTTGCAAATTCTGTCTTAATGCTGGCAGTGTATATGCATGCGAAAAATTTGTTCGTAATATTTAGGAAATTATACTTCAGATCATATACGTCGTTGACAGTCTACAGAAAAACAGCTTCAAAAAATTCCGGTCAGAAATCGGGTCAAGAAGAAAAGTCGGTATTTATTGGCAACTTGTTTGGAATATGTATTGTAACGCTAGTATAATTGGTCACAAAAGGAGAAACCAGATTGGAATAAGCCGTGAAACTGACCGCAGGAGGAAAAACCTGCTTTCTTGTTACTCTTCACGCTACTGTGTGACTCCCATAACTTTTATGTTTTATAGCTGCCGGGCTAAAGTTGGATTCGCACTACTCCGCCGTTGATTTTAGCCATCAGATCGTTTAAACAGAGTGCAGATAATATGCAGTTAACCAAAAAATCGCCGCAAGGACTAGAGGCCTCTCGCACCGGGAAAATCACCTGCGTCGGTTGAAATTTGGCACGTGGCAAAAAGCGATAACTTTTCCTTTTTTCGAACGTGAATCGATTGGAAATTTCGGACTGTTTCGAAAATGTCGGCTTTAATATCGATGTCACTTCCAGGAGGCTAAGTCTGTTTAGCTGATAGGTGCTAGGGGCATAGTATGTTTTTTAAGCACTCAGTAACGTATATTTGCCATAGCGTAGGCTCTCTCGCTATTTCGGACCGCTTCAGTTTATCGAGATTAGCACATTTAAAATGAAAACGACAGTCTAATAACGTGCTGAACTCTTTTTTATAGAGTTTATTATTTTTGCTGAACACCAGCGCCGATCCGATCAGCCAGTCAAAAAGAGGGTCTGTATCGTTGTAGTGGGAAAAATGTCCAGCGTTCGCAAAAATTTGTCGGGCGTGTCGAAAGAAGAATCACTTTGCCGAATCTTGCAGAACAATAACTCAAGTTGGCGAGTTGCAAGGTACTGAAGAATATTTTGAAATACTGTGAGCCACCGCTTGCACAGGCGTCTTTTATTCGGGAACAGCCGGGCACACAGCGCGCGCTCCCCGGAGCCCAGGCAAGCGGCGATGATGATGATGGGGATATACAGATGAAAGAGGTGAAAGTTCTCGCAAAGCGCTCACACAAATAGTTCCCCGGCATAAAAGCGGCCATCCTGGCCGCGGATTGAATAGAAGAGGGGCGACGGGTGTAGAGTTTCATCCGCGATACATGAACCACTTCTTGCGAGCGACGACAGCGGTCGATGATGGGGTGCGAGGGAACAACGGCGTAGTTGACCGGAGATGTTTGCTGGACGACAAGATAAGGTCCGATAAAGCGCTGGAGAAACTTTGCGCACAGTCCAGGCATGCGGACGGGTGTCTAGAGGAGGACCTCATCTCCGGGTCGGAAGGAGACCGTACGGTGGTGCAGGTCATAGCGGTGTTTGCGGTCTTGCTGAGTGGCTTCGGTGTTGAAGCGGGCGAGGTGGCGACAATATGGCATCCGAGAAGCGAACTCTTCGCCCAGAGACGCAGACGGCGATGCGGGAGCAGAAAAGAAGGCGGTATCGAACAATGAGGATGGAACACGGCCATAAACCAAGAAGAAAGGGCTGTAGCTAGTGGTGCGTTGAACTGCGGAATTGTAGGCAAAGGTGACAAAGGGCAAAATGTTGTCCCAGTTCTTATGGTCAGGCCGAATGTGCATAGATATCATGTCAGACAGGGTACGGTGAAAGCGCTCGATGAGACCGTTGGTTTGAGGATGGTAGCTAGAACATGTCTTGTGGACAGTGCTGGTGGCGCGGAGAACCTCTTCAAGCACATAGGATAAAAATGTCTTCCCACGGTCGCTGATCAGGACACGAGGAGCACCATGGCGCAACACTATCGCATGCAAGAAAAAGTCGGCAACTTCAGAAGCGGCACCGGAGTGAAGCGGGGCTGTTTCAGCATACCACGTCAGGTGGTCAATAGCGGTGACAACCCAACGGTGGCCAGCTAGCGTAGGGGAAAGGGACCAAACAAGTCGATGGCGACGGTGTCGAAAGGCACGGATGGGCAAGGAAGAGGATGTAGGAGGCCGGCAGGAACGGATGTTGACCGCTTGCGACGCTGGCAAGACACACAGGAGGATATGTATTTGGCGACGCTTGTAGAGAGCCCAGGCCAGAAGTATCGGCTCTTGATACGGTCATACGTCTTCAGGTGACCCAAATGACCGGCAGAGGCATCGTCGTGGTAAGCCTGCAAAACTTGAAGACGAAGGCAGCGAGGCACAACGGGAACCCACCGGTGACCCGTAGGGTGGTAGGTGTAACGGTAGAGTGTGCCGTGCTGAAATCTGAACTGGCGAAGCTGGCGGCGCGAGCGACTGTTGGGTGCCGCTGATTGGCCTCGGAGACGATCGATGATAGTGCGGCAGTATGTATCAGCTAGCTGAGACGGTGCAAGTGCTGGGAGAAGTCGGACGAAAAGATCATAATGTCGTCCAGATAGCAAATACAGGTCTTCCATTTCATGCCCCGTAGCACGGTGTCAATCATGCGCTCAAATGTGGCCGGGGCATTGCACAGTCCGAAAGGCATCACATTGAATTCGTAAAGACCGTCCGGGGAAACAAATGCGGTCTTCTCCTTGTCTGATTCGTGCATGGGGATTCGCCAATAGCCCGAGCGGAGGTCGAGGCTTGAAAAGTACTCAGCGCCTTGGAGGCAGTCCAAGGCGTCATCGATGCGAGGGAGCGGGTAGACATCTTTATAGGTTATCTTTTTAAAGGCACGGTAATCCACGCAGAAACGAATTGAGCCATCTTTTTTACGGACGAGAACGACAGGAGATGACGAGGAGCTTGTAGACGGCCGATTGATGTGGCGCGAAAGCATATCTGCAACCTGATCTTAATGATCTTGCGCTCAGATGCGGAAACGCGGTACGGACGGCGCCGTACAATAGCTGAGCCGTCCGTCTCTATGCGATGGGACGTTACAGAAGTCTGGCCTAAAGCGGACGTGCACACATCAAAGGAGTTCTGGTGGGTCATAAGAACTGCTAGTAAGGCTGTCGACTGCTCAGACGTAAGGTCAGCGCTGATGGCGGCTCGAGCGCAGAGGAAGAACACGGAGCGGGAGTATCAGCTGGTAGCGCTGCACATGAAATCGGGTCGGTGTCGAGAGGGACAGGTTTACCCTCAAACAGGAAATCAATAGTAACGCTTTTGGGTAATAACATGGACTGGCTGGTAGTGTTCACCGCCGTGATGACCGTGCAACCACGGAGGAAAGACGTGAGGCAAGAGGCAAGAGCGATGCCTCGGGAGGTCGAGCGTGGCGAAGGCATGACTAAGGCATCGCCGTCAAAAGCGAAGTCTAAAATTGCAAGGCTGAGCTGTTCACGGCCAGGGGGCAGGGCGAAGTCGACAGCAGCGACCACACATGGTGGCGAACAGTCAGACCAGGGTGCCAAGTATGGATCTGCTATGTGGATGAGGCGGTCGTTGCAAGAGATGAGGGCAGAAGACGACGACAAAAAGTCCCACCCCAGGATTATCGGACGAACGCGAGATGGGAGGATAACGAATTCAATATGATAGCGCTGGTTAGCGATGAAAACACGCACAGTGCATTGGCCAGTGGGGTGGATGAGCGTGCCGTTGGCTCCACGAAGAGGCGAACCGGTGTATAGAGTTGTGACTTTGCGCAGGCGGGAACACAGGGCGAGGTGAATGACGGAGAAAGCGGCACCCGTGTCTATGAGAGCTTGACTCCGCACCCCTTCAATACACACTGTCAACATATTCGACGGGCGGTCAGGAGGAATTTTAGAGTTCGCACGGCAAGCAGCTTTTCCTCCAAAAACTGCTTCGTTTAGTTTTCCGGGCTAGGAGCGAAGGGCTGCGAGGCGGGACGAAGAGGTGATGAGCGGCTAAAAGGTGAAGGGGAGTGGCTGCGAGTAGAATGGGAGGACCGAGTGATATCCTGGGAGTTTGGAGGCGAGGGGGGAGCGACGGTAAATTTGGGAGAACGGCGAGGTGGAAGTATCAGGCTGGAGCACAGGTGCACGTTCAAAAGCAGCATAACCGCGTCGTTCATCTTGCTGTCGCCGGCGACAGACGCGTGAGACATGACCACGGATCCCGCAGTAGTAGCAAGTAGTACGGGGAGTACGCCAGGCTGGATCATAAGGCGTTGCTGTAGGACACGGAGCCACGGCAGCCACGTGACCGCAGACAGGCGTTGGAGTAGACGTAGGGACCGGGGCGGGTAGCCTCGAGGCAATGTCGGCATAGGTTGGGCGGGCGAGAAGGTGTCTGAGGGGTGGCAGGGGCTACGGCGCAGGTGAAAGTGGCCAGCTCATCTTTGATGATGCTCCGCAAGTCAGGTGTAGCAGGCGGGATATTAAAGGTGGGAGGGCCGAGAGTGGTGGGCTGCCCGTAGAGTTCCTCGCGTATCAGGGCACGGATGACGGAACGGAGGTTCCCATCGACGAAGACGCTGCCATCACTGGGGTCTGGCTGAAGGCGGCATGACTGCAGCTCATCCAGGCGCTGGCATGCGGAGGTAATGGCAGATACGCTGCAGGGGTTCGGGGCTATCAACGCGTTGAAAGCAACGGTCCCAATGCCCTTAAGAATGTGGCGAACGCGCTCCGACTCAGGCATGTCAGCACTAACGCGGCGGCAAAAAGCAAGAACGCCCTCGATGTAAGAGGTGTAGGACTCCCCAGGCTGCTGAAGCCGCGCGGCAAGCTTCTTCTTGGCTAGCTCAGAGCTGCCTGTCGGCGTGCCGAAAATTTGCCGCAGCTGCTGTGTGAATGTAGGCCAGTCGGCGATGTCATCTTCGTGATTAAGAAACCACGTCTTTGCGACGTCAGCCAAATAAAAGACGACATTCAGCAGCTTGTGGGAGTCATCCCACCGGTTGAACGTACTAACCCTGGTGTAGTTGTCGAGCCAGTCGTCGACGTCGTCGCCACGAAGTCCGGCGAGGACATGAGGATCGCGTTGACGGCTGGTGATGGTCCAGGCTGGGGCAGCCGCAGCAGCCGGAAAAGGCGACGGGGGTGAGCGCGTTCCGTTGCCTTCCTCCATACCTGAGTGCTGCAGACGCAATAGACGGCCTGATCGGAGCTCCAGGGAGAGCGAAAGACGGGTCCGAAGCGAGAGGTAGGGGATACGAGTAGCACCTCCGCCACTTGTGGGCCACCGCTTGCACGGGCGTCTTTTATTCGGGAACAGCCGGGCACACAGCGCGCGCTCCCCGGAGCCCAGGCAAGCGACGATGATGATGATGGGGATATATAGATAAAACAGGGGAAAGTTCGCGCAAAGCGCTCATAATACTCTCAGTGAATAACCTGACTAGCCAGGCAGGCTGAACGCTGAAGGCAAAGGTCCGGAGTATTCTCGTCAAGCTCAAAGTTGACATGGGGTCTCAGGCTAATCTGCTGCCGTTTGGCCTGAACGCAAATAGGCACCCCAGGTCGCCGTTAAAGCCCAGCTTGCGCGCAGTGCCACGGCACGAATCCCCCAAGGTTTATTGCGCGCTCCCTTTTATGCACTGAAATGGGGCAACGCCCCTTCGGCTTGTCAAACTTGTCCCTCGAAGCCAGGAACGTTAAGATACGCCCTCTTTTCTTGTAGCGAAAAAAAACAAGTAAACTATGCCGTTATTTACAAACGGACCATGAGAGAGTTTTGCGACGTTACAGCTTGCAACAGAAAGTAACACGCGAACATATGAGCACAGCGAACTCAAGAAATCTAATCAGGTGTCTGGTCGTATACTCTTATTCGTGGTGCTCTTGTCTGTCTTTGCGACCTCCGTGGAGCTGGGGTTGGAGGCACACTGTGCGGCAGGGCAGGACGCTGCTGTTAGCTGCGTCATTGACGGGCGCACTTGAACTCACGCACTCCGGTCCTCCCACATCGTTGACGTGACTGAAGTCGAGTCGGAAGGCTTCTCCTGTATACAGCAGATGTTGGCGATTGTGCTGAAAGGTCCGCCCCTCCCCTGTCATCACATGGTTGGACCAACAGTACGTTGACAATTTCAAGACCTGTGCTTTAGTGGCCCATGCACCGCTTTGGACTCTCACGATGTCTCCTTAGTTGAGCGCCGACAGCGGCCGCGCTGGGGACTGAAGCTGAGATGCTTGACGACTTTGTGGGCTGGTCCAAATCGGTTGTCCGGCAGAGTTGTTCGTAGCCTGCTGCCCTGAAGGATTTCTGCTGGTGTTCGTCTACCCTCCAAAGGAGAAGCCCTGCAAGCCAAAAGTGCCATCCAGAAATCCTGCTTTGCTTCGGTATTTTTCTTGAGCAGCCTCTTTACAACCTGAACATCCTTTTCGGCTAGCCCGTTTGAGCGCGGGAATCCTTGACTGGAGGTGATATGTTTGAAATCTTATGCGCGTGAAAACGCGGAAAATTCTCTGCTTAAAACTTGGGGCCTTTGTCTCAAACAACTTCCATGGGTATGCCGTAACGAACGAAAATGGCTCTACTTGCATCAACGAGGCTCCTGGCTGAAGAGTCGCGGAGACATTCCTCCTCTGGGACGTTTGATAGAGAGTCGTAAACTCACAGGTAGGCCTTTCTACCGAAATGAAAAAGGTCGATTACCACATGGTCCAAGGCTGGTCAAGTACAGGGCGTATTATGAAGGGTTCCTTTAGCTGACTGTATTCGTATTTTTTACATCTTGCGCAATTCTGATCTAGCGCCTCAATTTCAGAGTTCATGCCAGGCCAGAAGACGAGAAGGCGTGCCCTTGCCTTACACTTGATGACACCTTGGTGACCTTGGTGAATACTTAGCGGAATCTCTCGCCTCATACTACTTGGAATGATGACTTTATATCCCTTGAGCAGAACACCTTTAACGTGGTAACTATCGCTGGCAGTTTCAGTCGCAAGACGTTTCTATGTTGAGTCACTGATTAGTGAAGATAGCGTACTCACGACGTGTACCTCTACGTCATCGGTGCTGATGGCATCGCTTCCTCGACTGCTAGAAGCTCGAGACAGCATGTCCGCGAGCAGGAGCTCCTTTCCTGGAGCGAAGTACAGGTCGAAATCGTATGTCCGCAATCTCAAGAAGAAGCGCTGCAGTCGCGGTGGCATATCGCCGATAGCTTTTTATACATAGCGATCAAAGGGCGATGGTCGGTCTCGATGTTCACTTTTCGGCCGTAGACAGAGTGGTTGAATTTTTCGCAGCCGTATGGTATAGCCACGGTTTCTTTTTTCTAATTGGGAGTAGCGTTTTTCTGCTTCCGAGAGTGTTCTTGACGCGTACGCGCCTGGTTTCTGCGTGCCGTTGTCGTTCTGCAAAAGTGCGGCACCTACTCCGTCGCATGACGCGTCACATGAAACTTTGGTTCCCCTCGTCGTATCGAACAATGATAGCAGCGGTTGTTCGCTCAAGACCCTGCACGGTTGACGCCACTCGTCCGCGTTATTTGGCGTCAAGTCAAACACTGCGTCTTTCTTGATAATGCTTCTCAAAAGCTTTGTTCTATCTGCCAGCGTAGGAATAAACTTGCCAAAATAATTTGCTACACAGAGCATTCTTTGCGGGGCTAGTTAATTGCTTGGCTCTGGCATCTGCAGCATGCATTGAACCAGAGAAGGACTGGCCGGATGCCTTCTGCTGAAATTACCTCGCCTAGAAAGTCTATTTTTGTCACGGCGACGACGCATTTAACCGGGTTGAAAGTTAGTCCTGCTAGTTCTGCAGCCTTCAGCACAGACCTCAACCGTTCGTCGTGTTCTTGTCGGGAGACACCCTACACTAGTATGTCATCGACATAAACTTTCGTTCCTGGCAATGCCTCGAAGACATCATTTAAGGTCTTTTGAAATACTTCGGATGTAGACGAGATGCCGATGGGCAATCGCAGGAAACGATAGCGGCCAAACGGTGTTGCCAACGTGGAGATGTTGGAAGTTTCTTTGTGAAGAGGATATTGATAGAATCCCGAGATCGCGTCTAAGCGCGTGAACAGCTTTGCTCGCTTAAGTTCAGCCTCTAAGTCGTCGCGTCCAGACATTTCGTAGTACTCTCTTCTAATGGACTCGTTTATTTTCCTGAATTCATGTAGGCGGGAATTTTACTGTCCTTCTTGCGTACTATGACTAGAGGGCTTACTCATTCTGTGGGCTCGGTTACTCTGGCGATGATGCCTCCACGATCCATGCGCTCCAGCTCCTCTCGTAGCTGCTCTTTCAGGGCCAGTGGTACACGTCGCGCCTGCTGGACGACTTGGCGTGCACCGTCATAAAGAACCATACGGTAGGGGCACTGCACACATCCTATACCAGAAAAGAGGTGGCGAAATTTGTGTGCAACTTTTTCCGAACTGCTTTGTCATACGCTATGGACTTGTCGGGATATCAGACCAAGGGTATCGCATGCCTGGAAACCAAGGATTGCTTAGCCTCCCTTAAGAACAATGAAGATATCCTATGTGGAACTACGCTCATCTAGCGTCACTTTTCGTACGATACCAAGGTGCTCGATCTGTAACAGATTAAGAATACAGATCAAGATTTGTTATTGATAAAGAATAGATGAGCACTTTTAAGCACCGTCAAGTTACGAACGCATTACCTGATGGTTCTGAAATGTAAACTGTGCAACCTTTGTGCCTGCCCTCAGAGTACTCGTTTCGGCGGACAGAACCTGAATGCCAACGGCGAAGCTTAAACTAGATTTTGTACACTTCATAGTTATACACAGAAGGTTACGATGAGGTAGATTAAAAAAAAGGGGGTAGCATGGACGTCGCTTGAAATAGCAGCCAGTGAATCCCTTGTATCCTAATTTCCAATAAGAAGACCGCATGAGTGGTACAATTTCCAGGGCACAATTAATTTTTCGCCCACTAGCATCTCTGCATACGTTCCATAGCCCGGAAACATAGCAAGCAATTGTGATAGAGATTTTGTGCTACATTAGGCGATGCTGAATTTGATTTATAGTCCGCAATTATACATTTCCCGCCAAGCTCAAGTTATAAGCGTTTAAACGTGTGCAATCCCTGGAGTGTGCACCGATATTTTCCATTCAGTGCAAGAAAAAGGAAACTGTTCTTCGAACAATAAATGTTCTTCGAACAATAAATGAAAGGCGGCACATTAACGAAAAAGAATAGGGCTTCGAAGGCTGACAGGTGTGTCTTCAGATGGTGTAGTCAGCTTTTTGCATGATATTAAAAATTCTTCTTTAATGGTACGGCAGTCGCTGCCGCAGAAGAGACGCAATTGGACATCGGAGCAAGAGACTATTTCTCGGTGGCGTCCTGACGCAGAGAACATTACTTTTCTTTTCAGATGTGGCGTTCCACTTCCCGCCCCAGGCATAGAAGGGAATTCCTGCCAACCGTCAGTAGGTGTTATTTTGATTTTTATGTGGTTTTCTTTAAGCCCAGAAGAAGGTATCTTCAGCAGAAGTTATATATTTGCTTTGATTGTGCCAAGTCAGTTGGGTTTGTTGAGAAAAAATTCGGATCAATCTCGACCCTGATATTACCTGAAAAACACCACGCTGCGAGTCTAGTTGGTTACGCATTGTGTATGAAAAAGCAATCCCGCATTGCATATTAAAAGGAGGACAAAGGAAGAATTGACAGGACGGGCACTGTACTCCAAGCAGTGTTTTATTGAAGCATACACATGTTACAATCATACAGAATGAAGATACAGATTATGCGCAATTATGACGGTAGAAAAAACACAAAACTAGTAGATTAAGGAGAGCAAGCTGCCGATTATCGCTTATTTATTAATCTGAAATGACTCCCTCTCAAGGCGAAGTGGTGCTGACTCACGTGTCGCCTCTTTCCTTAAGAATAACTCTCCTGCTAATTCAAGAGCTGATCTATGATAAATTCTACTTGGAATATTAATTCCGACAATTACTGGCCAACAGTTATAATTTTTCTCATCTTTGTAAGAGTTGCATAGAGTGGGTAGGTTCTGGTACCAGTCTGAAACGTTATCTTGTGATCGGTTATTTTCCCTTCGACGTACGTTGACATAGAAGCCAGTTTTTCCCACATAAACTTTGCAACATAAAAGGGGGATCTCATGGACCACACTTTTGGCACATCGTACGTGCGGCGTGGTGTGTTTCATATCACAGCCGGATCTGCAGGAGAGCAACTGCTGACAATGGGGCACATCTTGGCCAATTTACTTTGCATCGAGAAGACCAGCGGCACGCTGTTCCTGTTGCCAACCCTTTCAAACTTGTGGGACACCATATGAATGTAGCGGTGCACCACTAGCTTTCCGCTGTTACGTTCTTGTCTCAGTGCTTTCTTTGCCCTTCCCTTGATTTTTTTTCTGAGAGCGCCTCTGCTGGCTCCCGGTGCAGAAGCAAACACACAAAGCTGTACTTACGGTGTTCTACGGGTGTGGTCTATGAGATCGCCTTTCATATGGCAAAGTTTATGTCGGGCAAAGTGGCCGCTGTATCATCGAACGTGCGAGGGAACTTAAACGATCGCTAGATAGTTTCAGACCCGTACCAAAATCTAGCAACCCACTGCCGCTCTTGCAAAGAAGAAGACTATCATAACTTCGAACCACGACTTGAGGGCACCGAAATTTTATGCAGAAATAACGACAGATTAGCGCGAGTTGTCAAAATTGTCAAAAGCGCTTTTAACAAAGAACGGAAAGGGGCGGTGCGTTCGTCAGCACCACATTAGTGTCTTCGAGAGCCAGTGTGTTCAGATTATTAATAAGGCGATGATACGCAGTCTGCACTCTTTAATCTTAGAGGCTTTTAAATTTGTTTGTCTACCTTGAAGAATGCACATTACTTTCATTCTGTGTGGTTTAACATTTCTGATTCAATAGAAATAGTTGGAGAACGGCGCCCATCCTGTCAAGTTCTTTTGTGTCCTCGTTTTAAAATGTAGCGCTGATTACTTTTTCAAAAACGGACGTTATCTTCGAACATGACATATTTTGGACAACCAGGTAGCATTTTCTACCAGGATACATGCGAAATGCATATCGATTTCCTAATTCTTTTGGAGTAAGGCCAGCGTCAGCCTAAAGCAGCATACCGCAAACCACTCAACTCAGAAAGTAGCGGGTCCTCACGTTCACGATGGCTCTCGCCACTATCGGCACGCACCGCTTCACCATTGGCTGCGATATGCAGCCATTGGTGTAGCCTGTGTGCATATCCCAATTGGCTGCGTAATGCAGCCAATGGCGAGGTCCAGCCGCCAATCAGCCAATTTTCCGGTCACTTTTCACGGAGAGCTAAATCCCTGTACAACAGTAATAAATGTCATAGGGCCAAATGAATCCTAAATTAAAAACGGATGATGGGTATTTGTAAATTACGGACCATCGATAACATGTATAATAGTTTAGTCGGAGGAGCAATAGTTGGCGCTTGCCGCGCTGTTGGTCGTTCAAGCAGTCGGCCAGGTCATACTACCTGTTTAGGGCGTAATTTGGTGGCTTTTCTAATGCTGTCTTACCACGGTGTTAGAGCCACTGGATAAGTCACTGGGTACACAGGAAAGCGCAGATGCGTTTGTAGTGCTGGGAGCGCCAGTCAGGGGCAGTCATGAAGCCTCAAAATGCGGTGGTGGACAGAGGAGGATCGGAGTACTCTTAATTCTTACAGTGACTCTAGTGTCAGCCTGATTTGGGCAGCTCTTCATGCGGCCCATTATTCCAGTGCTTGCTCCACCATCGTCAAACACAGCCATGTAGAGAACCACATTGTCGCCATGCTTTTGATGGTTTGATATCATGGAACGTTATCTACTATGACTGATACGCAAGATGGGCTGCCATTTTGGTCCTGATATTTTCCAAAGAGATATACTGATAAGATCATGTCGTAAGGATTTTACACTCGGTGTGCACTTGAGGCGCTGTGAAGGGAAAGAGCACAGGAGAGAAAAGAGGAAGGAATTTCCGGTAGTGGTAGTAATGTTTTTTAGGCGAAAAATTAACTCGAAAGAAAATCAGCCACACACACAATACTAAGCTCATGGCTTGAAAATAATCATTTGTGAACAAGTTGTAGAGAGATGAAGGAAACAAAGAGAAAATGATGACAACAACACTAAAAATGAAGCTTCCACGAAGTAAGATACAATGCTACAGAGGGTATGCGGTAAAGTCAAGCGGACGCCAGTGCTGCATGGCGGAAGGCAACTTTCGTGTCGAATCGGCTTATCCCTATCGGCTCCAGCATGTAACGCTGAAGCTCTGCGCTGTACAAGAAAATCGCGCCCGTGATGTCACATGAATACGTTTTATATTCATCGCGGTCAGATGAGGCACAGCGTGCAGCCCGTAAATCATACATGAAAGCAAGTGGAATGTCAACAGTCTGGTGACGGCGCTTTCGGGTGTTCCGGCACTGGCTAGGAATTCGCCGCGCGGTCGAGTGCTGGTGCCGCTGCGAAGCAAGAGTCATTCCAAACTTCTGCTTACCCGCAGTCTCGTCGAGCACCGCCCGTTCACTGAACGTGGCGCACTGTTCTTCCAACTGGCCAAATCGCAGGCAGAACGTCATAGAAGGGTGTAGCCATTGCACTAGCGCATTGATCTTATGGAATGGTTCGCCAGGAGCAGTGCGTGAGTAAGCGTGTTGATAGACGACCTAGCACCGCATGAGATCTCACATATTCTCGGCCTAATGTCGGTTATTGGCCTGCGGCGGTACAATATAAATAGTCCTCTGGATGCCCGTTGTCCTGTAGTGGCCACACAGGAAGGGAACGCGTAGCTAGAAACGGTGCTGCAGGCGTTATTCTACAGGGACCTGATAACGCTCAGGAAGGCACTTCTATAGGGGAGTTCTGTTACAAAGGCATATCATGGTAGTTATGTGGCTAGTTTTCTCATAATGACGTCGTAACGCCCACGGTGTTCAAGATAAAGCGCGCATTTGAGGCTTTAGGACCAGGATGGCACGACTGCAATGAATGTTATGTGGTGTCATTATTGACTTTTAGTCAGAAGTGCTAAGAGTGCATCCAATTCTGACACAACGCTCAGTTGGCGGCGAGGCGTTGTGATAGTCAGCCGCCTTCGTTCCTGTATAAAGGTAGCCCTATCTGTCATCGAATTCGCTGGTAGGCCAAAAAAGCATATTACAACAGAAGTTCAACAGGATAGATAAGCGGGCGAGTTGGTGATACATAATGCAAAAAAACAGCGCGAACAAACGGGGACTAGACGAAGAATACACAGGACCAAGCGCTGTTTGCATTATACAACAGAAGCACTTGACTGTGGATACTGTTACGTGATGTAAAGCCGGTGAAGGCAGGACTACATGACAGATAGCTAAAGAATGATTTAATGGCGGCGAGCTCAGCGCGAGCACACCATGCCGCGCCACCGCCAGCTTCGTCATCTTTTAGTCCGGGACGCTACCCGGGGCTGCCGAACTAGAAGACCAGCAGTGAAGATGACACGTAGGACTACACGATGGACGTGACAGGAGGGATAACTCACAAGAGAAGATGAAGGGCTGGTCGTCACGATGAAAGAGATGAGCAGACGATGATCGGATGAGGCCTGGCCCAGGAAGCTTCCGGGCCGTAGACAGGTCACCTTGAGCCGACGGCCAGGACCCATGAGCACACCGAACGGAATGGGCAGGGGCTGTGTTTGAATTTGTTGGCGGCTTCTAGGGTCGATGGGGTCTTAGGTTTGAGTTGCGGTGGCATCGTCAAGTTGCCATGTCTTCTGGTCGAGGCGGGGGACGGGGCTGGTGTGAACGGTGCGGTCGGTTCTGGCCTGGCGGGCTGGGGCACAGCCAGGCGGTGCGGACAGGAGCACACGACCGACGACCATGGCCCGAGCATGACGCCGAAGCTCCAAAACCAGCATAAAGAACAATGACCCGCACCTCACACGAAATGTTGCATGACGGCAAGGGGGGAAGAGAGGCCTACACGACAAATGGCGACGAAATGATTTAATGGCGGCGGGCCTAGCGCAAGCGCTACGTACAGCGCCTCTGCCCAGTTGGTCGTCTTTTAGTACGTGACACTACCTGGTCCGGCCCACAAGACACGACGAACTGACGGCGTTGCTGCGCTTAGAATGACCCGACAGACCCGAGACGCTTCACACACGTGAGCACACCGCCCCCTGCCGTCCAACGATCTTGGTCGTCAGCTCCTGACTCCCTGCAGCCTGGAGGCTTCGTGGACCGCGACGACACAGCCGATCGTCTCATCCACCTTGGTGGCAAGCCCTTCACTTCCTTCTGTATTTAACCACTTTTCAAGCCAATCGTCATCTACTGCATTTCATCTTCACTGCTGATCTCGTTCGCGATCGGGATGATCCCCAGGCGGCCCCCCGGGTACTGTTACGGACTAGAAGAAAACGAACTGTGGAGTGGTGCGGGCAGGAGGACTCGCGCCAGGCCAACCGCCTTTAAAATCATTCTGTGGCCATCTGTCATCACATCTCATTCATCGGCTTTCCGTCACGTAGCAATACTTTTAATGAATGACCATCTTTTCTTTAGTGCGCCTACGATTGCTGCATTCAGCTACTTGAAACTCACACGTAGCGATGTGATATGGTCGAGGGTTGCACGATTTCACTAAAAGTTGCTACTTAAAGTAATATGAAGACGCCGCGACGAACGGCGACAGAGAAGACATACAAATGACAGGACCAGTACCAATTGTAACAGTTTATTTCTCATTAAGCCTGCCCTTTGTACGACAACCAAGCCGTATCACAAGTACACCAAAACTACCAAAAACCATCTATCGCCTTCCCTTGGAACCACTTCCGACGCAGTACATCGGATTAGCAAGCAAAATACCATTATCGATGCATGGGGCGCAAGTTATTGAGCATATTCTTCCCCTTGCCATCGAGAAGAAACAATAACAAAACAGGGCAAAGGAGATAACTATTGTGCAAAAAAATGGCACACACGCGACCAAGGCGAAACCAGGCTTGTGTATCGTCACTATGGAGAATCGCAGTGAAGACCCACAAGCCTGCTTTGCCACTGCGCACCATTATTTCAGGAAGTGAAACGTGGTAACGTCTTATCAGCTGGTGGCTTAAGACGTACTTTGGCGCCCCGTGAATGATTGGTCTTTCCCTGCGCTTAGTTAATGACGTGCTGAAATACCTAGGGACTTTGCCGCCTCTAGAGAGGGTCCCTACCTCGTTCTCCATCTGCACTGAAGAACTGCACTATAGAGTTCCTCACGAATGACTCTTAAGAATTGGAAGAAATAAGACTCATTCCAAGGGTGACGTGCGCTTTCAAAATGGTACAGAAGCAAGTGCTAATAATTTCATTTCATTATTAGAATTTCACCTGAACTCAAGTCCTGTTTCGTAAAGTTCCTTATTGAGGAAAAAAAGGAATCTGTATCGGCTCACCTATATGCCTGTCCCTTGCAATATCTTCCTTTAAATTGTAGCAACTGACGTCAGAAACAATGCTTATGATCGTCATGTAATTCGCATTCACCAGCATGTAGACGGTTTCTTGGTCGTGTTGAAGGACACTCCATAGCATGAATAAGATGATACCGTCAACAAGTACATGTCTGTGTTCTTAACCAGAGCCGTGGTCTGAGGATTACTAACAAAATTCCAACAAATGGCGAAATGCAGTTCTGAAATATCAGCCAACTGCTTCCAAAAGAAGGCATCTGCTGGTTATACAGTCGGGAACAAAGTCTCTGGACCGCATGATTTCCAAATAAAGCTGATCGCTCTTTCTTTAGCCGCCGGCCTGGATCGACACTTGTGGATCCACACCTCCACAAGCTGAGTCTTCAACCGGCCGTCTTCATATTAATTTCACCATGAACTGACTAGTCCAAAAAGGAGTTTTTGTTGGTGTTTTATTCTGAAATGCGCCTTGCAAATCCTATTTAGCGCATTGGAGATATACAACTGTAAGAATGCTTGTCTGGGAAAACTTGCGGGCTCTAGTTTCCGCTCCAACGACAATGTAACTTCGTGGAGACGACGTTTAACAGGCCTGCCAAAAGGAAGAGCTGAACGAAGTTCTGGCTTTAGAATATCGTAACCAAACGCCATAGATAATCCTACTGCAAGTTTCGCTGCATGGTGTGTTTACCCTCAAGTAACTGAGGCTTACAGAGAGCCAGTTCTTATCCAAAACACGTGTGCTTTTTGATCTATGCTGCAAGTATTCAATATTAGAGGTATGCTGCTATTCAGCGAGTTCAATTTTGATAACCAAGGCACTATTCTTCAGATTTCATTTCTCACTTTACGGCGCCGTTTTTGGTCATCAGATTCACTTTGCATGCTCTTGCGTTTTATTGTATCTGCCTTGTTAAGCACATGACGAGAGACGCTATTCTCCAGACTGCTATAAGCCTATCAATGTTTTCGGCATTAATGTGGGTCATCAGATATAGTCGGTCTTACGGTTGTCTTCTGCCAATGATTGATTTTTACAGAAGTGTTTGCGTTGGTCGTGCCTGTACGTTTTTCTACTGGTGGAGCACAGTTAGCTCCTTTATCCTGTTTTCTTCTTGCAGCTACGGAAAGGCTAGGTTATAAACTGGTCAGAGAATTTTCCCTGTGCCTCGCTTATGGTATCTTCTTAGCTAAGGCGATGTACTGCGTCAGCGGTAGTTCTAGGAGACGGCAATATATGTTGTTTTATAGATTTGATTAATCTGTGATACGGCTGAGTTGTCGTGCAAAAGAAAAGGCTTTATGCAAACTAAACTAAAAATTGGCGGTTATCCTTCTCTTTTTGTACCTTGTCTGTTTCCCTTAACCGCGCCGTATTCATATTACATTAACCAGGAACCAAATAGCCAAACTAGAGTTTTAGTTTGTACCTTATCCTGGATAATGGTTACGGAATTCGATTTGGCGCAATGAAGACGCTTCTTGTACAAGAACGCGTTTCTACGAAAACTTGAGCACTGGCTCCAGGTTCAAAAGCCAATTAATTTCGTGGAGATGTTAAAATTAGCCACCAAAAATGAGAGCTTAAGGAACTTCTCGCTTCAGAAGACAGTAAAAAATTGTCATATATACTTGTAATCGAAGTCTCGTTGCATGATGTGTTTACCCATGAGCAGTGCCTGGTCATTTTAAAATTTTTTTCTTAACTTTTTAGCAGTTTTACACAATTATTCGTATGAAAGCAGTGATCAAGCAGAATGGAGTTGTTATGAAACTGAGACTAACTCGGAGCAATACTCCATATAAACCTCACGCGCTTTTTCACACTTATTGACGCAATGCTTTTTAATGGTTGTATTTGCGTTCTTCGAAGCCGCCGCCACTCAGCTTTATCGCCTTGTTTGTGATGAAGACGCGAACAGATTTATCTTGATTGATACCACGCAGGCGCAGCCGATTCTACGTTGTTCCAGGCTGTTGTGGCCACTTTGCCCACTCCATGTTGGGCATTGCTGAGAGCGGACATTCTGCTCGAGGAGCTTCGAACTCGCTTGTTATTTGCGGCGTCAAATAAGTCATTCAGTTCCTCGTGGGAGTGACTCAGCCGAATAAGGAGCTGCTTTCAGAAGCCCATTTATCTGTCTTACTGACTACTTTGCCCACTCCATGTTGGGCATTGCTGAGAGCGGACATTCTGCTCGAGGAGCTTCGAACTCGCTTGTTATTTGCGGCGTCAAATAAGTCATTCAGTTCCTCGTGGGAGTGACTCAGCCGAATAAGGAGCTGCTTTCAGAAGCCCATTTATCTGTCTTACTGGCTGCTGGACTGCGGTCACTCCAAGGTGAAAATATTGCATATGTAATACTTCACGTATCATTTCATTCAGCGAATGTTTTTGAGTGCTTTCTCTGAAACCAGCATACACCAAATATTGCCACCGGTTTTCACACTAAAGCACTTCCTTTCACTTGATTATTAGTGTCGTCCAGGACTTCACGGCTCAGCGTGCGGAGAAAACTGCAGGTGCCATCGGAACACGCAAAACCCAGGAGACCGAGGAGCGTGCATCGTAATTGGTGGGCGGGTTCCCACCGGATACCAACAGTAGAAACTACCTCCAAGCGCGTGAAACACAGGCTACGAGAAATACTGGTTGTAAGCTGACAAATAAAATGTGCACTGCTTTTTATTACGAGATCTAAGTAGGGATGCTAGCTGTTTCAATATACAGTTGCAAATGATGACTCTGCGTATGGCTTAAATAAACATCTATGCTCCAAAGCTTTCAAATGTTCTTTTTTCTTGCGTCTGTTGCTCAGACCACGAAAATGCGTTTCTTTACTTTCTGACAGAGAATCAGGCAGATTTCACCAAAATGACTGAAGCCACGCGCCAATGCTTCGGAATTATATCGGAAGTGCGCCGTAACATTTCAATTAAGCGCGCTCGAGAGGGCCTGTTTCTCTGATCTTTGACGACTCTCGCGCGGGAGGTGCACGGTTTTATCCCCAGTGCCGCCGGGTAATAATAATAATAATAATAATAATAATAATAATAATAATAATAATAATAATAATAATAATAATAATAATAATAATAATAATAATAATAATAATAATAATAATAATAATTGGTTTTGAGGGAAACGAAATGGCGCAGTATCTGTCTCATACATCGTTGGACACCTGAACCGCGCCGTAAAGGATGGGATAAAGGAGGGAATGAAAGAAGAAAGGAAGAAGAGGTGCCGTAGTGGAAGGCTCCGGAATAATTTCGACCATCTGGGGATCTTTAACGTGCACTGACGTCGCACAGCACACGGGCGCTTCAGCGTTTTTCCTCCATAAAAACGCAGCCGCCGCGGTCGGGTTCGAACCCGGGAACTCCGGATCGAGCCGGGTACACACCGATGATACAATGGGTACAAGCTTTCCCTTGGTCTGGTGTTCGGCTTGTTTAGGATGAAATGCTTGGGAAATGGGTCTTCAACCCCACCTTGAGAATTTGAATATACCTTGTCCCATGGCGCTCCTTGGTTATAGGTGCCCTTGCGCCATAAAAATCCATCATCATCATCATCTTTGACGACTGCCCAGCGAAGTTCCTGCCATTGCGGATGCCGAGCGTTTATTGTCTCGGTACAAGATCGTTCAATAAGCGGCGGTTTAGCAGCATATATACATGATGCAGCAATGAAACACAGAACGTGATTTGGCGTTAAAGTGCAGTGGCTGGAATCATGGTATCCCATGGAGGCCGTAGCATTCTCCAAATTGAAAAAGAGATAAAGAATAAAAATACAAACGCACATAAAGAAACAAATGAGTAAATAAACAAAAAAATGTGAAATAAAGTGCAAAAAAACATTCTCACGTTTTAGGGATGGCCGTTGCCCTCAATATAAAGAAATATTATGCCAAATCGAGAATTAGGGTTTTATGGAATTTAACGTCCCAAAGGGACCCCCGCTATCAGGGACGCTGTAGTGGAGGGCTGCGCGTAATTTAGACTGCGTGGGGTTCTTTAACATGCATTGACACTGCACACCACACGGGCCTCTAGCACTTCCCCTCCATCAAAATTCCGACCACCGCGGACGGGATCGTACCCGCATCTCTCGGGTAAGCAGCCCAATACCAACACCACTGAGCCACCGCGGAGGGCTAAATCAAGAATAAAATTTAACGATTGCGAAAGTGGTCCAGTACAAATCCAGTGGCGTTTCCTTTGGTATGCTGCTGTGAGGGTTAAACATTTGGGCACGGCTTAAAGCCTGTGTAGCTTAGAACATAGAACGGCGAAGAATTTTTTGGTGTATTAGAAGGAGAAAAAAAGAAAATTGCTGCTTATTCCCATTGTTTGCAGCGCGAATGAAGAAGCGTTGTATTATTAGTTATGCAGTGTATTTCGTCGCTCGTTGCTGGTTTGGATAACTACGTGCTACTGCACTGAATTCCGGCCTAGACAAAGCACTATCGTAAAATCACACTTTTGCTCCATAATGTGGAGAAATAATTGCTTCGAATACTTGCGACAGTAAATACCGTCGATGCAATTTATATGTAGACACTTCAGTACTGATAATCTGACTAGTGTGTTCAGAAAGGCGTTCTGCTTCACGCAACAAACCACGCACAAGAAATGCCGCAAAGAAACGTGGCTATTCTTGATTGCAATAATTGCGTCAACTGAAAGCAAATTGAGAGCCGAGAGTCAAGTCTCAAGTTAAGCACTTAGAAAAGATGCAGAGAAACAGGATGTTCTAAATGAAAAAAAAAAACGGTAAATTTGATTTTCTAGTCGCATAGCTGCAGAAAAACTGATCATTGACGAGAACCCACCGAGGGGGCTCAATGGAAATCATAATAATGGGAATTAACTACGCTACCTTACTCCTTTCAGCGGGGTATTGTAGAAGCAAATTTAAGAATGGAAGTTTTATAATGCGCTGATTATGAGGCCTCAATGCTGCTCATGCGATATAGGAGACGCCGCAGCGGGGCTCTCTGGATTAATTCCGGCAATTTGGGGTTCTTTAACGCCAGCTGATATCACACAGCCGACAACGTTTTAAGCTTGAGATTATTTTAGCGCCCGTTCCTTGAAAAATTAAGCCGAACTTCTTCTGGGAACCGGTTCGCTACGAAAGCAGAACACGAGCTTGAATTTCACGCTAACTATGTGAACCTCCCCGTCAGCTCTCTTAAAGAACCACAAGCGGAAGCGCGAGGCGCTCCGAGTGCCATCTGAGAATGCAAAAGAAAGGACGGAGTTAGCAAACCGCACGCGTGTACTGAAGACATAGTGCAGGGCTTTCAAAGATATTCAGGACAAAACACCAAAAAAATGGTCTAGCTATGCAGACAGAAATTTTTCATCGCATTTTTGAATGCAATATCATCTTCAGTCAGCCAATTCAGAGGGTCAGGTGACTCCATTCTGTTACAGTTCTCGGCAAGAAGGAGTCCAAAACTGATTTGTAAGGCAGAATTGTGATCGTATTTTCTGTGTGATCAACACGTGTTCATATGCAAAGTTGGTATTGAAATGAATTCATTTTGTAGCAATGACTTATTAAAATACATTTTCTGAAATAGGCATTCCCGTGATCATCAGAAGGAGTCTGGGACCCTAAGAAGGTTATGAGAGTCTTCATCCTCTTTCATACGTTCGTTCAGCGCCGCGAAACATTGGCCTCCAGAAGAGGAAGGGTGTTGTACGGAACTACCACTTATGGATAGACACCTGTACCGTGCCGAGAGCAAAAGCAAAGTTTTTGTGAAGGGAAGGAAAGATGCAGTAACTGGCTCACATCTCGGCGGACACTTCAAGTCCACCTTGCGGAAGTAGTCAAGGAGAGGTGGAAATAAGGAACAAAGACAGAGTTTGCGAAGTTGAGGGCGCCGAATGATTTCTCACCACCTAGGCTTCTTGAAGATGCCCAGACATCGTACAGTACGCGGGTGTCTTTGCGCTTCGCCTCCATTCAAACGCGGCTGCCTTGGCCAGAGCCGGCACGTGTGAAACGTCGCAGCTGCCGCGTTTGTTTTTTCCACTGACCTCCGAAAGCAGAAAAAGTCATCCAAAGCATAGAGTGTCTTTCAGCCAGTCGTGTAGCAGCTTAGCTTTCGCATTTATTTTGTTTTTTAAGCATCCGTGAATAAATGCTTTCAGTCGCAGACAGCACAACCCCGAATTAGGCCCAAAGAAGTAAAAATACGCGCCGACTCTTTGCTTTCGCAGATCATTCAGCGTATTCCTACGGATCACTCCACCGATGGCAGAGCGGCAAGCTGCCGCGGAACTGCCTGAAAGGCATGCCATGCGTTGATTGACTCGTTCTACTCTCGTAGGTCAGATTTAAAAAAAAAAGGCGTGGAGCTTCGACGTTTAATACCATTAAATAGGAAAATTGCACGCAAAAGACTATAATTTGAAGTTGCTAGTACTGCCTGGAGTGTGTAGGTCGAGTTCTGGTGGCAAAAAGGCGAGCTCAGATTCCACATTGGTGCACCTCTAAGTCTAAGAACTGCAGTTTGGTCTTAACGGGTTCAGGCCATGCAAACGTGAAGACATGTCTTTTATTGGTGATAAAGGGTGGCGGCCTTGCTTGAGCCGCAGGTAAATAAGACTTCGTAATCTCCTTCAAAATAATCAGAAAATTATCGACATATCTTAAAACAAAAACAAGATAAGGGCCATTTACTTGACTTTACATTGCATTCACAACGGCAAAGAGCAAAACGTCGCAAAACGTCATAGATGAAGCGATACAAACACATCTTTTCTGGAGAAAGAAGCTTCCTTGAAAAAAAAATGGCGGTAAAGCTCAAGTAGAATTCTAGCAAGGTTACAAAGCTGTTGCTGTCTTAGAATCCTGCAGTGCGTTCAAACTCGTATGCGCTCAAACTTCGTATTACTGACCAATGTAATGCTCTCTGAAATATTTTTTTACTCCACCACATATCTATTTCTAAAGCACATATTAGCGCTGTCTTCGGTTTTTCATCCTTCCTCGCTTCGGTTACCAATAAAGTGGATTCGCCAGAAGCGCAATGATTTATATCATAAAAATTTACCACGAACAGAAGTGTCGCGTTGGGCAGACAGAACACTTCGCAGGCTGATGTTATGGCGAGAGAACGACTCAAATCTATAGCGTCTTGAGGTCAATGAATATAATTACAAAATTTTTCGATGAAAAATTTAACCGCCGCTAACTTCGGAGAGTTTTTAGCTTTTCTGCGATGCTGTTAGGGTACCTGTTACAATTATTTTTTTCCTGCAGTCATGGTCGCATATCGGCCGTTGAATAAATATCAGTGATTTCATTTTCATAGGCCTCCTGAGGGATAAAGGTTGTATCTCACATTATCAGTCCACTGTAAACGTTCCCGTGGCTGTTCAGTAGCTCATACTATGAAGGATTTTAGGCATTTGAGCAGAAATTTTTTTTTACCTATCGTTGTCATCTTCTCGTCTGACACTGAGAGCTTTACAGTTCTGGGCATTTCATACATCATAGACTCTCAAGTCTACTGTGCTTCTTTTTTGTCGGCTTTAAAAGGAAGCTGGAAGGGTTTTCATATCGCATGATATTCAGTGAATTAATATGCGTGTGTTACAATTTCTTTCTCTTTTTTCCTCATAAGAAGAAAAATTGCTTGATTAAAACCTGCCGCCGACGCGCTAACTTCGCTTCCTGGAGCGCCTGTAGGAAGGATGGCGAAAGGTGAGGGCTGGCAGAACTTACGTCATTCGCAGAGACTGGGCTGGCGACCTCCTTAAACAGCTTACTTTGCTGCATTCAGAGCTTTGGTGAAAGACGTACCAACAGACGTGTTATGTCGCTGCCTCTTGTTTTCTTCACTTCGGCTGTTCTGTAAAACAAAGTTGGCTGTGCAGCACACCTGAACTGCCTACAGAGAACGATATTTCATAACTATTTCTTTTAGTTGTCAAGAGAATTGTGTTGGTTACTTAGCTTACGTATATTAGGTGTGCCGACCGGGTCGCAAATAGTCATGACCTGACGGGCACCAATCACGAGACTCCTGTAACCAACTCTTTGTGACGAAATAAACATTTTCCGAACAGTCAATGGGCCGCAAAAATATTTTCTTTCCCACTAATTCGAATATAGTAAACATTGTCTGCAGTTTTTAAAGTTATTTCACTCAAGTGATTCGTACGTGCGGTCACTACGTGCCCTAAACGTACGCACTCTCTTAACGCATCCATCCACTCGCTACCAATCATAAACTTCAGTTCCCTTCTGAAACGGTTGAACATTACTTTGGTTCGGTTTTCCCAACATTATTTTGGAGCCACCGTTTAGACCTTCCCATGTCAACGGCCATGCTTTGCAATACCTTCCCTGCGTTGCTTATCAGGGCAACTTCGTTAATGAATCTAAGATTGTGAAATTATTGTTAAGCTAACTAAGGCAAGCACTGGTGAGATCGTGTATCGCTGCGTGACGCCCTTCCTTATTGTAATTTACTTGCTTACTAGATGGAGGATTAGGGTCGCTGTGCAGCCGTTATAAATACCTTCCAGCCTTTTTCTCAAAGGCTCATCTACACCGTGATTCCGTATCTCCAGCATGATTGAACAGATTCCGAGAGAATGAAATTTTTTCTCGGGAACTATTAAGGCTGAACATAGGGTAGTTGCTTACTGAGACTGGGAGAGCTACAGTCAAGACAAGGTGACAATAACACATAATAGCACCACGAGACACGAGCGCAAACTTTCAACTGAGTTTATTTTCGACATGGCGCATATTTATACGCATCTTATAATGGGGCACACATACATAGAAGCGCTAGAGCCGGCCAAGATAGCACAGCCATTACATAAACCATGCGAGATATCAACTATCCTCGCAAGTCATGAATTTCACAAATGACCGGCTAAAAACAGTTTTTCTTTTTTTTTGTTAAAACCGCAGACGGGTCGCTAACGAGCCCGGCACAGTTCTTTTCTGAAGCCATGCTAAATGCTTCCCACAATTTCCTTGCGGTCTTGTCCTTTTATTTAGGTACAACCGTCGTTCTATCCAGTAGAGTTTCGCACTTGTGCACAGCGCAGTGTGCTGCGAGGTTGACAGGGGATTGGGCTTCTTCAAGGTTCAAGAAAAATATTGTAGCGCAAAAAAGACGAGGACTGAAAAAGAGGGACACACATAACACTGTGTGTCCGCCTGCCTCGGTCCTTCTCCTTTCTTGCGCTACGTGTTTACATTATACTTAGAAGGGTTCGATACGCTGTCCGCATTTGCCTATCACCTTATATTGTTACGAGCGCTTATGGCTTGTTGTCAAGTATCTTTTACAAAAGCCTGCCTGGTCGTTTGGTTGAGTGAAGTTGCCCTGAATCTAATAGTGATTATCTTAGTCAATAGCTTGCAGGCAACGAAAATTAAGCAGGCCGGTTTTGTAATTTTTCATACCCTTGACAGCTCCCTCCTTATATTGTTACTACGAAGTGAGAGTGGAAGACGAAGTGGCCTCTCGCGTGAAAGGAAGAACGCAGAAGAGGTTAATGCAGCTCCCGGTTCGTGTTAGTACTCCCTGCAAGTAACCCTTTATTCTAACCCCCCAACGCTTGTAAATAAATGTAAATAGCATTTACCCGCAAGATCCTTGGTGGAGGTGCGGCAAGACGGACTACGTAGCGGACGATACCTATACCACGGCCGACAATGACGGAAGCACCCCCCCAAGATTCGGCAGCATCGGTGTCCTCCGACGTCCTCACTCACCCTCGTCGTCCTGGGCCCTTCTCTGGGGACGATGACGCCGACGTCGAGACTTGGCCTCGAAGGTATGAACGGTACAGCGCTAACAACTGCTAGGACCAAACTTTCTTGCTTGCGAACATAGTTTTTTTACTTAAGCGCACGGCGTTCAAGTGGTATGATACCAAGGAAGAGCCTCTGACCAGTTGGGCTGACTGCAAGCAGAAGCTTATCGATCTTTTCGGAAAACCACTCGGCCGGCAGCTTGCCGCTAAAAGAGATCTTGCTAGTCGCGCCCAGTCATCCACGGAGTCCTACGTCTCATATTCAAAATGTGTTGTCTCAGTGCTACACAGTGGATGAAATCATGAGCGAGGCTGACAAAGTCGGACATGTGCTCAAGGGCATTGCAGACGACGCCTTCAATCTGCTCAACTACAAAAACTGCGACAAGATCGCCGACATCATAAAGAAATGCTGCCCTTGCACCCACAGTTGCACAGTATCGGCAAACAGCCGAAGTCTACCCGTTCTCAAATTCAGTACGCACGTCCAGACGATTGCTCATGGCATGTGCCTCGCCACTCTGTCCCCGACCGACGAGTACGTGATCTCCGCAGTCACAAACTGTGTATCCCCCTCTTCGGACAGCTATTTCAAGACCTGACCATTCTGCCAATATGATCGTTTCCGATCTCTCCGCAGACCATGCACAAGCGCTTACCCATTTTCTGGCATCCTTTCAGGACATGTTTAAATTCCATGACCACCCTTTAGCGCGTACGAGTATTGTGCAGCATCGCATCAACACCAGTGACACCGCTCCTCTGCACCGCCGCCCATACAGGATGTCCAGTTCTGAACGCCAAGTGATAAAAAAGGAAGTCGAAAAGATGCTCGCTAAGGACATCATCGAACCGTCTTCCAGTCCATGGGCCTCTCCCGTCGTCCTTGTTAAAAACAAAGACGGCAGTTGGCGTTTCTGCGTTGATTACCGCCCCCTGAACCGCATCACAAAAAGAGACGTGTACCCACTCCTAAGGAACGATGACGCTCTTGAATGCCTCCGCGGATCTCAATACTTTTCTTCCATTGATCTTCGTTCCGGTTGTTGGAAAATCGCCGTTGATGAGCAGGACCACAAAAAAACAGCTTTTGTCACACCTGGCGGTTTACACAAGTTCAAAGTCATGCCATTTGCACTTTGTAATGCACCAGCTTCCTTAGAAAGGGTGATGGACTCGCTCCTTCGCGGATTTAAGTGGACTACATGTATGTGCTACCTCGACGATGTTGTCTTCTCGCCCACCTTTGCCTCGCACGTCGAACGTCTCAGCAGTGTCTTGACCATATTACGTACGGCTGGGCTACAGCTCAAATCGCCCAAATGCCGATTTGGCCGCTGGAAACTCACCATTCTTGGACATCTCGTCGACGCCTCCGGCATACGTCCTGATCTGGCTAAAATTGAAGCGGTGCAACATTTTCCTTGTTCGCAGTCCCAGAAGGACGTGCGCAGTTTTCTTGGGCTGTGTTCCTACTTTCGCCGTTTTATTCAAGACTTTGCCCTTACAGCTCGTCCCCTCACTGACCTACTGAAGACCGACACCGAGTTTACCTGGGGCCTTGATAAAAAAAATGCGTTTTCCACGCTTGTCCACCTGCTGACGTCATCCACGATTCTGGCACATTTTGATCCCGTGGCCTCTGCTGAACTCCGGGCAGACGTCTTCGGCTACGGTATCGGAGCAGTGCTCGCATAACGCTCCCGGGGTTTAGACCGCGTCGTTACGTATGCTCGCCGCCTGCCTTCACCTGCCGAGCAAAATTACTCGATTACCGAACGGGAGTGCCTCACCCTGGTTTGGGCTGTAGCTAAATTCCGGTCATACTTGTTCGGGCGTGCTTTTTCTGTTGTCACGGACCACCACCCTTTGCTGGCTGTCCTCGCTAAAAGACCCCTCCGGGCGTCTTGGCCGCTGGGCACTGCGCCTTCAGGAGTAATCGTACACTGTTGTGTACAAGTCTGGACGTCTTCATCAAGACGCTGACTGCCTGTCCTGGTACCCTGTCGAGTCACCTGATCTACGTGATACTGACGATATCCTTTCCCTGTTTGGCATTTCTGATCTACACAACATCGCCGAGGAGCAGCGCAAGGACCCATATTTGCAAACCATCATCGAGGGCCTCAGCTCTGGAAGCTCGAAGCGCTACCTGCAGCTCTTCGATACCAAAAATGGCATCCTCTGTCGACGGAACTTCCGTCTTGACGGGCCCTCCCACCTTCTAGTCATTCCCTAGCAGCTCCGCTCTTCTATAATCGCAGAACTCCAAGACCTGCCTGCATCTGAACACCTTGGTGTGGCAAGAACCTACAACCGGATACGGCGCCGCTTCTTTTGGCATGGCTTATAGCGTGCAGTCCAGCGTTACGTCCCAACTTGCGACCTCTGTGAACTCAAGAAAAAGCCTTCGACACCACCTCCTGGTCTTCTGCACCCTATAGACATGCCCGTGGAGCCGTTCCACCGTGTAGGGCTCGACCTTCTTGCAGCATTCCCGACCTCGGAATCCGGAAATAGGTGGATCGCAGTAGCCACCGCCTATGCCACTCGGTTCACTAACACCCTTTCATTGCCTACGAGCTGCGCGACCAATGTCGCTGACTTCCTTTTGCACAATCTTACTCTGCAACATGGTGCCCCTCATCAATTGCACACGGACCGCGGACGCTATTTCATGTCTCGAGTTGTTGACATCCTACGCTCATGTTCAACCAAGCACAAGATTGCCACAGCATACCACCCGCAGACGAACGGGCTAACAGGGCGTTTGAACCGGACACTAACAGACATGCCTGTGTACGTCTCCCCCGGCCACAAAGACTGCGATCTCGCCTTGCCCTATGTGACGTTCGCTTACAACACCTACTGGCATGATACAACTGGTTACTCTCCGTTCTATGTCTTAAATGGGAGACACGCCGTCCTCCCTTTGACACACTTGTCTCATCCGCTGACCGCCCCATCACAGCCTACGCCCGTGACTCCATTGTTCAAGCTGCAGACGCTCGCCAAATCGCCTGTAGTCGGCTCCAAGCGTCCCAGCAAGCACGGAAGTCTCTGTACGACAATCTCCATCGCCACGTTACATAAGAACCGGAGTCGCCCGTTCTTCAGTGGTCTTTTTCCCGCCGCGCCGGTATCTCTGTGAAACTTTTGTCCCCCTACCAAGGCCCTTATCGTGTGGTGCGTCAGGTCACCGACGTCAACTATGAAGTTGCTCCTCATACGCCTGCATCCTCATCATGTAGACCACCCACAGATATTGTGCACGTCATGCGCCTGAAGCCCTACCACGTCGCTTATCGACCACTGGCCTAGCACTGAGACGGCGCTCGTGCCTCCGGGAGTCGTGTTATGACGAAGTGACAGTGGAAGACGAAGTGGCCTCTAGCGTGAAATGACGAAGAGGTAAATGCAGTTCCCTCTTCTTGTTGGTGCTCGCTACTAGGAACTCTTTATTGTAACCCCCAACACTTGTAAATAAATGTAAATAGTATTTCCCCGTAACAATATGTATTAAGATGTGTTAGCGTCGTTTCAAAATTCCGAAACGCAACCGGTCATAATTAATTTCTTATACAGGATGCCTTGTTTCTTCAACGCAGTTCGCTCACTATCGTTCAATAGATATGCTGTTACTTTATCCTCAGAAGCCGCTATCCCCATTTTTCAATGCTCCTAAGTCTTTCTTTACTTTGTACTAGTGGTGTTTCTCATTTCCGTTCGCTTATGCCTTCCACATTAACCTTCTGATTGTATTGGCTACTGTGTAGTTTTGTGTAGAAGTTATCGGCTACATTAAATATGTTACGATATTTGTAATGACAATAACTTCTTTGGCTGTGAACGCCCACATAAAATCTTGCCCTGTCTTTTTTCCTCTTCACCACATTTAGAGCATACTTTGTGCAGAAAATCCATATTAAAATTCATTATGTTCTTTATGCGTTTTCTGAATAGCTTTGATTTCTGCTCTAGTCTGCCTGTGTAAGTTTGAGAATTTCAAGCTTTGGCGTTTCTTAATGAGATTTGTCTCCTGAAAGAGCTTGCCAACGTCCTGTCTAAACATCCACCAGCCTAGTTGTCCGGAGGACTCCGTAATGACGGTTATAAGATCATGGGTAATTTTGTTAGTTTCCTGACCATTGTGCTTGTCGTCCGTGGTTAAACCAAAACGATATATACTGCACTGAGAGATCCGGAATTTGCCAACTTCCTCTCATATAATTAATTCTTTGATGGGCTTTTGCTTCATTAGCTTCTCTAGTTCCCCCTTGATTTCCAAGCTCATTCCAGAACTTGCCATCATGCGGTGCTACTTCCCACATATTCTAGGACAAAAAATGTTCTCGGAACTAGAAATATATTCACTTTTCACTATATTAGTTATAGCTCGGGGTCCGGTCCACTTTGTTTCTTGAGCCCTCGTCTTTTTGCGCTAGAAATTCGAAAAACCTCTGCCAACTAGCCTGCCACAATGTTATCCCAATTTAGTTCGATGACCTCCACGTCCTACACATTTGCGAGGCCAAGGCACAGCCATGATTGTATTTTTTTTAGTCTCACCATTTGGGCTCTTTCACGTCCACTACCACTTATTTCCATTGTGGAAGAAGCAATTGGTGATCTGCCAAATGCTCCCTACTATACCAACAGCCTGTGCCATATCAGCTAGCTGCCTATTCCACAGGTTACTTGTTTGCCTACCTGGCATTAAAGGCACCCATCGGTATAGTGCGCTGTGTTTTTACTTAGCTATTGCCAGCTTCACATCTTCACCGAAGCTTTCGAGGATGTGTTCATCATTGCTCTATGTAGACGCAAACAACTGTACCGATTTCGGTTTGCACGTCTTATTAAGATTTCTTACGAAAACTGTGTTGCTCTCGTTAAAAACGACGAAACTTTTATGTAACCTGAGCGATGAGAAATCGCACATATAGTTCTCGCCTGGCAGCGAAACAAGATAGCACTGTACGTATCGCTCCAAGAGCACAGTAAAGCATCATCTCTCCTACTAATTTCACTAAGCCCATGACATCCCATTTTACAACTAGCTCATCGAGAACGAGCGCTATACCTGCCTCGCTGTAGAAGGCTATATTGTTAAACGTTCCTATATACTTTTTCTAAAGGTGGTTTGTCAGGAGCCAAAACTTAACACCGTCTTCTTCGTCACAGCTGTGAGCGTCGCTTTGTTCGTTTTTTCAGAGTGGCAGGGGACTAATGAAAGAATGTAATTGATGTATTAATGTAGGAATTAGTGGCAAAAATACTACACCAGGAAAATCAAGTTCTGCTGATGGAGTCCGTAGTAGGCTTGGTTCTCCGATATCGGGCCGCATACCATTCTTCCTAATGCAATTCCACAGACACGCGGATTTTTTATCGAGTGGAGGACTGCGCAGTCCATATGCTTGCTAGGTGGCTGCTTTGAGTCTCTTAATTGTTGAACATTGCTTTAGAATTCTTCATATTGAGCTTCGAAACAATGATTATGATCTGCCTGTCTTCCTTTTTGATCATATTATGTGTTTGCCAAGGATTAACTTTTCAAGGCGATAGCATCAGAAAATCGAACATTTCTCTCATTTTATTTTGAATTTTCTCCCCTGCTCCCCCCCCCCGCACGTTCTTGTGAATACAGTCTCTAACTGCATGGCGAATATTACTACAAAAGTCGAGTCTTATTGCTTAATTTTCTGACCTACTCCTCCCATTATGCTTTTGCGGATACAGCCTGTAACTGTACGATGAAGATTACTAGAAAAGTCGAGTCTTATTGCTGAATTTTCTGCTCTACTCCTCCCAGTACGTTTTTGTGTATACAGCCTGTAACTACACGGTGAATATGATTTAAAAAGTCTAGTCGTATTACTGAATTTTCTCTCCTAGTTCTGCCAGTACATTTTTGTGAATACAGCCTGTAACTGCACGGTGAATAGTATTAGAAAAGTCGAGTCTCTCTGCCCAGCGCACTTCTTGACAGACATTTTATGGGTGAGTTCAAGGAGGCCGTTGGGGCTCTGCAGCAAATATAGATAATTTTATCTACCTTTTAGATATGCCTTTCCCGTGCACTGATTCCCAAACACCTACATGACTGCTGAGCCCGCATCTGCATCAAATATTTTCTTTTATTGTATAAAGTTTATAAAAGGGTCGGTTATAGTCTTTTCATATCCGATGTCATGGTGTGAATATGCACTTTGAAAAGTAGCCTATATGAAAGCCAGCCTGGTACGTCGGTTGTCTGAAATCTAAGGCATCTAAAATTCTACTGGCGTCTACCTTACCAACTAAAATGTGGGAAATAGACAGTCAGCTTATCGGTCCCAATTATTTCAATTCCTCCACACACCCATTCTTGTGAATAAACATAATTCTGGCGTTCCTCCAACATTCGTGTGGTTTTTATGTTATGAGTTAGTTCGTGAACAAAGTGACCAAGTTGTTAAAATTAAATAAAATCAACACATTTCAATACGGCTTCTGCGAAGGCTTTGCGGCAGCATCTGGATTATTAAAATCATCACAAAACTCATCCCGTAGCATAGACAGACAAAAAAATACTGATTTATTGACACTAAATTTTTCGATATCTTTTATTCGTGTTTTGCAAAATAAAAAAGGTTTAAACTACAAAAGACGCAAGGTTGTGCTTTATGTTTGATTGCATTAGCAACTACTTCTCAGTCAGAACGCTGTTTGCTGACATTAATTATCATGCATTCCATGTAATATATTTTGTGTCTTGTGTACCACAGGGATGCGCCTTGGCTCCTGTTTTCTTCCTTATTTTCGTAAATTGATCAAATGATTGATCTTAATTTTAATGTAGGGCTCTTAGAAAATAACTGCACACTTCATTATAAATTATAAAGACAATAAAGTAGCCCTTAGCAATGCACTAGAACTTATAACTAAATTGGAGGGCTCTTAGAAAATAACTGCACACTTCATTATAAATTATAAAGACAATAAAGTAGCCCTTAGCAATGCACTAGAACTTATAACTAAATTGGAAGACGACTGGCAGATGACACTTCAAGCTACTACATCTGTAGCTAGGACAATTTCTAGGAAGAAGGATAAATTCCAATTTCAGTGTACCTCTGACCTGAAGTGGAAAGCCCAAATAAATGGAAGCAATTCAACTGCTCTGAAACGAATATTTTTAGTCACCTGACTGAAATCATCCTCCTTTTCAACTAATCTATTAGACTGCAATGTTTTCGTGAGATCTCTTCACGAAAGTATAACATCATTTAGTTTCCTTGTACCAACTATGACATAACCATACTTGAAGCTGTTCAGAGAATAAGCAATCCCATTTGCACTTAACAAATACAAAATACCAGATTTGCCTATTGAAATGGTGAGTAAAAGGAAATCAAATAATTGCAGACTCGTGCTAAATTCTCGCAGCTTAAACTCCGTTTTAACAAGTTAATCGACTGGACACTACTAAATATATTTCCTTTTTCGAAACTAGACAAAATGCGGGATAAATGGTCACAAGCGTTAAGGGAGAATCATTTTCATGCTGACTGCTTCAAAAACAATAATTTCCGCTAGCAATAACACTCTGAGAGCAACCTCAGTCCATCTATCACAAATAGTTCACCACCGAGAGCATTAAATATTGCAGTTGAGAATATGTTGTGTTGTTAGGTAATAATTTCTCGAGTGCTTCTGATTTATAATTATTGTACCCATGCTTATGAGCTTAAATTTTTATTCCAACTATTTACCGTGACGAAAATTAACTACCGATACTTGGTTCATGCCAAACGTTCATAGTATTTCTTGCAGAATATCGGTCTGCATATTCGCCGCCGTTGTGGCTGAGTGGTTATGGCACTCAGCTGCTGACCCGAAAGACGCGTGTTCGATTCCGGTCGCGGTGATCGAATTTCGATGGAGGCGAAATTCTAGAGGCTCGTGTAGTGTGCGATGTCAGTGAACGTTAAAGTACCCCAGGCGGTGGAAATTTCTGGAGCCCTTAACTACGGCGTCCCTCATAGCCTGAGTCGCTTTGGGAAGTTACACCCCCACGAACCATAAACCATCTGTCTGCATATTCTAATAAACAACAATGCTTGTCCATTTTGTTATTTTTTGAATCTTTGTAGCAAAAGTACCCTTATTTAATGCCTTATTTCATTGTACACGTCATAGCTTTTCTGCATTTCCAGTTTTGCAATTTCTTATTTTTTCTTAACATGCTGATCCTTTTAATGCCCTTGTTAATTCTACATTCCTTGCACTATTTCTTTACTGCCTTTTTCCTTACCTACGTCAAGTATAGAAAGAGAGAGGGTTAATTGATAAGAAAGGCAGAGAGGTTGGCCTGAAAAATAAATATCTGGCCTGCTACTCTGCTCTGGGGGACGGGAAGAGGAGATAAAAGAAGGTCACGATGGGGGACGATGATGATGCGAGAAGGCAGATGAAAAACTACTTAAAAAAAAAAACAAGGCACACTTTCTGACATCAAAAACGCGAGACAAGGTCCGTGTCGCTCAAAAAGCGTGAGAGCGCTCACGTTGCCTTTACAGTTCTAAAACTATCTGGCCAAGCGCCGAGGATCAAATCCTCAGAGAGGAGCGATGTGTCCATAGGCGTCAGAGCAGATGCGAGTATGAGTCTTTCACGTGCATACGCTGGACACACCACTAAAACATGTTCTATAGACTCTAGCACGCCACATGTGGTACATTCCGGAGAGTCCGCTTGTCCTATTAAGTGCAAGTATTTGCGCGTGAATGCCACATTTAAACGTAGTCTACGGATAACGCATGCAATAGGGCGATGTATTCCGCGAGGAACTGAAAAGGTCATCGTCGGATCTAGCCGTTGAAGGTGGATGTGGCGGGTGTCTGGCAGGGCCCAGTACCTAGCCGTCGCCCTCCTCATCAATTCCGAATGGAGACAAGTTGTGTCCACTATAGAGAACGGTACAGCTGTACGCAGGCCACTGCTGAAGGCGCTCCTTGCTTCAGCGTCGGCGGTCTCATTTCCATCGAGTCCGCAGTGTCCGGGGATCCACTGAAACACTATACGGTGGCCGTTTCCCTGAGCAAATGATACGAGACTAATGATATCAAGAGCCAGAGCTTGGTAGGCTATGTGGCGTAGGAAGCATCTTAAAATGTGTAGCGCAGGTTTACAGTCGGTGAAAATGCACCACTCCTAAGGCGGTTCTCCGCAGATGTGGCGAATCGATACCCGAAGGCCCACAAGCTCTGCAGCGGTTGAAGTAGACTTGGGTCCAAACATGAATCTGCGGGTCGTCTGTTGTGCAGGGATTGCGAAAGCTGCTGTTGATGCATTTGGAGACGCAGATCCATCCGTGTAGACGTGCACACATTTGTGGTATTCTGACCAGATGTAGGCAAGTGTGAGTTGCTTCAGTCCGCTAACTGGCATCGCAGACTTCTTGATTATGCCAGGGACATGCAGGCAGACTGAAGGCTGAGCCATTACCCATGGGGGCTGCAAGGAATGATGCGGCAGGGCATAGTCTGATGGCAATTCGGAGCGATGGAAGCGCAATGCGCGTGCAAAACTGCTGTCCGGTCGCTCATCAAAAATCTTCGTCAGCGGGTGACAGCGGTGCCGTGTAAGCGCACGTAAATATACACGAAGTAGTTTGTGTGACAGGTAGACCGATATTGGGCACGCACGAGATTCCTCAATCGTGCCTTTGTTCGAGGCACAACGTGGTAATCCGAGGCATATCTTGAGCGCCTGTGCTTGGACACTCTCTAATGTCCACAAGCAGGAAATACTCATGTTAGAGAGTACAGGAAGGCTGTAACGAATGTAGCCAATAAAAAGGGTATAGTAAAGTCGAAGCAAGGATCGCTCTATTGGCCCCCATTTAATGCCTGCCACAAAGCGAAGCACATTGCAAAAATGAGTGTCTTTTCTTTAGCATGTTTATATGCCTCGACCATGACAGATCGCGGTCAATGATAATGCCCAAAAATCTGTGGTGGTAGACATATGGTATTGCAACCCCTTGAAGAGTTACCGGGTAGTGGCAGACAGACATGGGCGTGAATGCGACCACAGCACATTTTTCTGCCAAGTGCAAACCCGGACGCCGTAGGTATCTTGAAGTAGATGACACGGCACGTTGTAATCTCGCACTCATTTGCGGACGTGTCGAACCCGACGCCCAGATGCAGATATCATCAGCATAGGCACTGATGTGAATGTTAGTGAGAAGTTCATTCACCGGTCCAATCAATGCCACGTTAAATAGGGTTGGGCTAAGAAATCCTCCCTGAGGAACTCCACGGCAAACCTGATGACGGGTAGACTCCCCATCAGGCGCAGACATGTAAACAGACCGGCCGTTGATGTAGCTCGCAATCCACGAATACATCCGGCCGCCAACGCCAATGTCGTCAAGGGCATCAAGGATGGCGTCATGAAGAACATTATCGTAGGCCCCCTTGATGTCCAAGAAGACAGCAGCGACGAGTCAGCGATTACGTTTTTCATGTTCCACTGTCGATATGAGGTCGAATACGCTGTCAATCGAAGAACGTCCCCTCCTGAACCCGGTCATCATATCCGGATGGAGAGCATTCTGCTCTAAAAACCATTCGAGCCGCGTCAGCACCATTCGCTTCATAAATTTGCCGACGCAGCTTGCTAGTGCAACTGGCCGGTATGAGGTAAGCTCATCAGGAGGTTTGCCAGGCTTCAAAAGTGCAACCAGGCGGCTTATCTTCCAGTGTTCTGGAACGATTCCGGAAGCCCATGTATCATTGTAGTTACTGAGCAGCACAGTTCGGCCTTCCATGCCAAGGTGAGAGAGGGACGCGTACGAAATTCCGTCAAGACCAGGTGCAGATAGACGCCTACACGAGGAAAGAGCTGCTTCTAGTTCAGGCATCGTGAATAGCATGTCGTAGTGGTCATCTGGTGAAGGTGGTACAAAAGCCTCCAAACTGGTTGATGGTAGCATAGTTGTGCCCACAACTATTTTACAGAATTCTTCTGCAACCTCTACATTATTACGGCGTTGGTAAATAGACAGGGCATGGAAAGGATAGCGTTCCTGCGGGGGTGAACGCAAGCTCCTGGCTACATGCCAAATACGCGACAGTGGTTTGCGAGGGTCCAGCGATGAACAAAACTGCCTCCAACGTTGTCTCCATAGTCTCGCTAGGTGGCGCATTATTTGTCGTTGAGCTCGACGACAAAGGGCAAGATCATACGTGGATTTGGTTCTTCTGTATTTCCTTTCGGCTCGCCGACGGACTGCGCGTAGTCTTTCGAATTCCAGGTCAATAGTATAGCCTGACGTAGGCGCACATATATATCGCGTGGTCTCACTGAGAGAGGACGTAATCAGGCCTTCTATTTTAGATGGTATTGAGAGGTCCACACAGGAAATCTCCACGGACGACCTAAACTCAGGCCAGTCTGTATATCGCACGCGAGACGGAGTAGTAGGTGCGTACCACTTGACGCAAACATACGTTGGAATGTGGTCACTCCCATGTGTTTCCACGTCACTGCACCAGCTGACGTAAAACTGGAGACTTGCTGAAACAAACGCCAGATCCAAGCAGCTGCGTACGACGTGCCGCGCAGAAACCTAGGTGAACCATCGTTGATATTGATGAAGTTCTGGGAGTGCATAGAGTCAAACAGGTTCCTGCCTCGGTTATTCATAACAGCACTGCCCCACTGAGGGTGATGAGCATTAAAATCTCCCACTATGATATGAGGAGCTGGACAACTCTGGATGGCTGAATATAGGTACGAAGTATCAATGGCATCTCTAGGCGGAATGTAGGCACCGATTATCGAAAAGACCCGTCCTTTTAGCGTGACTGTCAAACAGATGTAATGGTTTGTGTTGTGTGGCTGCAGAACTTGGCGGACGTGCGCAATGTCTTGGCGTATGCAAACTAACACTTGGCTAGTTTCGTGTTCTGTGCGAGACCACAGCAGCACGTATCCAGAAAGGCGGAAAGGCGACGGCATGTTGGGCTCACATATAACCAGCACAGGGAAGCGGTACTTGTGGACGCGTTGCCGGAAGTCACTCAGACGACCTCGTAGGCCTCGGGCATTCCATTGCACCACTACACTACGGCCCACGTGCATTGGCACAGATGAGGTGGGTTTTGGTTGTGCCATAATGAATTACTGCAACGCCGCCAAGAGCGGCTCAATGCATCCAAAAACTGCACAACAATCTTTGCTGTTGGCGTGTAAATGACTGAAAGCAGCACGCGCATTGAACACACAAGCTTTTTTAACATTACGCTCACATCCTGACCTTCGGGCTTGCCAAGAGTGTCAGCTGGAGTGGCAACCGGTCTTGGTCTTGCCATGGCGATCTCCTGGATGGCAGAGCAGGCCATTCAGCATCAGAGGAAGAAGGTAACACAAACTCATTAGACTGAGCTACTGCGGTAACATGGGACACGGCCGCAGACGTCTTGTTATCGTTGTTAGGCTCATGCTGCTGTGCCGGCTGAGCTGATACTTCCTGCGGCTGTGGTGCAGGTGGACTAGAATTGTGTGGAAACGGACGACGCCGCCGGGAACGATGTTTGCGGCGACGAATACACGCCGCCGCTTCATGGTGGGTTGAATTGTCCTTCACCATCTTTTTCAGGATGAGTCTTTCGTTTTGCAGCTTAGGGCAATCCTTAGCTGTGGCTTCATGGGCACCCGAGCAGTTGGCGCCCTTTACAGTCTCCGTCGTGCAGGTGTCATGCTGGTGCATCCCGCCGCATCGACGGCAGGATACCTCATTCGTGCAAACAGCACTCACATGACCTATCTTGTTGCACTTGTGGCACTGAACAGGTTTGGGAACATACAGGCGGAAAGGATGCCTCACATAGCCCACCTTGACGTGGGATGGCAGAGGGTCAGTTTCAAAAACTAGTTTGACACACTTGGAGCGCCCGAAACGATGAATGTCAACAATCCGGGCCGTAGATTTAAACAGCGACCAGAGGTCCTTGTCAGCTATCTCTGGGTCAACATCAGTGATAACTCCAGTGGTTGTCTGCTTCCCGCAAGCAACGTAGGAGCGGACCGCCAAGCCACCGAGGACGCTAATTTCTTTCAGCTTGTCTACTGATGCCTGAGATGTAACATCAACTGTCAGGGCATTCTTCCATGCATTAATTCTGACTTCACAGACTTGTCCCGGAACAACCCGGTCGAAAAACTGGGTCAGCCGCTGTCTGTTAATGGTGTTCAGATTAGCCGTCTGCGTTGTAGGAACGAAGGCCACTGAGAAGACACCTGGCTGGTCAACATTCCTCGTAGGCGACTCACCCGCTGTCGATGTCCGGCACAACTTCCTTTTCAGGCGGCGCGACTCAACAAGCGTGAAGCTGCTGCTGTCACAATCCATCGCTGTCACCGTTGTTTCATCAGACGAATCTGGAAGCGCCACATCAGCACTACAGTTGCCACCTGGTAGAGCCGCAGTCTTGTCAACGGCGACCACGGGTGGACGCAGGGGTTGTACTCCCGCCATCCCGAAGGATGACGAGGACACAGTTCACGCACAAAAGCAAAAAAACTGCAGAAAAGTGGAAGAGCTCAAACAAAGAACGTTCGGCACCACCACTTCTTTTTCTTCCTCTACGTCAAGTATAAGTAGTGCACAGAAATACTGAGGACATTATTGTCCTCAAAACTTGGCTACGTTAAAGCACTAAGTAGAAATCCTTCGCAACTTCCCTTACCACTATTGGTAGTGTCATTGCATTCCTTCTCTTTGGGGGCGTAGGTGAAATTTTTTGCCACTCCTATTCTGGCCATGACAACTTTCAGGTAGCGTCGTTTTCTGAAATCAGCCTCAAATCACTAGATAGTCTACTTTTTATTCCTATTAGAAAAAGCTTTTTGATAATCTTCAAAATTCTGCTCGGCCCATTTAATTTATCGTTTTATAGGCTTCCATGCTTTGTCCATTCCAATGGGATCTTTATCCTAGTTTGATAGCTCGACAGTTTGCGTGCTGATTCGGCTCTGTTATTTCAAATTTCGGTCTTTCCCTATATAGCCAGTGTCTACCTACCCTACTCTGTACTGATCTTGCGTACTTATGATATTTTTCTCTTCAACGCAATTCGTAAGCCTTGGTTTTAAGGTACTGTGAGTTCTGGAGTGATGCGCTGAATTCTTCTGCTCCCCCATTACCACTAACCGGTTTATGATCTTTCTCCTTAAAAGGTTGCTCCATTCCTTCTTCAAATTCAGGAACTTTAAAACTTCGCAAATCTATAGTCACTGCACCTCCACAATATGCACAATGCGAGGATGCGCGCATATTAGGCGTTTTCATCGGTACCACCATTAGGGCTCCTGCAAGTGCCACTCCCGATATCCGATTTCATGTAGAAGGTGTTCATGAATTCCAATTGTGTTTCGTTCTGCAAAGTGTACCGAACAGTATGCATATTTGTGACCTTTTCGTTGAAAACAAGTTTTGAGTGATGAGCCATGAAAGCACATATGCCTTGCCCAGTTTGAATGCCATTGATCAAGAAAAGGTTTTTCAAACTACAATGAATTCTAGACACCGGCTCCGCGTCGAGAAAAACAATTGAGATGAACAGCATTACTACGCAAGGCTCCCCGTCGTTACGGTGCCTACTCCTTTGTCGCTTAGAGATTGTTCACATAAGTCAAGTTGCAACTTTCAACACATCTTTGGTATAGAAGTTCCTCGGGCAAGCTATAGCCTTGGAGTCTGTTTACATTGTGATTGATAGATCGGCAAAGATATTCCTTGGATATATTTTCTTATCCAGCATACCAATATTGTGTCTCCCCTCTAGTCACAACATTCTCCCTAATGCTATTGCTTAATGTCAGGGAGCAACCGCTTGTTGGATGCGTTGTCTGAGCTGCAGGCCTGAACCCTTTGGATGCTCAGTTTTACTGCTTCCTATTGACAAAAAACAAGAATTCCTTGCTCTCCGGCACTAAAATGAAGAACTTGTGGCTTAATCTCACTTTAAAATGAATCCCGACACGATTTATGAGACCGTGCATACCTCTTATGCTAAAGAAACAGCAAATGTAATGCGCTTACAAATGGGCCTTCAGATATGTCAACGCATATCAAATCAAGGTACCCTTAGTTCGCAAACAGATGCATGCGAGTCGCCTTAAACCTAGCGTATTGTTATAAACATCAAGTCTGTTTGTACGAGGAATTCTCGCTTTTGAAAAATATGATTCTACGTTTGCCGTTCACATTCGACAGCTCATCGGACGAAAAATCAATTCGGACAAAACAATGCTGACCACACCAGACGAGGATGAATTGGCCTGTGGTGTTTCCGCACGTGATAATTCGAAAGGTCAACGCTAGCTCGTCCACAATGTAGTTTTGCAGATTTTGCACTTGCTTCCAATGCCGCTACACGTATGAGTGCCCAGGAATTGTTTTTTCGTTCATAGTGTGAGATATATGTTGCAACGAACTTTAGGGTAGCTGCCAGTGTAGCGCGTTTGCGGCCAGCGTTTCCAGAGCAGTCACCCTGTTTCAAACACCCGAAACGCTTGTGCATGTGTTGCCAAACGGTTGTGGCTTTTAGCTTCAGCCTACATGGAGCGTTAGGGTACGATGCAGCATTGATGTCTTTGCTGTAACGATGCAGATCTTCAACCTTTAAGCCGGCCGCTTGATCATGGAAGCGGCACTCGTTGCTCCAGAAGTGGTTTATTTGAACGTCACTTTTTCCTTTGATTTCTTATTATTTTGAACGCCACTTGATATTAGAGAAGAGAACAACTTAATGGATAACACAATAAACAAAAGCAAGAAAAGCAACAAAATAAAAATGCAAGTAGTTAGGCTCTTAATTATGCATTCTTCATGTAGTTCATTTTTAAAAATTTGTTGGTCTTACATGACAGCGGTAATTCCGGGAAGGTGGTGCTAATGATATGAAATGCGCAAAATAAAACTTTGGGGACAGGAGTCAGTGATGCAGGAAATAATTTCAACTGTGTCGTCAACGTGGACAGAAGAATAGGGCGTATTCGAGATAAGTGCATCGCACTGGTGGGTGTTCCGGAAGTACATTTTTTATTGCTTGTTTCGTGGTAGAAGCACTGGCAGACCGATTGTGTTTAAGAAGAATGAACCGAGTGGAATAATTGGAGAGTAATACAAAGGAGGCGTACTCAAGTTTCGTGCGGCATAATGTTTTGTAAAGAAGGAATATTAGTGATTCGGGACCAGAACAAATATTATGTCGAAGATATCTGAGCAGTCGATTAGTTAGATATGATATGACTAATATAAAGAGACGATGTTAGGTCTCACGTGATATTTACGCCGAAGGTATCTGTAAGATGTTACTGACTCAAGAATTGTGTAACTAAGAAGGTAGACAGCTGGACGCGACTCATTACGAAGTACGCGCAATCCTTAATATTTATAGCTATTAGGTGACATAAGCCATTCACTGCACGTATCAATAACATGGTTAAGAGCAGTTTAATACGCGTTGACGTCCGGGTCACTAGTAATCTCTAGGAGCGCAGTAACCATCATCGCCAAATATACAGAAATTACAGGTAAAGTGTTTGAATGAGTCTGAAATCTTTATCAAGTTCTCGTGCACAAAAGCAAAAACTGCAGTAAAGTGGAAGAGCTGCAAACAAAGGACGTTCTTCTTCATCCACTTCTTCCTGACACAGAAAGAAGTGGAAGAAGAAGAACGTCCTGACACAGAAAGAAGTGGAAGAAGAAGAACGTCCCTTGTTTGCAGCTCTTCCGCTCTACTGCAGTTTTTTTCCTTTTGTGCGTGAACCGTGTCCTCGTCATCCTTCGGGATGGCGGGCGCACATCCCTTGCGTCCTCCCGTCGTCGCCGTCGAAAAGACTGCGGCTCCAGTGCCGTGGACGTCGCTCATGTGGTGCTTCCAGATTCGTGTGATGAATCTACGGTGACAGAGATGAAATCTGACCGCAGCAGCTTCGCGCTTGTTGAGTCGCGCCGCCTGAAACGGAAGTTGCGCCGGACATAAACAGCGGGTGAGTTGCCTACGAGGACTGCTGACAAGCCAGGAGTTTTCTCAGTAACCTTCGTTCCTACAACGGAGACGGCTAATCTGAACAGCAATACCAGGCAGCGGCTAACCCAGTTTTTCGACCTGGTGGTTCATGGACAAGTCTGTGAAGTCAAAATTAATGCATGGAAGAATGTCCTGACAGTAGATGTTAAATCTCAGGCATCACTAGACGATTTGAAAGAAACTACTGTCCTCGGTGGCATGGCGGTCCACTCCTACGTTGCTCACGGGAAGCGGACTACCACTGTAGTTATCACTGATGTTGACCCGGAGATAGATGACAAGGACCTTCCGGACGCTGATTAAATCTACGGCCCCGATAGTTGACATACATCGTTTCGGCCGCTCCAGGTGTGTCAATTTAGTTTTTGAAACTGACGCTCTCCCATCCCACGTCCAGGTGGGGTGTCTGAGGCATCCTGTCCGCCTGTATGCTCCAAGGCGTGTTCCATGCAACAAGTGCAACAAGATAGGTCATGTGAGTGCTGTTTGCAAAAATCAGGTATCCTGCCGTCGATGCGGTGGGATTCACGAGCATGACACCTGCACGACGGAGATTAGAACGTGCGCCAACTGCTCGGGTGCCCATGAAGCCACAGCTAAGGACTGCTCTAAAATGAAAAACGAAAGACTCATCCTGAAAAAAGATGGTGAAGGACAATTCGACCCACCATGAAGCGGCGGCGTGTATTCGTCGCCGCAAACATCGTTCCCGGCGGCGTCGTCCGGAACCACACAATACTAGTGCAGCTGCACCAAAGTCGCAGGAAGAATCAGCTCAGTCCGGCACTGCGGCATGAGCCTAAAAACGATAACAAGACGCCTGCGGCAGTGGGCCATGTTACCGCAGGGGCTCAGTCTGATGCATTTGATTTATCAACTTCCTCTGATGCTAAATGGCCTGCTCTGCTATCCAAGGAGACCGCCACGGCAAGACCAAGACTGGTTGCCACTCCAGCTGTCTGCTGGCAAGCCTGAAGGTCGGCATGTGAGCATAATGTTAAAAAAGCTAAGGTGTTCAATGCGCGTGCTCCTTTCAGGCGTTAGCACGCCAACAACAAAGATTGTTGTGCACTTTTTGGATGCACTTGAGCTGCTCTTGGTGGCATTGCAATAATTCACTATGGCACAACCAAAACCCATCTCCTCTGTGACATTACATGTGCGCCGCAGTGTAGTGGTGCAATGGAATGCCCGAGGCTTACGCGGTCGACTGAGTGACTTCCGGCAACGTGTTTATAAGTACCGTTTCCCTGTGCTTCTTATATGTGAGCGCAGCATGCCGTCTCCTTTCCGCCTTTCTAGGTACGTGCTGCTGTGGTCTCGCGAAGAAGACGAAGCAAGCAACGTGATAGTTTGCATACGTCAAGACATTGCGCACGACATCCGAGTCCTCCAGCCACACAACACAAGTCATTACATCTGTTTGACAGTCACGCTAAAAGGACGGATCTTTTCGATAATCGGTGCCTACATTCCACCTAGAGATGCGTTTGATACTACGTGCCTATATTCAGCTATCTAGAGTTGACCAGCTCCTCATATAATAGCGGGCGATTTTAATGCTCATCACCCTCAGTGGGGCAGTGATGTTATGAATAACCGAGGCAGGAACCTGTTTGACTTTTTGCATTCTCAGAATTTCGTCAATATCAACGACGGTTCACCTACATTTCTGTGTGGCACGTCGTACAGCAGCTGCTTAGATCTAGCGTTTGTTTCAGCAAGTCTCCAGTCTTACGTCGGATGTTGCAGTGACGTGGAAATATGGGAGCGACAGCATTCCAACGTATTTATGCTTCAAGTGGTAAGCAATTACTACTACTTCGTCTCGTGTGGGATATACAGACTGGCCTGCGTTTCGACCATCCGTGGAGACTTCCTGTGCAGACCTCACAACACCGTCCAAAATAGAAGGCCTGATTACGTCCTCTCTCGGTGATACCACGCGGTATATATGTGCGCCTACGCCAGGATCTACTATTTACTTGGAATACGAAAGACTACGCACAGTCCGTCGGTGCGCCGAAAGAAAATACAGAACTAAATCCACGCATGATCTCCCCTTTTGTCGCCGAACTCAACGACAAATAAACCGCCACCTCGCGAGACAACGGAGACAACGTTGGAGGCAGTTCTGTTCCTCTCTGGACCCTGGCAAACCACTGTCGCGTATTTGGCATGTAGCCAGGTGCTTGCGTTTACCCCCACAAGAACGGTATCCTTTCCGTGCCATGTCCATTTACCAACTCCGTAATAATGCAGAGGTAGCAGAAGATTTCTGCAAAATGGTTGTGGGCACAACTCCTGTAGCATCAAACAGTTTGAAGGCCTTTGTGCCACCTTCACCAGACGACCACTACGACATGCTATTTACGATGCCTGAAGTAGAGACTGCTCTTTACTTGTGTGGGCGTGCATCTACACCTGTTCCTGGCGGGATTTCATATGCGTGTCTCTTTCACCTTGGCCTGGAAGGCCCAAATGCGCTGCTCAGTTGCTGCTATGGTACATGAGTTTCCGGAATCGTTCCAGAACACTGTAAGATCAGCCGCCTGGTTGCTCTTTTCAAGCCTGGAAAGCCTTCTTTTGAGCTTACCTCATACCGGCCAGTTGAACTAGCAAGCTGCGTCGGTAAATTTGTGAAGCGAATAGTGCTGGCGCGCAGGGGACGACGGTATGCGCGGCTGAGCATAGACCTTGATCAGTCTTGCCTTTGTCAGGTTAACCACATACGTTATCTGGGCGTCACTATTGACTCACGTCTACAGTGGCGACGAGCTGTGGACTCGATTGTGACTTCACTATCTTCGCGTCTCAATGTGCTTCGTAGAGTTGCTAGTGAGCAATGGGGAAACCATCCTGCTTCAATGATCAAGCTTCACGATGCCCTGGTGACAAGCCGCATAATGTACCAGCTCCCCTTAATTTCCCCCTCGGTATCGCAGCTGGAACGCCTTGAGGTTTTACACAGAATGGGACTAAGGAGGGCTCTAGGCGTTCCGCAGGCTGCTCCAAACAATGCAGTACTGTATGAGTCTCAATCGAAACCTCTCCAGCTAGCGGCTTCACAAAGACTTTTGCTGCAGATTGGCCGCCTCAGAGAGACTGTTGCCGGGAGAGCGCTTCTACAGCACGTTCGAAAGAGATCTGAGTCCCGGGCGTACTTGGCCTTAAATACTCTTCGTTCTCTGGGTCTCGACCTTCGAGATCGACCTAAGACGTTGAAGCCACCTTGGTCCTTTCCGAGCCTCGATTGTTCCTTGACAATTCCCCACGTTCGCGCTAAGCGGAATTCTCCTTTAGCGGCAATGCGTTCGCTCATACTGGAACATCTTGAGACCGAATATGCCAGTCATCTTCAAATTTTTACAGACGGCTCTGTGGACAAGGTCAGAGGATCTAGTGAAGCTGCTTTTCATATTCCGTCTTTGAAGTACGATTGGTCTGTTCGTTTTACTAAAGTCGTGTCCTCCACAATGGCCGAAAGCGTTGCCATTGAGGCAGCTCTAAAGAAGCTACGGTGTTGTACGCCTCAACCTACTGTCATAATTACGGATTCAAAATCTGCCCTTCAAAGGTTAGTGTACGGGTTCCCCACTGACGCCTTGAGTCTTAGATCCCTACATTTGGTGCAGAATCTACATAGCAAAGGCTTCTCTATACGCTTTCAATGGGTGCCCTCGCACATAGGTGTCTTAGGCAACGAGATAGCAGACAACTTCGCCCATACAGCTCTCTCCGGGATTCAAGTACATGGAGTCCCTCATGAAGTCAAGCAAATGTTCAGAGATGTGGTGCTGTGCCTCTTCAGTTCTTTGTAGAGCTCTCCTCATCAGCCATGTGTGACCAAGGGTCTCAAAAGGTACCAAGCCACTTTGCTGCACCGCGTTCGCACGAATTCTGCTCGTACGCCGGCGTGGATGTATAAGACTGGCCTAGCGTTGTCACCATTGTGTTCAACGTGTGGTGTGTGTGGTGGCATAGAACATTACCTCTTGTGCTGTACTTTGTACAACGCGGAACGGGCTGTGTTATTCGGATCCCTCAAGAAGGCAGGAGTTCCTCACAGTTCTCTTCAGGACATTGTTTTCCCGCGCGGGAGCCAGTCGAGTAGAAGGGATGCTTCTCGCCTTCTTCTACTTTACCTGCAGGACACGGATTTGGCCTCCACATGGTGACCTCAGGAGTGTCAATTTGGGTTTTTACGGACAGTGTTTTTGTGATTTCTATTTAAGTGTCGCTACGGTGGAGCAATTGCCGGCAGCAACTGCAAGGCTAATCCCACCGGTGGCTTACAACCACTCAACTCAACTCGAATGGTTTTTAGAGCAGAATGCTCTCTATCCGGACATAATTACCGGGTTCCGGCGGCGACCTTCTTCGATTGACAGCGTAATCGACCTCATATCAACAGTGGAGCATGAAACACGTAGTTGCCGACTCGTCGCTGCTGTATTCTTGGACATAAAAGGGGCCTACGATATTGTACTTCACGACGCCATCCTTGATATCCTTGACGATATAGGCGTTGGCGGCCGGATGTACTCGTGGATTGTGAGCTACCTCAACGGCCGGTTTATTTGCATGTCTACGCCTGATGGAGAGACCACCCGTCATCAGGTTTGTCGTGGAATTCCTCAGGGAGGAGTTCTCAGTCAACCCAATTTAACGTGGCATTTATTGGACCGGTGTGTGAACGTCCCACTCACATTCACATCAGTGCCTATGCTGATTTTATCTGCATCAGGGCTTCGGGTGCCACACGTCCACAAATACGCACGAGATTACAACGTGTCGTGTCATCTACTTCAAGGTATCTACGACGGCAAGGTTTGCACTTAACGGCTGAAAAATGGGCTGCGGTCGCATTCACGCGCAAGTCTGTCTGTCGCTACCCGGCAACACTTCAGAGGGTGGAAATATCATATGTCTCCCACCACAAATTTCCGGGAATTATCATTGACCGCGATCTGTCACGTTCGAGGCATATAAATATACTAAAGAAAAGACTCACTCAATTTTGTCATGCCCTTCGCTTCGTAGCAGGCATTAAATGGGGCTCGACGGAGCGTTCCTTGCTAAGACTTTACGATACTCTCTTATGGGCTACATTGGTTACAGCCTTCCTGTACTCACCGCCAAGTGCATTTCCTGCATGCGGATATTCGAGAGTGTCCAAGCACAGGCGCTCAAGATATGCCTCGATTTACCACGTTGTGCCTGGAACAAAGGCACGATTGAGGAATCTTGTGCGTGCCCAATATCGATCTACCCTTAACACGAACCACTTCGTATATATTTATGCGCGCTTACATGGCACCGCTCTCACCCGCTGACGGAGATTTTTGATGAGCGACCGGACAGCCGTTTTCCACGTGCACTGCGCTTCCATCGATCCGAATTGCCATCAGACCATGCCCTGCCGCATCATCCCTAGCAGCCACCATGGGTAATGGCTCAGCCTTCAGTATGCCTGCATGTCCCTGGCATAATCCAGAAATTTGTGATGCCAGTTAGCGGACTAAAGCAACTTGCTCTTTCCTACACCTGGCAAGAATACCAAAACTGTGTGCACGTATACACGGATGGATCTGCGTCTCAAAGGCATCAACAGCAGCTTTCGCAATCCCCGCTGAGCAGACTACCCGCAGATTTATTTTAGGACACAAGTTTACTTCAACCGTTACAGAGCTTGCAGGGCCTTCGGGAAGCGATTCGCCACATCTGCGGAGAACCGCCTCAGGAGTGGTGCATTTCCACTGACTGTAAACTTGCGCTACAAATTTTGGGATGCTTCCTACGCCACACCGCCTACAAAGCTCTGGCTCTTGATATTAGTCTCCTGTCATTTGCTCAGGAAAATGGCCATCGTATAGTGTTTCGGTAAATCCCTGGACAATGTGGATTCGATGAAAATAAGACCGCCGACGCTGAAGCAAGGAGCGCCTTCAGCAGTGGCCTGCGTACAGCTGTGCCGTTCTCTTGATTGGACACCATTTGTCTCCTTTCGTAATCAATGAGGAGTTTGACGTCTAGGTACTGTGCCCTGCCAGACACTCGACACATACAGCTTAATCGGCTAGATCCGTCGATGACCTTTTCTGTTACTTGCGGAATACCACGCCCTATTGCATGCATAATCGATAGATTACGTTTAAACGTCGCCTTCACGCGCAAATACTTGCACTTAATAGGACAAGCAGACTCCCGCGACTGTACCACATGTGGCGTGCAAAAGACTATAGAACATGTTTCAGGGTTGTGTCTAGGATATAAACGTGAAAGACTCATGCTTGCACCTGTTTTGAAGTCTATGGACACAAGGCCCCTTTCGGAGGATTTGATCCTCGGCGCTTGGCTACATTGTTTAAAAACGGTACAGGCAACGCGATCGCTCTCACGCTTTTTAAGCGACACGGACCTTGCCTCGCGTTGGTGATGTTAGAAGCTCTGCCTGTTTACGTATTTTGTCATCTGCCTCCACCCATCATCATCACCTCCCGTCGTGACCTCCTTTTTTTCTTCTCTTTCCGTTCCCTAGTGCAGAGTAGCAGGCCAGATATTTTGCAGGCCAACTTCTCTGCCCATCAAGTCAATAAACTCTCTCTTCTAAAGAGGAGCAGGGGGATGCAAAAGCGAGCCTTCAGGCACTCGAGAGTAGTTGGCCGCGCTGCAAGTTGAAGTATCATTGTTGCAAGATACATAGAAAGCCATGACAAAGAAATCATTCTATCCACCTAATTATTTTGAGGTCAAGGTCAACATGCGCTAACATTAAGTGTATTAGATGTGGGGGCGACAACAGAGCCCTGCGGCACTCTTCACTTCCAATAGAGGAGTGCCGCAGGGCTTCGTTCTCGCCCCCACATTATTTAATGTGGCTTTAATTCCTCTTGTTCGAGCCCTTGAGCCCATACCTTCTATCTGCGTACTTGCGTATGCCGATGATATAACCTTGAGGTGCTGTCATCCAGATGCGTCATCAGTCTGTCCTTCAACACGCGCTGGATGTATTGACATCTCTCCTCCCACCTCTGGGTCTAACACTCTCTCCTACTAAATCATGTTTCATTCGAATTGGAAATAAAGCCGGCTTACGGAAAGCTCCCCCTTTAAATTTTACGGTACATAATTCTCTGATTCCTCAGGTAGAAACTGTTCGTATTCTTGGTATTCTCCTCCATACATCTGGGACTGGCACCCCATGGCTGACAGCCACCCGTAAATCGGCTCACGCTACTCTAGGTCTGATTCGTCGCATAGCTATGCGCTCTGGTGGCGCACGTGCTCATACAGCCCGCCAGCTTGTGCGCTCTATCCTTCAGCCACGGATAGTATATCAGACACAATTTCAACATCTCCCCCGCAGACTGTGGGACTCCCTTGAAGCTACCAATCGTGAGGCTATGCGCGTCACAACATATCTGCCTCGTTTAACACCCATACCTGTGCTACAGGAGTTCGCCCAACTTAATACACTCAATGAAATCATCGACCAACGGTGGCAAATAGAGCTCAAAAAAAGTCTCTCAAACTTCATCGTTTAAAGACACTTCCACCGTGGTCCTATTGCCAGCTCACTGACAATCGCCCCACTGTTTCCCCGTCGGTATCAGCAGCGTATCTGCCCGAAGGGTGCATATTATACAGGCATGCATCACAGTCTGCACAGAGGGGAGTTACTGCTGTGTATAGTCCATCTCATCCGCATCTTAACTCTCGCGCGACGTATACTGCGGATACGTGCACGCCCCTGGCATTGGAAGTTCAAGCCATTTATAATGCAATTGCTTCCCTTCCGCTAGTTCCAAAATTCAATACAATTCATATTTACACAGACTCCCGCGCCGCCCTAAACAGCCTAAGGCTGTTCGACGAACGTTCCAGATTTCACAATCAATTCATGTGCTCTGCGCAAAGTATCCATGTCCTGTGCGCATACACTGGATTCGCGGCCATGCCCAGGATCCACATAACATTCAAGCGGATGCTATGACTCATCTTCATACATTAGACGATCCGCCACCTTCGCTTCTACCCCCAGATCCGTTCCTGTCCCATGTTTCCGATTCCGAAGTTCTGCGCCAGCGAACACGCGCTCTAATTCTTCTTTGTTCGCACCCTCTCCCCCGTAGTCTTACTCTGCAGGAGCAGGTATCCGTGCGCCGGATTCGGGCAGGGGCGGCTCTGACACCATCTGTCCGTCATCGGTGGCGTGCCAAAGATCTGCCAGTACCTGACAGGTGCCCTCACTGTAGCGCTGCACCGGACATTTGTGATCTACGGCACTTGTTGTGGACGTGCCCAGCGACGGCTGCTATCAGAAAACGGCTCCTCAGGGAGGTGGGCCTGTGGTGGAACCGCGAAAGTGACTTCGCTAAGTGGACTATGGACAACCGTTTCATTAGCAACCTGTGCGACTACCTCAGCGCAACGGTTCTTCACTCCTTCTTTTAACTTTCAATCCCGTGCATTCCTTCCACCCCCCTTCCTTTTTCAACTTATGCCTCATGGCACACTTCTCGAATAAAAAAAAGTGTATTAGATTGTGGCAAACGTTGTCCAATATCTTGGCAAAATAAATTCAATCGATGAGTGAGTGGTGGTGAAGGATTGGGTCTGACTTAAGCGTACACGTAATTAGTTATGATTTAAAACAGGTTTGCGGAAGCCGTGTTATGCACATGAGAAAAACGAATTTTAATCAAGAAGTAGAATATTTCGGAGTAAAGGATTTCCTATAAAATATAATTTATGAAGTAATTTAGGATTTATGAAGTCCAAACACCTTCCCGACTCTCCAGTCGTCCGGTCTGTCACCCGTATCAATGCACTGTCGAAAATATAATAGCAGAGTGAAGATATAACGTAGAACACTTTCGAAACTTGGCATTAATGATTTCGAAACCTGAACTTGCAGACATCTTCAAAGACTGGATTATTTTATCGATACTACGACTATAAATAACAATTTCATGCGTAGGAAAATCATCGTAGGAGGCCAGATTAGGTAAAAATGACACATCTGAAAAGACAAAATTTCTTGCAAAATACAAAATTCAAAATAGTTGGACATTGAAACACAGTATAAATCTCTGCTAGGGTCGGATGGTGTAACTGAGGTCCTTGACGAAGGGTTAACAACAAGCCAGACTACTAATGCGGCAGCAATAAGGACCCCGTGTCGCAGAAAAGCCAGTGTCGTCAGCGTCGGCAGTGAGCGAAAAATTTCAGAATCTTTAGACCACTGTCTTCCTTTTTTCTTTCAGTTTTCTTTTAACCCTTCTCTTACGGCGCGGCTAAGGTGAATGCCATTATATGAGACAGATACTGCGCCATTTCTGTTCCCGAAAAACGAATTTTAATAAATAAAACCCAGTAGGAAACTGGTCGAGTTGGGGAATCGAACCAGAGCCCCCAGATTGCGAGACGAGCACGCTAACCACTCCACTACAGCAGCTCTTTTTTTTTCTTTATTGCATGGAAGAACTTCTGTAGAAAGGAGGAAACTTCAATCAGACTAGTTCGCGTCTCAAGTTAAGGGGCTGCTTAATATGAGCCCCCCATAGCCCTAACTCACCACTGCATCCCCATCAAAACATCAAAATTCAGGGAGGCACACACAAGCATCTAGGCACGGCAGCCAGCTTGGAGGTTCGTCGCGAGCAGCATATACACTCCTCACCAACGCACACTGTTCCCGAAACACAGATTTGGACGATCTTGGTGGCTCAGCATGTCTGTCCATCATACGGCTTTTCCAAAGACTGAATAGTCCCATCAACACAAACACGTCATAAGGCACAACAGAGTTTTTGTCAACAGGCAGAAATCTAATAGTGTATGGTGTAATTTCAATGTCCTTCTTAAGAGTTCGTTGTAGTATGTCCCAAAAGAACATGGCATCACGGCACAGGATGAAGCAATGATCAATTGTCTCAGGCACGTTACACAGACGACAATTCACATTCCAGGGTACAAACATCCCCTTGTCATTAAGGAATGTCTTGACAGGCAGCGTCGCTGTGTGTAGTTTGAAAAAGAACGTTTTAGCGGCTGCCTGAATGCACATCCGCCTAACACGCTTTAGAACACTGATGTCCAAAGACCCCAGATAAGGCTGCCGATACAATGGTGTAGGGAACAAAGACTCAGTGAGAGCCTGGGTCATCTGCTTTCTCGAGAGGCTATACAGGTAATCTAAAGAGAAGCGCACAGTGAGAAAATTGAAAGTGTCAGCAACCTCCTTAAGAAATCCCCATAAAGTCCCCTCAAGAGCCTGCACAGTCGGTGCGAATAAGTAAGGCAAATGAAAACTAAGCCGCCTAATGAGCACAGCTACCAGAAACGGGTCGTTTGCCGATTTGAAAAAGAAAAAACGGGAAACGAGTTGATGCACGAACAGGTGAACAAGGCTCACTCCACCACCCTCTAACGGAAGGAACAAGTTGTCACGCCTCATCGGCTCCCATTGAGAGCGCCAAACGAATGCTGCAAATATTCTATGTATTGCTTGCACTTTCCTCCTCGCACAATGCAGGACTTGAAGGACATACGCGAGCTTTGCAAACAAAAAAATGTTACAGACCTGTGCCCTCGCAAACACTGAGAGTTCCCTACCCATCCAAGCCTGTGTTTGCCGCCGTAGAGTTACAGTTTGTGAATCCCAGTAGGCTGTACTGTTGCGAACTTGGTGCAGCGGAACGCCTAGGTACTCAAGAGGGCTACACTTCCAGCATATACCACCGAAGTGGCTTGGCCTAGTTCCCCAATGACCCAACCAAAAGCCTTTGGATTTCTCTAAATTAAGAGCCGCGCCTGATACATCGCAGAACTGTTTAGTCAAGTTTAGAGCCTCGAGTACACTCTTTTTGTCAGAACAAAAGAGGGCGACATCATCAGCGTAAGCTAAAACTTTAACTTCACATTGAGCCAGAGAGAAACCGCGAATAGCTGCGCTGTTAATTATACTGAGACAGAGGGGCTCCAGATATAGGGCAAACAACAATGGAGACAGTGGACATCCTTGACGAACAGATGCTTCTAGTGGTACTGGTTTCGTTAGCTCCTGATTAACAATAACCCTTGTATAGGAGTTCTTATAGCACAGCCTTATGCCTTTGAGCAAGACGTCACCAATATTTGCATACTCCAAGACCGCGAACAAGAAATCGTGCCGAACTTTATCAAACGCCTTAGCCAAGTCAATTTGAATCAGAGCTACTTGGCCTATCTCATCTGATACTGTCTCTAATACTCAACGTGCAATATGGATATGTGTTTGAATACTGCGGCCTCTAATACCACAGACCTGATGCGGACCTATCAAGTCCATAATGACGAGCTGCAGACGACTGCTAAGAACCTTGGCAAAAATTTTGTAATCAACATTGCAAAGGGAAATTGGAAGATATCCCTCAACAGTTTTCAACCAATTAGTATCTTTGCTTTTGGGAATTAATATTGTTTGCCCAGAATAAAAAGTGGGAGGCAGGACACCCACATCATAAGATGCTTTGAAAACTTCCATCAAAACAGGCACTAGGCAAGGCGAAAATGTTTTATAGAAGTCGCTAGTAATACCAGCTGGCCCAGGAGATTTCTGGCTCTGCAGGGCAGAAATGGCTGATTGAATTTCATTTAAAGTGATAGGTCCCTTCACTATAGCACACTCCTCATCATCAAGTCGAGGGAAGTTTCCGAGCAAGGAACTGTAATCGAAACCCTGACTTGGATCTTCGCAACTGCCAAACAGCTTCCGATAATAGTCGAAGAAAGCAGCAAGAATACCAAGCGCATCACTGTATGTGCAATCACATACTGAATTTCCAATATTTCCTTCGCAAGAGCATTCTCTCTTTCATCACTCAGGGCCCGACGAGAAGGTTGCTCATCAAGAAACCTTCGGGACCTAGATCGTATCAAGGCTCCCTTATATCTGTCTGTCGCAAATTGTTGAAGCTGTGCTTTTACGTTATTAATCTCTTCGAGATAGGCACCGGGGCTTACCCTATCTAGCTCATGTAGCTCCGTTAGGGTGCGCCCAAGCTCACGAAGGTGGTGTCTCTTCAGGAAAGCGATTCTTGCTGAGGCCTCAATTGCCAAGTTTTTGATCTCCTGTTTAAACAAGTCCCACTTTTGAAAAATGGAAAGGTCACGGCGTGACCATACGTCCTTCAAACAAGTAGGTACAGCACGCTGAAAGATTTCGTCTGAGAGCAGACAGTTATTCATCTTCCACAACTCCCATCGAGGGTGAAGTACATGCCGAGTGTACTTTCCTATCTGAAGAGACACCATACAGTGGTCACTGAAGAAAATGGGCCGCACCCAGTAGCCAAACACACTTGCTAATGCGTCAACAGAAACGTAAATTCTGTGAAGGCGAGCATTAGAGGAAAACTGAAAATGAGTGAAATGTATACTGTCGCCTTTTTCCTGCCCCACATCCACAAGACTATATTCAGAAACCAAATCGGTAAGTAATGCAGCACTATGGTCCTATCTCTTGCATACCACTGAACGGTCCTCATCCCTACAAACGCAATTAAAATCTCCCAACAATATAATTTTGCGGTCCGTGCACAAATGTTCAACTAATGACAGAAAAAAAGCCTTCTATCGCGCTGCTTTGTAGGGGCATAAACACAAATAATCCGCCACTGTACACCTGAAATTGTGAGATCACAGCATATAAGTCGCCCCTCGTCATCTATGCAATAAGACATGGCTGTCATCTCTAGCGTGTTCGCCAGGAATAGCATACAACCTCCGGATAAGCCTCTCGCGTGGCTAACAATAATGCTGTATTCCGACAAAAAAGGCTCAAGAGCAGCTGCTGTCTCTTCATCAGAGGACAACTTTGTTTCCTGGATAGCGGCTACACACACACTCCATTTCTTTAAGAGATGCCGTACCTGCTGTTGCCTCCTACGATTACGCATACCCCTAACGTTAAGGGTAGCGACTTCATATGCTGCGACGCTCGCCATTTTGGTGCCAGTCTTAACAAACGCCATCCCCTGGAATGTGGTGGCCCGCCGCCAAATTGGCGACCTCTCGGGCAGACATCGCCCACCTCTTTAACACCACCCTTCCCGTGGCCTCTACACATTGTGCCTTCTGGCTAGCGCCATCGATACACACCTCGTTAGCACCTGCAGGACGCTTCAAAGGTGCGGTGCTGTCCATGTCTTCCTCTGAGACAGCCAAGGCCTCGGCCCACGAACCCGAGGGGAGCACATCACTCGCTGCCACACTGACAGCCGACAGAGAACCTGACACGCCAGAGATCGACGCCACACACGTCTCACCGTTACCCTCCAACGACGAAGCAGAATCAGCATCAGAGGAGGATCGGCGAGCATTCACTGGCTGTATCGCCTCGACTGACTCCACAGGAGGCATATCCGGACGTTGACCTGTGGCAACGAGGTGTTCCTGTGCAGCAAGCACAGCAGTCTCTGTAACACTCACGGGGAGGCCCGGGTCCGGCGGTTTTCGTCCTGGAGGCGTGGATGTTAGATGGCCAGTCGCTTCATATCCCGTGTTGTTTTGAGGTGTTGAAGTCTTCTGTTCCCCATCTATTCGATGCTCATGACTTAGTTTTCCTGTCGCGTCCACAACCTCAGACACATCCATAATGTGTTCTGATGCCACGTCATCTTCCCGTGACCACTGGCCTTGACGCAGCCTGTCAGCGTAACTCAAGACACAGTTCTCCGCAGTATGGCCAAAGCGTCGGCACTGAGTGCATCGAGGCTTGCGACACTGGCGTCGGACATGTCCAACCCGGCTACATCGGAGGCACAGTGGAGGTCTCCCTGGGATAAGGACTAATGCCTGCACTTCATAAACATTAAGTGTGTGTGGAATGGTGCTAGCTGACACTCCATCCTTGAGTGTGAGGGAGAGTTCACGGTTCGCCGTTTCCATATGCTCCATCCCTGGGCACCGCCACTTTTCACGCTCCACAGACTGGACCGTGCCATAAGGCTCTAATGCTTCCACAATCCTCCGGTGTTCCATATAGCGGGGAAGCCAAAGGAGCTTAACCTTGACGTTCTTAATATCCGGGTCAAACACCATGCACCGCAGTTCTTTGACAGGAAACTCCGCTTTGTTAACAAGCTTCTGTTTGGAAGAACTACTCTCGCAGGTAACCATCCACACGTGGCTCATTTGGTATTGACCAATGCACAAAATTTCCCGGAGATTCAATATCTGTGCGAGTGCGTCACGGAAGTCAGGTGCTCGGTACGGGCGACCCTTAAGGTCAGCATGCAGGAAAACGGTATTAAGGACAACATTACCGGTTGGCAATCGGGGAAGGACAACTTTGTACGAGTCCGTAGTGTCCTGAGACGTCGGTAGACCTCGGCCAACGGCCGATGCGCTGTTTCCAGCATGGAGCATGTTAAAGCACAGCCGCTCAGAACAGCAGCTCGATGGTTTGGAATGAACAAAAGCGCGTCTAGTGAATACGGTGCTGTCTTAGAAGGGTGCTTTTCCTTCACATACGGCGCGGTCTGGGTGTCCAGCGAGATTTGGGAGACAGGCGTCATTTCCTTTATTTAAAACCAATTTTATTTCATTTTTCTTGCTTTACGGCTTGTTCGGGTGTCCACCACTACATGTTTCCTTTCCTTAAATTGTCCGGGCAACACGTCGGGCTGCACGGACGATAGCATTCCGTGGATCCCTTGGCAACGCTGCAACACGCTGCCGCGTACTGCTCTTCAAGTCGAAGCTGAAGTGCCCTCCAATTTTTTCAGGGTTATCACGGTGCACGCGTGGTAGTGTCGTCTGCATGAAGCAATTTTTTCCTTGTTTCAGTGCCCGACCGTAAGTTTTGTTAACTTCTTTATATAATGCCCAACGGTTGTCTGAAGGAGATTGTCTTGGCGCGGTAAAGTCGCTTTTTCCATTTAGATAATCCGCGCAAGTATGCAACATAACAAGCTGTGTTAGCATGTGAGGTGATTACACTTTTTGTTAGAAAGTTGCACTTCATTCGTAGACATTGGGTTTACAAATATTCCATTTAGTATTCACGCTTCAGACTGAAAAGTGGGTCTTAAATAAGCCTAGGGATGTGGCAATGTCATGGCTAATTTGTCCAATGCTAGCTCTGCTGTAATCGCGAACGGTTTTAGCGGCTTTTGTTTTAACTTTGGCGAATCTTCTTTCAAATGCTTATATTAGCATCCGCTACTGGGAATTTCTGAAGGATTTCTCTTTTCCTCTTATCATTGCTTTCTCATTTCTTGTTTTCTTCCATCTTTTTTCTTTCATATTGCCTTTCTTTTCTTTCTGTATTATCACTTTATCTTTTTTTTCATTCGGTGGCCCTCTCTTTTATTGTACCTTGCCTTGTAGATGCCTCATTCTGTAAGCAAGTAAAAAAGCTGGCGTATATTTACCTACATGCCTTTTCATGTCTGTGAAATTTTTCGATGTTAATTGCTTTATAATTGTTTATGTTCGTTTCGTTTTGTTCTGGGCATCGCCTTTAGTTTTTCTGTTTCTACTTCACGCATCAGATCTTCTTCTTCCTACTATTCTTTCTCTTTTCATCTAAATTGTGGAGGCGATCTCATCACTTCCTTCTTCTTATCCATGTCCAAATTTTTCGAGAAAAAGTCTTGAAAATTGGAAACTTGTATCACTCTGTTGTGGGAATTTTGAAGGTTATGGTCCATTCTTCTCATAGGAAGCAAAATATTTTTCTTAAAATGTTTCCATCTATCGAATCGAACAATTAAGACTTCCATTGCTAACCAAGGGGGAATAATTTTGACGACAGCAATACCGTTAAAAGAAAAATGTTTGGGACTGCCGTCGAGTCATCTGCTGGTATATTGGTTGTTGCAGTGAAATCTCATATTCTGTTAAAAAAGTGTGTTCTTAATCGGTTTCGCAATTAAGAATAGTTTTTCCAGAATTACTACGTATTTTTTCGTTTCAAAAAGCAGCCGTGGATCGTTTTGCTTTGAACCTCAGGATGGTTTATTTTTAATTCCCTTTACTGAATAGCGTTTACTGAATAGCTTTTATTGCTGTTCTAGTCTGTTTGTGTGGGTTTGAGGATTTCAGACTTTGGCGTTTCTTAATAAGATCTGCCTCCTGAGAGAGCTTGCTGGCGTCCTGTCTAAGCATCCTACCGCCTACTTGTCTGGAGGACTCGATAATGACAGTTATAAGATGATTGTTAATTTCCTGACCATTTTGCTTGTCGTCCGAGGTTAAACGAATACGAGATCTGCTCCACTACGAGATCCGGAATTCGTCATATTCCTCTGATATTGCTAATTCGTTGATGGGAGCCGCTTCATTAGCGTCTTCAATTCCCTCTTCATTTCTAGGCTACTTCGAGACCGTGCCATCATGCGGCCGCTACCTCACACATATTCGAGGACAAAGAAATATCTGCGGAACTATAAAATATATATATATATATATATATATATATATATATATATATATATATATATATATATATATATTTAAATTTCGCTATATTTGTATAACGCTATGTTCTGCCCACTTTGTTTCTTGTGTCTGTCTTTTTGCGCTATAAATTCAAAGCATATGTACCAACTAGCAGCAGGAATGTTCTCGCACGATATTCGAGGACATCCACGTAATACACAGTCCCAGCGTTAGGGCACATTCTGAAGTGTATTTTGTTTTTTAGCGATAGCTACACTACGCGAGCCACTTCGCGGGGTCAGCGTGGCTGAGCGCTTACCCGTAGCGCCAGCGCTCCGCCAGCTGTGCGCATGTGCGGAGTGATGTCATAGACCGCAGCTGATGTGTGCGCCTCGCGCCTTGCCGCTGTGCCGACAGCGGAGCAGACGCTGCCCGCCTCGTCTGTTGTGCGCATGCGCGGAGTCATGTCAGAGTACGCAGCTGTTGTGCGCGCCGTGCGCCTACATTACGCTAGCATTTTGAGCCTTCATCGCGGTGGCGCCCTGGCCACCATGCAGCTGCCAGCGGTGCGGCACGCCGGCGAAACCGAGTGGGGGAGGAGTGGATAGGAGGAGAGGTGGTAGAGAGTGAAACCGCGTCCAGAGACGAAGATGCAGAAAGAACGGCCTGCGAAACGCAGCGGCGCAAGACTGACTCCTATTCGACTGAGCGAATTCCACTAAACAAGCTGTAGCTATCGCCTCACTCCAGGTTTAACCAGAGTTAAACCACAGCCATATTTTAAAACTCGCCATTGGGACTCTTTCATGTCCACTTCCTCTTTTGTCCTTTGGGGAAGAAAGAATTCGCGATCAGCAAAATACACCCCACTATATATACAGCCTGTGCTATATTCGCCAGCTGCCTGTTCTACAGGCTACTTGTTTGAAGGACGTTCTGGCGGGCTAGTTGGTTCATGATGAACAGGAAGGGTATAAACTGCGCGAACAAGACGGGACGAGAAGCACACATATCGACAGACAAAGCGCAGTCTGCCGATTTGTGTGCCTCTCGTCCCGTCTTGTTCGCGCAGTTTATACCCTACTTGTTTGCCTACCTTGACATTGAAGGTACACATCAGTATAGTGAACTGTGTTTTGCTTGGTCATTGCCAATTCCACGTCTTCGCTGCATCGTTTGAGGATCTGGTCATCATGGCTAGATGTAGGAGCAAGAAACTTTAACAGTCTCGCATTGCACGTCCTATTAAGCTTTATTAAGACAACTGCGATGATGTCGTTAAAAACAATAGAATTCCTGTACGTAACCTGCTGTACCCTGAGCGATGAGAAATTGCAAACATAGTTCTCACCTGTCAGTTAACCAACTATCGCACTATACGTGTAAATCCTTCGGTACTGCAAAGCCTCATATCTCCTTTAAACTTCACTAAGCGCTATGACATCTCATTTCACCAAAACTAGCTCTGCTAGAACCAGTGCTATACCAGTCTCGTTATAGAGGGTTATAGTGTTAAACGTTCATATGTTTTTTTTCCAAAGGTTGTTTGTCCACAGACAGAGTATAACACACTCAGCTGCTTCAAAGCTGTGAGCGCCGCTTTGTTCGTTTGTTCCGCAGCAGCTGGGAACTAATGAATGACGGTTAATTTTTCTATTTATATTCGAGGCTGTGGCCAAATGCCACACCAGGAAAGTCCAGTCCTGCTGATGGAGTGCGTGGTAGTCTTGGTTTTGCCATGTCAGGCCGCATACCATTCCTGCTAATGCAATACCATCCACATACAGTTTTTTTTATCGGGTGCAGTACTGCGCGGTCCTTTTGCACGCTAGGTGGCTGCTCTACCACTACGCCATCGCAGCTTTCTCTGGCCCTAAGAAATTCTTTCGTTCTTTCTTCGTCTGTTTTTTTTTATTTCTTCCTCATCTGCCACGCTTCCGTCTTGTTACATTGCGTGTCGAAAACGTAATAAACCACCGGTTTTAATGCGTGTGATTTAGTTGGTTGGTTGCCTTCAAATAAGGTTGGCACATACACCCTACTGGAGAGTGGCCAAGACACTGGCAGTAAATCAATGGATACAAGAGCATTTAGAGGGGTAAACGAGTAGGATAATGACTAGGGTGGGAGATTAGACGACGCAACGAGAGGGGTCCTGTTCTCTGGGAGATTGAAGACGGGGCAATGGCTTTATGAGCAAATACCAATATAACATATCCAATGTTTTTATTTCGCACTGCCCGAGAGCGCGAAAGGAAAAAAAAACTTGAAATGGTAGTCGCTGCGTTTCTAGAAGAAAATTTTGCACAGCAGGCCGCGTGGTCTTGTTGCTTCTTCCCAGAAAAAGAGCGCCAAAGGAAAGAGCAATCGTAGTGGACACAGGCAGATCCAACTGGAGAACAAAATTAGTTTTTAATAGGCACCTCCGATAGATATCCTTTGCCCATGATCGATTTTTCTTTTTTGCCTAAATTAGAATATCATGAATACGGTTTTGTTCTCTAATACATTGTGCTGTCTTGCTGTCTGTCCACAGATTGTCTATAATTGTCCTCTCCACAGTAATTTGGGGGGCCGTGAACCTAATTTCAAGTCTTTTGGTTCGCCTCAGTGCGTCTCTCATCGTTGAGTACTGGTAAGTTGCAACTTATGTACATATTCTTGAGGGGCAAAGGACTTTCTGTTCCTAACATGAAAATGCTTCTAAAATGCAGTAGATCCTTTTCTGATTCCCCTATTCATTTCATACACGATGTTACAGTCGGCCGTTACTTATGCACTCTTTGGATGTATTATTTAACAAAACCAAGAACTTTGTTCTCTCTGAAACTGGATGTTTATATTTTTGAATATTACTTTATAATTCGTCATATTGGTTTCGAAACAATGATACTGTTGTAGCGGTCCTGCCTTTAGGTCATACTTTCCGTTTGCCTAGGATTTACTTAACTTCGCATTATCATCAATAATCCGAAAATTTCATGTCATTTCGCTCTGAATTTTCTTCCCAACACATCCAAGTACGTTTCTCTCAATACATTCTGCAAATGCACGGCGATTATTACTAGAAACGTCGAGTCTTTCTGCCCGACACGCTTCCTGACAGAAGTTTTATCGCTGCTCTCAAGGAGGGTGGTGTGTCTCTGCAGCGGATATCGATAACTTCCTGTCCCCTATTTATATGCCTTTCCTATGCCCCGATTCTGAAACACCTACATGACAGCCGAGGTCGCATCTCCGCCCAATCCTTTCTGTTATTGTATAAAGATTATTTAACGGTCGGTTATATTCTTCCCATATCTGAGTTAATAATGATAATATACGCTATTTATTGAAGCTCTTATAAAGGCCAGCCCGGTGCGTTGGTTTCCAGAAATCGAAGGCATCTAAAGTTATACTCGTGTCTACCTTACTAAAGAAATCGTGAGGAATTGAGAGTAAGCTGATCGGTCCTTAGTTTTTCAGTTCCTTCACTTTCCCCTTCTTGTGTGTAAACATACTGCTGGCTTGCCACCAACATTACTGTGGGTTTGATGTCATGAGTAAGTTCGTGGACAAAGTGACCAAGTTTTTTAACAGAATCCCTTCAGTGTTCTTTGAAAGATCCGTAATTTTCGCAACTGCAGCCGATTTCCGCCGCATGAACTCTTGAAGCATACTAGTCACACTTGAAATCTCTACAAATAATTTTAACCGGCATCAAACCAGGTTCCTAAGTGTCAGAAAAAAACGCTGTTCATTTCAATATAAAAAATAATGTGACGTCCCCATTAACGTGGTACTTCACAATGATAGAAATAAGTGCAGTGGCATGGTGGCCATTTTTGTCAAGAAAATTACAATTCAGTGTATTTCTGGATACCGAAGGCGTAGAGTTCTTCTCCTAAGAAGAAGAAGAAGAAAACGAGGACGTTGTTCGATCTCCTGTCGCTTCAGCTCTGTGTATTAACCTAATTTTTCCTAATTTACCTAGTTTTATTTGAATATTCGAGGACGGCAGCATCTTCAAGGCGGTACTGTCCCTATGGGAAGAATACGGCTGCTCCGGCGCCGGCAAGCCTAAAGGGACCACGTTATTCAAAGGAGGCTGGCTCGGAAGAGGCGGCCGTCGCTTCGCAGGCTGGGGAGCGACCAGAATATGGACTGGACCACCCGTCCAGCGAGGCCTCATCGCTTAGTGGGGATGACTCAACGATCGTGGACGGTGATGAGTCAGTGGCCGATATGGCTGACGGGGACAACGAGGGCTTCAAGTTGGTGAGTCATCGCAAGCAACGAACGGTAGGAATTCCAGTAGTGGTTGAGCCCACAGAATAGGGGGTTGAATTAAGAGAGAAGAATTCCATGTTCCTTTTCGCGGCCATTCAATCACTGCTGGGATCAGCTCCGATTCGAACTCGGTTCACCTTGCACGGGGCTCTTCAGCTGGATGTCTCGACGGAAGAGCAGGTTGACAAGCTCCTGCAGAGCTCTCAGATTTTTGGAATCACTGTTAAAGTGCGGTTGCCCCATTCCTACATGAAGAACACCTGTTTCATTAAGAGTGTACCATAGTGGTATTCAGAACGCAACCTATTTGATTATCTGAAACCACAAGGTGTACTGCACGTGAAACGACTTGTGCGTCGTGTGGAGTCTCCAGGAAAAGAATGGGCTGCGACACCTACCAATTCTGTCAAGTTGACATTCGCTCCCAACTCAGAGCTCCCCGAAAAAATTTATCTGGGATTCACAAAACACGCAGTTGCAGATTTCACTGAAGCTCCTCCACGGTGTTTTAGATGCCAACGGTTTGGGCACGTGGCCGAAGTTTGTACAAAGGATCGACGCTGTAAGCGGTTCGGAGGCGACCACGACGTTAAAACCTGCAAGGCAGATTTGGCTTGCGCCAATTGCGGTGGTGATCATCCAACAAGTTTCGGAGGCTGCCTCTTCCGTGTGAGCGCTCTCCACCGTCGGATATCCATTATTGCTGGTCCAAAAACCCCACCGACTGCGACGCTTGTCCCTGGATTAGACAAGTTCCCAGTGTTGGAGTCTGATGCTGTTCCGTTGCCCAAAAATGTTCCTAGGAGCCCTGAGCCTAGCAAGACGCCAAAACCCAGTGCGTGCGAGTCGGCTGTTCGATCTCCAGCAAGAAGAGTCCATGTTCCTGAGCGGCCGAATCACAGCCAGACTCCACGGCAAGGAGGATCCTTATATGCACAAGTGACAAAAAACTAGCTACTGCGGCCAAGAGTGTGTCCCCGTCGGCATCTTTGTCGATGTAGTAAGTGAGTGCGTTGCGCAAAATAAGGAGCTCAAAAATCAAGGTATGTCTGACCTTCTTCATGTTTTGTTTGGGGCCTTGCGTTCACATGTTCCAGCGTTGGCGCCTGGTAACCTGAAGAACTTCCTACAGATGGTGCTTTCTTTTCAGTCCCTAATTACAACCTTCACAGCAAACTTCTTTGCGATCTAAAGTGGATGGTGTTAAGCCTCGTGGATCTCATATGCACCGAAAAGTGCCGTTTATATTGCAGTGGAACTGCGCTGAGATTTTAAGTCGATTAGGTGAACTAAAAGTATCCATGAAAGAGACGTGTTCCAGTATTGGCCCTGTCAGAAGCTGGCCTGCCAAGCGGGAGACGTTTGACTGGATATGTCGCCCATAAAAACTGCAGCATAAAGTCATTTCCTGCAGGAAGTGCTGCGCTTTACATAAGAAGGGAGATTCCACATGTTTCTCTAAGCGTTGCCGATCTTTGCACGGATGACATTGAGGTAGCCGTTGTGAGAATATAGCTCGGCTCTCGAACCCTTTCTATCGCATCCATGCACGTGTTTCCGCGGAGGAAGGTAGCATTGGATTTGTTTCTGCAGCAACTCGGCGACAGCTGCCACGCTCCTAGAATCATCTGCGCTGATTTCAACGCCCATCATGCCATCTGGGGTGAGAGGAACACGGATTCTCGTAGACGCAAACTCGTAGAGGTTATTGACAGTTTGGGCCTGTGTGTTGCCAACGACGGAAGCCCCACTTTCTTCCGGCCTCCAGCCTCAGCGACAGCTATAGACCTGACACTGCATTCATCCGGATTTAAAACCCAGGAACCTTTGCGCAGCGAGAAGGGCGGAGCGCCATCTCGTGCGGAAGAAGGACGACAGGCAACTGAAGACGACCTTCAATAGGCTGAATTCTGCTATTAGACGGCACACGAACAATCTGTACAGGTCGCAATGGGCCTCATTCTGCGCTGGTTTATCTGTGTTCTCGCCGACGACCTGAATGTAGCGAGTTATTGGCAGCCTTGATAGAGAATCCCGCCCTTCGAAGCTTTTTGAAGCTCTTGCAATATGTAAGGAAAAGCCTATCGCGCGCTTGGCAGAGAAATTTGCAGACGCACTCGTACGCGCTGATTCTGGAATATATATATATATATATATATATATATATATATATATATATATATATATATATATATATATATATATATATATATACACCACCTGCTTTCTTAAGATCTATCATGGACGTCCCGTTCACGCTTCGTGAGCTCCAGACTGCGCTCAGTGGCCTGCGGCGCCGGTGTGCACCAGGTCCCGACGGCATCACCAATCAAATGCTGAAGAATCTGCACTTGCAACTCAGAAAGGAGCTCCTCAACTTCGTCAATCGAGTTTGGGGGACTGGCGATGTTCCTGCGTCATGGAAGGTGGCACATGTAATTCCAGTACTGAAGCCTGGCAAAGACATGACAGACCTTGCCTCGTATCGCCATGTGTCATTGACCTCTTGTGTAGCTGAGTTGATGGAGAGGCTGGTAAATGAACGCTTATCGTGGTGGCTTGAGGACAGCAAGGCACTGCCAACATGTATGACAGGATTCCGCCGAGGTCTCAGTACCCAACATAGCGTCTTAGACTTGGTCAGTCACATTGAACACCAGAGAGCTTACGGCCTTTCCACCTTAGCCATTTTTCTTGATGTTGCGAAAGCTTACGACAGCGTGCTTCAGAGCTCTATTATAAACAGTTTGCAAGACATGGGCATAGAGGGCCATATGGTAAGATTCATTTACAAGTTTATAAGTGATCGCGCGGTTCGTGTACGGTTAGGGAGTACGTTAAGCACCGAAAGGGTTCTATCACGAGGTGTGCCTCAAGGAAGTGTTCTTTGCTCCGCGCTCTTTAACGTCGTAATGGCTGGCCTTCCCGATTCTTTGAAAAAGAGTTGCTGGCAAGTGCGTATGTCACTTTATGCTGACATCTGTATTTGGATTACTGGCTACCAACACAAGCGATTAGTCCTGATAGCTCGACAGGCTCTACTTTCGGCACAAGCTTACTTTCAAGGTGTGGGGTTGTCTCTGTCAGTGGAAAAATCCGGCTTTGTTCTGTTTCCAGGTGTAGGAAGACGTCAATATGGTTTATTTATTTATTTATTTATTTTACCCTCAGGGCTTACAGAAGCATTGTAGAGGGGAGGGGCAGAAATACAAGCAGCACTATGCAATTTGGTTAATAAAAGAGAACAGAGAAAAAAAAATAAGGCAACAACACAACGACGAAAAAAGAACAAGAACGGCAGGTATTCAAAGCACACGGGCAGGTTACAAATGCGCATTAGTTTGGTTGGACAGAATGCAGCAGAGTACAGTATCAACATAAAAAATAAAAAAATGAAGGAACAGTCATACAGAACATGATAAGCGCCAGTGCAAGTTTTAAAAAGAAAATAAAAAAGGGCTTCAAAATATGTTAGTAAGGCAAGTACGAAATCGGTGGTTGTCAGTGATAGCGACCAGGTCAGCAGGTAGTTGGTTCCAGTCACGGGATGTTTTTGGTAGAAATGAATGTGCATATTTCGTGGTGTTGTGGCGAGGTATGGCGACTTTGTAGCAGTGATCTACACGGGCAGAAACATGAACAGCATCTGTGATAAGGCGCGTCCTGAGTTGATGGTTATGATGATAAATTTTATGGAAGAGGCAAATACGAGCAATGTTACGACGGACAGTGAGAGGGAGCAAATTTAGACTTAGTTTCATGTTAGTGACGCTTGCTGTGCGGTGGTAATTATTGAGAATAAAACGAGCAGAGCGATTTTGTACGCTCTCCAAGGTTTTATTCAGTGATACATGGCCAGGATCCCATATGGATGAAGCGTACTCGAGATTGGGTCGTACATAGGTAGTATATAGCTGTTTTTTAAGTGGAGATGGCGCTAGTGAAAAGTTACGTTTCAAATACCCAAGCATGCGATTGGCTTTGGCTGTTACGTAGTTAATATGAAACTTCCAGGAAAGGTTATTCGCAATGTGTACTCCAAGGTACTTATAAGTTGAAACGGAGTCGAGTGGAGAATCATTAATACAATAGCTTGGACAGGATGATTGACTGCGGGAAATTCGCATTGTTTTGCATTTTGTAGCATTCAGTTTCATCTGCGAAATGGAGCACGAAGAAGCGATATTATTTAAGTCAGTCTGGAGTAAAGTCACATCGGAAGCATTAGCTATTTTACGGTAAATTACGCAGTCATCAGCGAAAAGACAAATAGAGCTAGAAACACACTTGGGTAAGTCATTATTATAAATAAGAAAAAGCAATGGAGCCAAGACAGATCCCTGAGGCACTCCTGATTGGACGGGTACCTCAAGGGAGTCAGTCTCGTTAGCTGTGACATACTGGGTGCGGTTTGAAAGAAATGCGATTATCCAGTTAAGTACTATAGGATCGATGTTAAGGCGACTGAGTTTTAGTATAAGAAGTTGATGGTTAATCTTATCAAAGGCCTTCGAAAAATCTAGAAACGCACAATCAGTAATGAACCCCGAGTCTAAAAATGAATGTAGATCATTGGTGAACATAAGTAACTGTGTTTCGCATGAGTATAATTTGCGGAATTCATGCTGGGAGGGATGAAAAAACTGGTTTGATTCGAGAAAGTTGACGAGGTTGGTGAAAATTATGTGCTCAAGTACTTTGCAGGGTATTGATGTCAAGGAAATGGGGCGATAGTTAGACGGTTTGTGTGAATGGCCAGATTTGTATATAGGAACAACTTTCCCTGTTTTCCAGTCTTTGGGTAGACAGCTCTCGGTAAGTGATTTGGTAAAAATAAAGCTTAATAAAATAGAGCAGTATTCAGTAGTGTTCTGAAGGAATTTTGATGTGATTCCATCGACACCACAAGACGATGATCGTTTCAGTTTACTAATGATGGTTCTGATTCCGGCGGGATCAAAAACAATGGGGTCCATTGGAGAAAAATGAGCGTGAGGGAAAAGCGGGCATTGAGTGGCTGAGGGACTAGTGAACGAGAGAGAGAAGGTGTTATTCAATAAGGCAGCGCATAAATTTTCAGGGACCTGTTTGCCACACTCCTCAATCAGGGTGATTGTTCGATCGTTGGAGCTCTTTACAATGTTCCAAAATTGTTTCGGATTCGTACTTATTAAGGAAGGAAGTGTCGTGTTAAAGAAATTGAATTTAGCTGTTTTCAGAGCGTTTATGTAGTTTTGTGCTGCCTGATTGTATATTGACCATCGGTTAGGACTACATCTCATTTTTGCTTGGCGAAAGAGCCTTTTTTTCTTATTGGATAAGCGTTTTAGATAGGTGTTATACCAGGGGGCACTGGATGAGTGATGGATCGTTCTTAGTGGAATATACTTGTCACTGAGATGGAGAAGTTTACTTTTGAAAGATGACCAGAGTTCGGAAACCGAAAGCCTCGAGTGGATTTGCAAAATGTCATCGAGAAATGAGGAGAGCTCCATGTTAATAGCGTCAAAGTTGGCTTTGTTGTAATCTCGGATACGTTTCTTTTGTCGCTTTGCTCGCGTAGATGGCACTGAAAACGAGAAGTGTAATATGTCATGGTCGCTGAAGCCTGGTACGTGTAATACTGCAGAACTGATGTCAGGAGCTGATGTAAGTATTAGATCAATCAGAGAAGATGACGACGGTGTCACACGTGTTGGTAGATTGACAAGCTGAGATAAACTGAAGTCAGAACAAACAGTGACAAAGTTAGAAGCTTCAGCGGTAGTAGAACTAGCGCAAAGATTGGACCAGTCAATGCTTGGGAAGTTAAAATCCCCAAGCAAAAAAATAGGTCCACCAGGAAACTGTACAGTGATTTGGTTAAGACAGTCATGGATACCTTCACAAAACGCCGTGCTGCAATTGGGAGGGCGGTAACAGGCACCAATGACAAATTTTTTGAAAGCAACAGTTATACAGCACCAAACTGTTTCTAAGTCACAATCAACAGATATAGGAAAACACTGAAAACTTTCATTGATAGCAATTAGGACTCCACCACCCATTCTATCAGCTCGATCATAACGAAAAGTAACGAAGTGTTTATTGCAGTCGAACAGTTCATTTGATGATATTTTCTCACAAAGCCAAGTTTCATTTAGGACAATTACGTCTGCTTCAGAGTCGTTAATTAGCGCATTAAGTTAGTCCTTTTTATTGTAGAGGCTGCGAATGTTCGTGTATAGCACAGAAACTTTCGACACTGATCCGCTTCCCCTCACCCATCCCTAACTTTTGGACGAGTAAGTGCGGCCAGAACGTGTTGCCATGGTGGGTGGGGCCTCGTTATCAACTGTTCGGCTAGCGGGTGGCATCTCGCGTATGTTGTTGGTAAGCGCGTCATAAAAGTAGCATTTGTCTTTGGCAAGTAATTTATTGTGACGTAGCTTGTACTTAGTTTTGAGTGATTTCGCGAACTCAAGAAGTTTCTTTCGAGCTTGTCGAGTAGCTGGGCAGAAGTCCTCGCTCATGCTGAAATTGCTATCCTGAAGGCCGGACCGCTTGGAAAATACCAGCTCTTTGGCCTTGTGGGTTATGAATTTAACAATAAGCGGCCTGTTTTTTCCGGAATCGTATCGGCCAATTCTATGAGCACGCGCTACGGCATCTGATGTTAGCTGCAGCTCAAGTTCCTCAGAAAGTATAGCTAAAAGTTTTCCTTCGGACTGCTGGGGTGTTTCTGATTCGTCGTCACTGATTCCAAAAAAAAATTAAATTATCGCGACGAGAATGGTCTTCCATATGATCAAGTCGAGAGCGGAGGACTATGGAATCTTGTTCAAGGCGGTCAATGTTTTCTTGTGCTTCATTCATGTCTAGCTGTACGGTTGCCAATGAAGCGGTTGGCTGCTCAACACTTGCTAAACGTTCATTTATTTCAGATATGGTGCTAGAGAGCAAGACCTGCTCCTGCTTGATTTCGATAATAGTCTGGGATAAGTTAGCTTGGTTTGCTTCTATCCTGATGCATCTCTCGTTGGTTTCTTTAACCATTTTGAGCAATTCAGTCATATCGTTATCTTTCGGTCCCGGGTTTTTTTCAACATCACCACACATTAACAGAAAGAGCGAGCAAAATGAGGCTGCCAGTGTTCCAGGGCATGGAAGCACAATAATAAATGGATCATCTGATTTAAAGCATTTAGTAGGAAGATATGACGACTAACCTGCGCAAAGAAGACGATAACGTGTGAGTGCATCATCGTCGAAGAGGTGCTTCCATGCCCACTGAAGACGAACCGCTCGGCGTCCGCTTTTAAGCCTTCCGTTTTTCGAAATGTTGATGACGCTGTGGCTGGACTACGATGGATGAGGCCTGGTCTAGCAGTGCAGATGGAAAAAAGGCAGGGGAAGCCGGCGGAATGCGGCAAACCAGCGAAGCTTTGTCCAGGCAATTCAGTGTTCTTTTCACTGGAGTCGAATGTTCCGGCTTTGAAGGGCGTTTCCGCACCATGATTGCAGTAGCTGAAGATAGCAGAAAGCTGCGCAAAGAAGACGATAACGTGTGAGTGCATCATCGTCGAAGAGGTGCTTCCATGCCCACTGAAGACTAACCGCTCGGCGTCCGCTTTTAAGCCGTCCGTTTTTCAAAATGTTGATGACGCTGTGGCTGGACTACGATGGATGAGGCCTGGTCTAGCAGTGCAGATGGCAAAAAGGCAGGGGAAGCCGGCGGAATGCGGCAAACCAGCGAAGCTTTGTCCAGGCAATTCAGTGTTCTTTTCACTGGAGTCGAATGTTCCGGCTTTGAAGGGCGTTTCCGCACCATGATTGCAGTAGCTGAAGATAGCAGAAAGCTGCGCAAAGAAGACGATAACGTGTGAGTGCATCATCGTCGAAGAGGTGCTTCCATGCCCACTCAGGAAGATATACCTCGGTCACTCTTGCATCCGTCAATTCCACCACACGCGTTTCTTCGGCGTCATTATTGACTCCCGTCCATGGGAACTTGGAACATGCAACTAAACATTAATAAGTGTAAACATGTACGCATTTCTCGTCTCTCTAATGCCCCTTCTTCTTATCACATTAACAACGTGTCTCTCGAAACCGTGTCATGTTATAAATATCTGGGTGTTTACGTTTCTTGTAACCTGTCTTGGAAAACTCACGTTGAATACATAATAAATAACGCTGATCGCATGCTTGGGTACCTTCGCAGAAATTTCTCACGTTCATCTACTTCAATAAAATTATTACTTTATAAAACATTGGTTCGGTCCAAGTTAGAATATGCTGCATCTGTCTGGAGCCCTGGCATCGATTCACTCGTTTCAGATTTGGAAGCTGTACAGAACCGCGCATGCCGTTTCATTCTTTCTAATTACCACCGAACAAGCAGTGTAACCGCCATGAAATCAAGTTTGTCCCTACCACTTCTTTCCCACCGCAGATCAAAAGCCTCATTGTGTCTCTTTCATAAAATTTACCACAACAGCTTTCTCAATCCTAAGTTACTGTATAGACCATGTTACATATCAGCACGCGTTGATCACCGTCATAAAGTTGGAATTCCATCTTGTCACACCAAATGTTTTCATGACTCATTCATACCCCGAACTTGTGTCAGCTGGAATCACCTTCCCCACGACATCGCAGGTATTTTCGATAACAATGCATTTTGTAAAGTCCTTAATGTTTCTTTCTGAGTATGTGTCGTTTATTACTGTATAAAAATTGCCTTTTTACTGTCTACACACTGTTTTAATATATCCCCACTGCATTCTAATCTTATTGCCTTCCTGTGTTTTCACTTTTTATGTATTCCTGGATTATTTTTGTTTTCCCTCCTTGTTGTTGCTGTTTAGGCTGAATTTTTATGTATTCCCACTCCCCTCTGTAATGCCTTCGGGCCCTGAGGGTACAATAAATAAATAAATAAATAAATAAATAGTGGCGAAAAGCTGTAGACGCGATTGTTTCATCAATATCTTCTCGTCTCAATGTCATCCGTAGAATTGCACGTCAGCAATGGGGAAACCATCCTTCTTCAATGGTAAAACTTTATGAAGCGCTGGTGGTCAGTCGCATAATGTATCAATTACAATTAATTTCCCCCTCGGCATCAAAACTTGAACGTCTCGAAGTTGTCCACAGAAAGGGCCTAAGAAGAGCCATTGGAGATCCTCAGGCGGCTGTGAATAAGGCAGTACTTCATGAGTCCTTATCGAATCCTCTCAGACTTATCGCTTATCAGAGGCTACTAATGCATCTTGACCGCCTAGGAGAGACGGTAGCTGGGCGATCCCTTCTCCAGCGGCTCTGCAAGAGATATGAGTCGAAGGCTTACTGGCACTCAATACTTTTAGTTCTTTTGGCATTAACGTCCGAAGGCAAAGGAAACGGTTGAAACCCCCTGGTCTTTTCCGACCCTCGACTGTAAGGTCACAAAATTCTCCATGTGAGCGCAAAGCGCCACTCTCATTTGGCAGCAACGCGTTCGCTTGTACTTGGAAACGCAGTATGCCTGTTATCTTCAAATTTTCACGCATGGTTCTGTGGACAAGGTCAAACAAGCTAGCGCAGCGGCTTTTTACATTCCTTCTTTCTACTGTAAGTGGTCCGTACGCTGTACTGCTTTCGTATCCTCCACAACGGCTGAAAGTGTTGCTATTGAGGCGGCTTTACGGAAGATAGGGCCTTGTCCGGCTCAACCTGTTGTCATCCTATTTGATTCAAAACCTGCCCTTCAGAGGTTAGAGCGCGGATTCCCCACTGACGCCTTGTCTATAAGCTCTTTGCGCTTAGTGCAGAATCTGCACAGCGGAGGTTTTACTATACATTTCCAATGGTTGCCCTCTCACATATGAGTCAACGGTAATGAGGTGGCAGACAATCTCGCCCATAAAGCTCTCTCAAGGATTCCATCAAAAAAATTACCTCAAGATGGAAAAGTCTCTGCAGGAAAACGGTGCTCGATCACTTCAGTACCCTGTGGAGTGCATCCCACAAACCATGTATGACCAACGGACTGAAAAGATCTCAGGCGATCCTTCTGCATTCAATTCGCACGGCCTCTGCTCGCACTCCTGCTTGGATGCATAAGACGGGCATAGCTTCGTCTTCGCCCTGCTCTTTATGTGGTGTGTTCGGAGATTTCGAACATTATATTATGTACTGCCAGAGTAAAACACGGAAAGGCAAGAGATGTTCGCTTCCTTCAAGAAGACAGGAACCCGTCACAGCACAGTTCAGGACATTGTCTACCCGAGTGGAAACCAGACATGCAGAAGGGAGGCTGCATGCCTTCTTTTAACATTTCTGCAGGACACGGATCTTGTTTCTAAATGGTGACAGCAGGAACGAACTATGTCCTACTGTGATGGAATGTGTGCGTACATGGTGTCTTCTGGATTGAACTACGTTATACTGTGAGTGTGTGTGTGAGGTGTGGCACTACAATGGCCTATGTTCTACTGTGACTGAATATGTGCATAGATGGTGACTTCTGGAGTGGACTGTGATGTGGACTGTTTGGATTGATTGTGTGCATAGATGGTGACTACGGGAGAGAATGTGTGCTATTATAAGAGACTGTGCGCATAGCGGTGTAGATGCGAGAGGCTTCAGGACATTGTTAATATAGAAGGGACGCTACGGTGGAGCAATTGCCGGCAGATACAGCAAGGCTAACCCCATCTGTAGCATTCAACATCTCAACTCAACTCCTTCTCCTAACTGGTATATGTCTTCTATTCCTACATGTTAGGCTGTGTCTCTTGCGCTCTCACAAGTTATCATGATTGCAAGTTTGTATTATATCGCTATGTACAACAAAAGTTTTGGCAACAGATAAATCGCGCTTGGTGACTTTAACCCACCCTTCTACTACATGGCCCACAATGCAATATCGATGCAGGTTTCAGCCTCTACTTTAATATTTTCGCCACTGTTAAACCTCACTCGTATTGCAAATCAAACAACTCGTGAAGAAGGTAGTTCGAGTAACACACTTAACCATGCACTTCTGGAGCACCACTTTCCACTCAGTACAACTGTTACTGAAATATTAGATTGAATCTCTGATTCGAAATTATTTTTATGCAGTGTCCCTGTAATTCGCACAATTTATTCACCACGGCAGTGAAGCACGATCCTGTTTTCAATAATGCTCGCGATAAGAGCATTCACCATTTTCATTTGGTCGAGTTCCTCACATTCAAAGAAGTTGCAAACTTTGCTGCGTCTGGCATTGAATGATTATAAAGTTGCTTTAAAACGACTGTGTCATACACCACCCACATGTTCGTCCTATGTAAAAGGATGAAATTAAAGATACATAGCTCGTGGTTCTCCCACGTTGTCATACATGCTAAACACTGGCCATTGCCTAAAAGAAGCTGTCAACTTAAGATCTCAATTTTAAAGCTTCAAAATCTGTATTTTTATTTTAAAGCGCAGGTATTTTAAATGAAGTTCAATCTTCTAATTTTTATTGCTACATCATCCCCAATAATTTTATGGGATCATTTTCTTCAAATTTTAATTTACCTGAATGCAAGAAGACAATGAAATAACGCAGCCTGAAAAGAAGAGAACACTGAGATGGCCGACTCACTGAATGGATATTGAAATCAGTTTTACTAAAGCTAATGTTAAAAGAAGTCACGAGCTCAGGCTCAAAGAAACAAATTGAATCACTATCTCAAACTTAGAGAAGGTTACTTAAGCTGGGAAAAAATTATACTCAAAAAGAGCGACAATCGGCTAATGTCCCGAAATTTTTCTTATAAAATCAGCCAAGTGGATGCCTAAGTATTTCACATAATTTTAATGAAGACGTGCCAACTAGTGCCCTTTCGAAGATATGAAAGATGTCCGAGAATTATCCCAACACATAGATCAGAAAACAGGAGCTACGTTGCTAACTACAGACGCACCGGCAGGAGCTCTACAGCAGGTAAAGTACTTGAGCACATCCTCTTAAAACACGACAGTTTTCCTGGAAATTTAAATGTAATGCACCCTTTTCAATATGGCTTCCGCTATTGAACTGCGACAGCAACGCTATTAATGGAATCGGTCCAAAACACATCCCATTGAATAGATTGACAAAAAGTAACTACTTTTGTGGAACTAAATTTTTCGAAATCTTTTTATTTTTTCTGCAAAATAAACTAATTATTTAACTACGCCAGACGCCAGGTCACAGCCTTATATTTGATTGCATTAGCAACTATTTATCAGACAGAACACAGTTTGTAGAAATTTACCATCATGCATTCCATATAATATATTTTCTGTTTTGTGTACCACGGGGATGCGACTTGGCTGTTGCTTTCTTCCTGGTTTTTATAAATTGATCTAATAAATTATCTTCACTTTATTAAAATGATTCTTGCAAATAACTAGATAATTTATTAGAAGTAAAAAAGACAATCATAAGGCTCTTGGCAATCCACTAGAAATTAAAATCAAATGACGAGATGACTGGCAGATAACATTTTAAGCTACTAAATCAGCAGTTATGTCAATTTCTAGGAACAAGGATAAATCCTATTTTGAATACACTCTTGACTGAAACACAGACACATACAGCGCTGACTTAGACAAGTCAGCGCTGTGTGTGTCTACTCGTCTTGGGCCCTTGTCCTGTTTGCGCTATTGCAACGAAATATGAACAAACAAGCCCGAATTTCCACGTTGCTCAAGCACATGTCTATGCTGATTGGTTCAATAACTTTTTTTCCCGCTAGTAATTAGATTCTGAGAACAACTTGAGTCCATCTATTACAAATTGTTCACCACTGACAGCATTTATTATTGTATTTGAGAATATGCCATGTTGTTAGATAATAATTTCTCGAGTACTTCTGTATCATTATTGTTGTACAAATGCTTGTGCAGTTTTCTTAATGCTTGAATTTTTATTCCAACTATTCAGAGTGACGAAAACTAACTACTGATACTAGGTTTACGAAATACGTTCTCAGTATTTCTTGCATACTCCATGTCTGCATATTCTAATAAAGTACAATATTTTGTCTTTTTTAATATTCTTTGAAGGTTGGTGCCGAAAGTACCCTCATTTCATGCTCTATTTCATTGTAACCGTCATACCATTGTGCAATTGCCGCTTTGCAATTTTTTTTCTTAACATGATGACGATTGGAAAGTTCTCGTTAATTCTAGACTGCCATATTTTAACCCACCTTATGGGCTCCTGCCATGATGACAAATGAGATTAGTTTGTGTATGAATAAATAAAAAGAGGTAAATAAAGCGGGACAAATTCATTCCTTCCACTATTTCTTCACTGTCTTTTTGCTTACCTGCGGCCAGTACAGGTTGTACAAAACAATACTGCGATCATTATTGTCCTCATTACATCGGCTTCGTTAAAAACTGAGTGGAATTCCATCGATAATTCTCTTATCTATATTGGTATTGTCAGAGCATTCCTTCTCTTTGGGTGCAGAGGTGAAAATTTTTACCACACTTAGTCTGGCCATGACCACTTTCAGGTTACTTCGTTTCCTATAACCCACCTTCAATCTCTCGATATTCTTCTGATTATTCCAAATACCACACGCTTCTTGACTATCTTTATGATTCTACAAGGAGTATTTTATTCATGGCGTTTTAGGCTGTTATGCATTGTTCTTGGCAATAGGATTTGAATCCTATTGTCATAGCTTTACAGTTTGTGTGCTGGCAGGACACTGTTTTAAATTTTTCTCCTGCCCTATCTGGCTTATGTCTACCCACCCAACTCTGTACATATCTTGCGTACTTTTGATGTTTTTCCCTTGGACACCAATATCGTCAAGCTCAGGGTAATGAGGATAATTAGTTCTGAAGTGATGCGCTGAATTCTTCTATTTCCTACATTACCACAAACCGATTATGTCATTTCTCCTTAGAAGGTTGCTCCATTCTTCTTCCGACATTAGAAATTTCTAGGCTTCGCCAAACTATATTGACTTCACCTCCACATTGTGCTCACTGCGAGGATGCGCGCATATTACGTGTTTTCATCAGTACCGCCATTAGGGCGCATCCAAATTTCATTCCCTCCAATTTCGTATAGGTGGTATTCACGATTTCAAATGGTGTTTCTTTCTGCAAAGTGTACATACCAGTATGCATATTTGTGACCTGTTCTCAGAAAACATGTTTTGAGTGATGATATTTGAAAACACGTGTGCCATGTAGTGTTGGATTTCAGTGATCAAAGAATGGTTTTTCAAACTACAATGAATTGTAGACGCCGGCACCGCGTAGCGAGAAACATTTGAGTTGTACAGCATTACTACGCATCTCTCCCCGTCGCTACGGAGTCTACTCCTTTGTCGCTTAGAGATTGTTCACATAAATCAAGTTGCAACTTTCAACACATCTTTGGTATGTAAGTTCCTCAGCCATCTGGGCAGGCTATAGTGTTGGAGTCTGTTTATATTATGAT